>NW_027186304.1:416699-492698 GCF_028583685.1 Petaurus breviceps papuanus
TCTGTCTGTCTGTCTGTCTGTCTGTCTGTCTGTCTGTCTGTCTGTCTATCTATCTATCTTTTTTAAGCAACTGGGGTTAAGTAACTTGCTCAAGGTTACACGGCTGGTTATTTCTGGGTGTGGTGCTGAGTGTCTGAGCCCAGGATTCGATCTCCAGGTCATCCCAACTCTGGAGCCGGTGCTCTTACTCACTGAGCCACCTGGACGCCCCATCCTGTATAGATTTTTTATGTACATAGTTGCTTACATCTTGTCTCTCCTATTAGAATGTGAGCTCCATGAGAAAAGGCACGGTATTGTTTTTGCTTTGTATCCCCGGTGTTTAACATAGTTCCTGGCACATAATAGGAGCTTAATAAATGTTTGTTGATGATGATGATTTGCTTACTTCAACCACGAAAGAAGGGCGGTGCATTTTCTCATCTTTTTTCAGGGACAAGTTTTGTCATTATAATTAGCTAACATTCCATTTCAGTGTTTTTTCTTGCCGTTTACATTGCTATAGTGTTTGTGAGTATTGTTTTCCTACTTCTGCTCACTTTACTTTTTCTCAGTTCATAGAAGTCTCCTCATGGTTTTCTGAATTCTTTATATCCATTGGTTTTTTATGATGAAGCAATATTCCATGATATTTAGGTATTACATTTTACTTAGCCATTCTGTAATCAAATGAGTATTTACTTTGTTTCAGGTTGTTTAGTATAACAAAAAGTACTGCCATAAATATTTTGGTTTATTTTGGATCTTTCTGACCTTAACCTTGAAGATTGGGCAGCTAGGTAGAGTAGTGCCTATAGGCCTGGATTCTGGAAGACCTAAAGTTAAATCTGGCTTGAGACACTTACGAAATTTGTAACTCTGCTAAAATCACTTAATCTCTGTCTGCCCCGGTTTTCTCAACTGTAAAACTGTAAAACCATTGAGTACCCAGGGTTGTTGTGAGGATATTAGATAGCACATAGTAGACACTTAATAAATGCTTGTTCCCTTCCCCTTCCTTGGCCTAGCACTGAGATCTCTGGGTCAGTGATCAAGAAGCAGACATAGAGTCACAGACATGACACAGCATCTCCATATGCAAGATGAAATATTGGGCAAAGAACTATCATATTCTGACAAAAACAAAATTGATGTTCAGTGTCCCGGCTGTCCTTGCAGCATCTAGAAATGTAGTTTTCAGTTGTGAGGAAAGCATTTGGTAAGCGTAACATACTAGATAAACGTGAGCGGTTATTATTATTATTGCTATTATCATTGTTCTGAAATAATAGATACAGCATTACCAATCTCATTCTCTCCTGCTGATAGGAATTTTCTATGTAATCAATGCAAATTTTTCCAAGGCCTTTGAGGACAAGGACCTTTTCTTTTCTATATTCCATACTGCTTGAGAGTACCTCGTGGGAATATTCGATATTAATTGAATGTAAGAATGAGTATCATTGTGAAAACGTCTGTAACTCCCATGTGATTTAAAAACAGAAACCTAATTTATTTTTTAAATGCTAGAGAGATCAATGTCACAAAAATTTAAGTATATGAAATATTGAAGAAATGTGCCTAGAACGAAAAAAAACCCCATATCTTTAATATTTAGTTATTTGAACTCAGCCCAGTACTGACCAAGAAGCAGGGAGACATAATCACAAGAGCACTTTTCTGGAGACAGGGTTTAAATCTCACCTTTGACACTTAGTACCTCTGCAAACTTGGACAAATAACTTAGTCTCCCTAGGCCTCGATTTCCTCATCTGTAAAATGAGAGGATTGGACTAGTGGCCTTTGTCCCTACAGGCTGTATATCGGAACCAGCATATTATCAGAGGTCCTAGCCATGCTGCTTACTTCCATCTCAACTTATTCTCCAGGTTGCTCCAAACTTATACTTTCACATCTCCATTCTAAGTGTCTTCTTTCTCTGAGGATGACTCCACCCTGAGACCAATTCAATGATTAGGCACGCCTTTCTGGAACTGCCATGTCAAAAGAAGTTCCAGCCATATTCCTCATTTTCCTCCTGGCTCACTCTTTTGTCTGCTCCACCTCCACATCAGCTACTTTGCTCCTAAATGGGTTAAACCTTCATTATCCTTCCATCCCCAGTTTAGATCCCCAGATCCTAGCTCTTGGCACAGTGCCTGACACATCATAAGTACTTAATAGATGCCATTTCTTTCTTTGTTTCTCTCTGTCTCTATCCTATCTCTCTATCTCAATGATCTTCTGAAAATGAACTACAAAGCCTTTAATAAGTTCATAAGTTCAAAGGCCTAAAATTCAATTAAATAAAATCTATCAGTTTGGTTTGTTACATTCGGTATGCCTCACCAATAGATACAGAAGGACCTGTATATTATGATCCTGGACCATTTGGTAACCATAAAGCCCTTCCAAAGTTGGGCACCAAGGGGGATTGTAAAAAATGCTAGATAATATAGTTCAAAATTAAGAAATGAAAAAGACAAAAAACCTGTAGATTATTCAGAACTCTCATACTTATATGCTATGAATATTTTCTTTAAGAATAAAGCTCCAGGGGTGGCTAGGTGGAGCAGTGAGTGGAGCACCAGCCCTGGAGTTGGGAGGACCTGAGTTCAGGTCCAACGTCAGACACTTAACACAGAGACTAGCCGTGTGACCTTGGGCAAGTCGCTTAACCCTGGTTGCCCTCTAAAAAGCAAAACAAAAAGAATTAAGTTCCAGAACTGGGCATGACAAACATTTAATAACATTAACAAAAAAAGAAAATCATTGTCTTAACAAACATGAAACAATTACTAACAAAGGAATCATTTTTGTTCTACTGTCTGTGGAAGTCAGAACATTAATTTTGATAGATCAGACAGATTTAAGGCAGGAAGAAACACACACACACACATAACAGTTCCAACCTAATTAACCAAATTGATAGCTCCTAAATGTGGGAAATGGATAAAAGCAATGACATTGACTCTGATTATTACCATTTACTAAAGAAATTTAACCAATAAAACGCTATCACAACAAGGAGACCAAAAAAGTCCACAAACTGCCTTGCCTAGCTAACACTTGGTTTCTCCAACAAGCAGGGATACCTGACAAATGAGGGCTACACCAATTTGTAGTGCAAGCTCATTGGGAAAATATGAAGGGAGATGACAAAAGATTACAAGCATTATTATCTTGCCAAAGGAAAACCAAAAGCAAAAGGGAGGGGAAAGCACAGATCCCCAAAGCTGCATCAAATCCCACTAAGCTAGATTGTGTGTGTGTGTGTGTGTGTACACATATACACATGTATACACACACACATCTATTTCCGACTATTTATTGTCTTGTCCCTGACCTTCAGAAACACCCTACTCCGCAGTTGCCACTTAGCTCTCTAATTGGCTCTTCTCTCTTTCTTTAGCTGGTTCTCCCCTCATCTTCCTGACTTGTTAAAGTCTATTCTCCACAAGAGTCTCCTTTTTTTCTACATTCTTTCCTTTGACAGTTTCATTCATTCTAATAGCTTCAACTGTTACCATCAATTGGATGACTATAGCTATAATCTATAGCTCCAATTCTGATCACTCCTCTGAGTTTCAAACTCATACGTCCAATTGCTGATAAAACTTCTCTGTTTGTATGGCCTACTGCCACCTTACATCTGAACATATGAAGACCAAACTAATTATATTCCCTCTTAACCTACTCTTCCTTCTGACTTCTCTCTCTCCTCCCCAGACCCGTGGCACAACTTCTCATTCCTTTTCTCTTGCTCATAACCTTAGAATTATCTTTGCCATTGTCTTTCAAACAAATACTTCTCACAGCCAGTCATTATTGGGTTAATTCCATCTCCTCAAGATCTCTTGAATTGGTCCACATATTCCAACCACTGCCATGCTAATATAGATTAGTATTAAGTAGTATTCATACTACGGACAACATAATCTTTTATATATAGATATAATCATAATTCATTTGCTAAAAAAATTAAGCAACTCCCTAGTATTCAAGGCTATAATGTGGTACCATTCAACATTTCCAACCTTATTTTAAAATTATTTTTCTCCATACACTTTATGACCCAGACAATTCTGTTTCTGAATATACCCTACATTTTTTTTTTGTGCTTTCTTATTTTGCATAAGAAATGCAAGCTATTTCTTATACCTGGAACTTTCTTTCTCCTTCTCTTTCCCTAATTAGATAAAGTAGGTTATAGTGGATTAAGCACTGGCTTTGGAATAAGGTGATCTGGGTTCTATTTCAGAAACTGTGTGACTTTGAATAAGTCCCTTGTGCTTTGGAGTCTCAGTTTTCTCATCTATAAAAATGGGATAATCATGTATATGCTACCCACTTCACAAGGTTGTTGTGAAGCAAATACTATATAAATTTGAGTGCTTATTATTGAATTACTGTCCATTCTTTTAAGTTCTTTTCAAATGCCATTTGTCTTGAAATTTGGTATTCTCTTATTGGTAATGACTAATTTTCTTCTCACCTCATATAGCACTGTTTTTTTGTGACTAAAGCCATTAAAATTTAATATTATATATAATAGCTATCACTGTCATTGACCTACCCTTTTACTGTACTTTAAGTTCCTTGAAGGCAGGGGCTGTAATTCTAAACAATATTTATCTCAGTGCTTGGTTCTGTAGATTCTTTTGCACAGTAGAACTGAATAAATGCTTTACTCTTTTTTCATTTATAGTAAGCAAATAGATGTGAAAGGGAGCAGACTTACTAGTATTTCTAAAATAAATTAGTATACAATATAATAAACATTTATTATACTATATGCCTATTATGTACTGGGCACTGCTGAGGATACAAATAAGAAAAAGACTCTCCCTGCCCTCAAGTAGTTTACAATCTAATGGAGGAAGAAATTCACCAAACGACATTGAAAAGGGGGTAGGATGATGTTGGTGGAGTAAGAACCAAGCAAAACAACTGGTGAGAGATGGAGAGGAAACTGGAAATTCTGAGCCCTGTGTAACAAGCTTGGGGGGGAGTTTTTACTCCAGTCTCCAGCCCTACAGTCAGAGGGGCAGAGCACTAATGAAGTGAGGGCACTAATGAAGTACCCTCATTATCAGTTATAATATGATTATTGTAGTTAATTATAATTATTAATACAAGTAAATACAATTATTGTTAAGAGTGGAATTACCAAATTTAGACCTTACCACCTCAGTGCTCCATGTTATATGAAAAAGGGCAAATGACACTTGTTTAAGTGAGGAAGGATATATGATCCTGAACAAATGCATGGAGAAGAAATACATGCTGAAGGCAATATAATTTGAAAGATGTTTGGGAATTTATATACAAGTATGTCAAAGATCCAAAACACTTCAAAATAATGGTGAACACTGCATAGGCCATTAAAAAACATGGCAAGTCAGGTATCAGCAGCTACTAATCTACCTGCCTGGGTGGCATCACACATTCTGGTTTGAACTTGGGATAATTTTTCTGGGGTGGGGGGACATGGGAGGAGTGGGTGAGCAAGTGCTTCAGATGCTGCCCCTTCCAGGGAACTGCAAACACCTGCTCCCCATCCCCACCCTACCCCAAGCATCAAGGGCACAGCTGCATTTTCGTTCTCTTCTCTCCTTACCAGTGTTGTTCCAATCTCCTGACACTAAGTGGGTATGAGTTAATGAAATCCACAGGCATTCTAATTTGGGCAAATAGTTTTTCTCCCCCCACTCCAAATCTTTTACGAGGAAAACTAACAAGAAACAAATTTCTATTCTTCTTCTCCCTGTTCCAAGGTATAACAATGAAAGGGCATGAAAACAAGGAACCAGTGAACCAGTGAATGGAGAGAAAGGAGAAAGAGGAGAGATATCTAGTCCCAGATGCTGAGGAACCAATTCCTTCAAGACATAAGAATTGAGGGGAGGAGGAGATCACCTACCAAAACTGTCAAAAGGCACCTATGGAGATGCACATACTATGCTATGCGGCAACTTAAAAAAAAAAATGCTTGTAAGCTCCCTGAACTTCTTGTACTACTGCTGGGTTTCTGATTTCCTTTAAGCTGCTTTACATCGAGTTTCATTTGCTTTTTGACTGACAGTTGCCTGTCTCCTGTCCACTGATTTATAATCAATCCCTTCCATTCTACTGAGAGGGATGGGAACTGGACCTGGGATTTCATTGCTGGGCTAGGGAGAGGGGTTGACAAACATTTACTAAGGGCCTACTCTGTGCTACCTCAGCTTGTCAGCTTCTCTGCAACTTAGAGTGCTGGAGCATTTCCTAGAGCAAGGAGAGATGACAGGATTTTCCTAGGGTCACAGTCAGCATATGTCAGAATCAAGACTTGAATCCAAGCCTTTCTGGCTTCAAGACTGGCTCTTTATTCATAGTACCATGCGGCATTCCTAAAATTGCAAAATCATTCACTCCCAATAATTCCAAAATTCTATATACTCCATCTCTTTTCTGAACTTTAAGCCTGGATCTGCTACTCTCTACCAAGGCATTTTTCCACCCAGATGTCCTACCAGTGCCTCCAACTTTGCATGTCCAAAACAGAGCTCCATATTTTTCCTGCTAAAATGATCCCCCTTCTGCCTTCACTCTCAGTGCTATTTACCTTATCTCCCAGGTCTTCCATCTATCTTCATTACCAAATCCAGACAGTTACTGCACCCTATTAATTTTGTCTCTAGGCTCACTGCCACTAATTCTACTCTAGGAACACTTTCATTACCTTTCTCCTGAACTTCATTAAGTTCTCTTGGAATCATTACAATAGTCTCCTAAGAGACATTTCAGCCAAGTTTCCTCTAACCTATCCTTCAGATCTCTAGTAGAATTAGCTTTCTAATAAATATCTCTTGGTCATTCTAAAAAGTCTTCCGTGACTTACTGTTGCCTAGTTCAATAAAATTCAAAGTCTTCAAAAGCCCTGCACAGCCTCCCACAATACTACCTTTCCAACCTTATCTGACATCACTTACCTTATATGCAATTTAGTCTCTGATCAATTTAATTTACTCTTTGAGCCTTTAACAGGTACTGAACTCTTATATCTCCATGCCTTTACTCATGAGTGATAGCTTGCCATAGCAGATACAATGCTGTAATTTGAGTTGTAAAGAGCTAAGTTTACACATCAACTGGACTGAACCTCTTGACTTCTGGAGGCTGGAGCAAAACAGGTAGAGCAGGCAAGAACAACTGTGCAGAGATTAAGACAGAAGCTAATTATCTATGATGAGGAAAATGGCTTCCAAGTGTAATGGGAATGTAAATTTTAAAGATCTTCCCTGCCCCTAGGCTAAAGTGCACCTGGAGCCTGGGGTGGGAGGCTTGTTTTTCAGTAGATACTTCTTGATTGGCCAGTGAGTCAATAAGGTTGTTACATCCTCTGAGGCAGGAGAAGGCTATATAAGCCCTGATGTGAGGCTTTGTTTTGGGGCTCATTTTGAGAAGTGTTCTGTGATTTGATCTGGATTATGGGAAGCGTTGTCCAGAGCCCCCTGGCTTTGAAACCCAGATGTTGAAACCCAGATGTTGATTTGGTATGGATGTAATGGTTGGACACTTTGGAAAGCTGTCTACTTGATCTGTTTCTGTCTTGATAATTCCGCCGGTATTCTTTGAAGTTCAGGGTGCTGACCTTTTTCCCCTGAAGGAGGTAAAAGATATATGTTTGATTGATTAAAGTAAGCTTGTTAACCCATTTTGAGTTGCTTTCCTTTATCAAAGCAGATCCAAGAACCTGTGTGAGCAGCCACCCTGGGGATGCTGGGGTGCTTGCTGCTACACCAAGCAAGGAGGGAAATTAGACAAATGTGCTGGACCTCCCTCCCCCACAATGGGAGAACCCACTTTAGTATGGGCAGTTCTCAATACATATACCAGCGGCTATGCAGTGAACCACAGCCCTGACAATGAGGGGTAACAATGAGCACCAGACAAGTTTGATTCATAGCAGGTCTCCATGACTGGAACATGGGCACTGCAGGGGCTTCTCTCATCTCAGAGAGCACCCGGTGCTCGTCAAAGCAATACAATCATTATGTGAAGCAATTCTGGGATTTTTTGCTGTGACTGAGTTCATCCAAAGGGTGAGTACAAAGGATTGTTGTTAGGCCAAGCCCAGAGCACAGTGTGCTTGCTGGGCCTTGGCTCTGGAAAAGAGGGTGTCTCCTAATAGTATCTTTTATTTTTTTTGCTTTTTGTGGGGGGAAGGTGGGACAATTGGGGTTAAGTGACTTGCCCAAGGTCACGGTCTAGTTTTGTGTCTGTGGCTGGATTTGAACTCAGGTCCTCCTGACTCATGGGCCAGTGCTCTATTTACTCCTAATTAATAGTATCTTGACATACAAATCTTGCCTTTGGCACTAAGCATTTGTTGTGTACCCATAAACAAGTCCTCTCATCTTTTAGACCCTCAGTTTCCTTACCTGTAAAATGAGGCTAATAATATATATAATAATAATAATGCACAGTGTCTCCCTTCTGAGGATAATGTGAAACTTAGATGAAATAATGTACATGAAGCACTTTGAAAATTTTTACATTTATATGGCAAAGTTTTAAATTAATTCCAATTGATATTATTTGTTCACGTTACTCCTTATACATAATATTCCTTCTCTTCCTGTCTTGCATGTTGACTTCCTACCAATTTTCTCAAACCCAAATCAAAAACCATTTCCTCCTGAGTGATAGCTTGACATAGCAGATACGATGCTGTAATTTGAGTTGTAAGGAGCTCTTCCTAATTCCTTTGTCAATAAAATGATGATAATAGCAACAACAGCGATCATTTTCTCTTAGGCCTCATAGAAGTCTTTTGTGTATGGCTCTCTAATACCCCAGCATGCAATATTGGGTACTATAGCTTTCTGTATGCCACAGCTTTCTTCTCCCCCCACTGGACTGTAAGTTCCTTGAGGACAGGGGCTCTATCTTACCTAAATTCTATGTCTATGCCCAGTGTTTAGCATAGGTCATTGTACATAGTACAGGCTTGCTCTACATTTTTGCATTAATTTTTATGACACTGTTATAGATAGTAGGTGTGGATATGGAAACCATCCAAATGTCATCCCTAAAATATAAAATAAAATTCCAAAAGCCACCTCAGTCCTGTGAATGAAGTGTGTTCAGTACTATGTAAAACATCTGCCTAATTTATTTATCTTTATTCTAAGAGCAATTATGCAGAAGAAAAACAACTTAGTAAAGCAAAGGTCTAGAATTGAGGTCTAATTTATTCATACTTCATAATCTCCAAGGATAATAAAAGGTAGTAAATCCCAAACTAAACAAAGTCAGCAGCAGGAAGCCCTTTAAAATTTATTCTGTTGTAGATTAGCAGCAGTTAAATCATACAGTGATTTATCTTAGAATACAATGTTTTCAGGCTGCATATGTTTAAAACATTAGCTGTTTCCCTCATTCTAACACAGAGAACATTTTTGATTAACAAGACTTTTCTTCTTCTCCATAATGGAGAAAGAGTTTTATTATGTGACAAAATATAATGCTGTTCTATTTCAACTTGTAAAACTTCTTCAATAATAATATGAGCACAAAGCAATTTTAAAAATATAAATATAGAATTGGATATAAAGGATTTGACAAATGCAGAACTTTCTACACATCTAAAGAAAATGATGGAAGCTGTCTAGGACTTCTGATGATGCCACTCAGAAATTAGCTTCCCAAATTCTTGTACCCCCTGTGCCCTTTTTTTCAGTCCAGTGCAGACAGCACTAGATTTGAAGCCCAGACAGACCTGGATGTGAATTGTGCCTCTGTCACTCCTAGCTGTATGACTCCATTTCCTCATCCATAAACTATGGATCATAGTGATTTAAGGTTTATGTTTTGCTTTGTATCTGCAATCTCATTTGATCCTTATGACAAATCTGAGAGGGATATTATTTGGAATAATGGAAACTGAGGAAACAGACTGAGAAGGTTTAGGTGAATTGCTCAGGATCATATATCTAGAAAGTGGCTGTCAGAATTCAAATTCAAGTCTTGCTGACTCTAAATCCAGCACTCTCTTCATGATTCCTGGCTCCCGCATTCATAATGCCTACCTCACAGCCTTGGTGTAAAGAGAAAATTCGATAAGGCATGTACATCCTTTTGTAAACTCCAACACTATTACATTTTGGTCACTGTTGTTATTATCCTTCATCATGAATGGGACTGCCCAAATGAAGTAAAAAGTTGCATTGATGAGATAATGGGAGGATGTAGGACTGAAGGCTAGGACTTTGTGTTTTTTAAGACATTTGGGTTTTCAATATATACATATTCCCAAAGATCAAACACGACAAAATAAAACTTTCCAAGTTTGACCTAACATCTTCCTGAAATTTTATTTTCTGTTAACCTCTTTGGACCTGATTATACGCCTGACTTTGAGTTGGCCTCCTCTTTGAACATCACCACTGCCAGGGACACATTGAGAGGATCAGCAAACTGTGGCCCCAGGATGCCAAATCTGGTGAGGCTACCTTATCTAGGCCCCTGGGGCTAAGAATAGTTTTTACATAAAAGCTGTGATTTAGATCCTAGATTCAGAGCTTGAAGTAATCTTAAGAGATCATACATTCCCACCTCCTCCTTTTACAGGAAAGAGTTTTAGAGAAAGAACTAGAAATTGGGGGGATTCCCTTCAATTGGGGAATGACTGAATAAGTTGTGGTATATGATTGTGAAGGAATACTGCTGTGGTATAAGAAATGATGAACTCAATGATCTTAGAAAATCATGGATAGATGCATAAAATAATGAAGAGTGAAATGTGCAGAACCAAGAGAATGTTATATACAGTAACAGCAATATTGTTCTAAGAACAACTTCAAGCAACTAAATCATCTTAACTACCATAAATACCCAAATTAACCATACAGGACCTGAAAAGGAAGACACTATCTGTAGCCCGAGAAAGAATTGATAAATACAGTATGTATTGGATGATTTAAAGTGTGTATGCACTGCATACATTTGTGTCCAATGGTAGCCTTCCCTAGAGCAGGGAAAAGAGGGAAAAAAAGAAATGTACATGATAACTTTATTACATATTTAAAAGAAATAGCAAGTTATACATCACAGGTCTGTAGTTTCAAGTTTCATGCAGTTTCTGCAATCATGCAATCATCTTTTAAAGATTATACTATGTTATGGAAATGCTTGTTCCATAAATTAAAAATAAAATAAACCCAAAAAAATGCTTAAAAATGAGAGAGAGAGGTAAATGACTTGCTCCAGGTCACAAAAATAGAAACTAACAGATTTGCGATTTAAACCCAGGTGCTATGGCTCCAAATTCAGATCTCTTTCTACTATCCATGCTGCCTTCTGCTGTAAAATCAGTAGTCCTAGATAAATGACCTTAGCTTATACTTCAGATAGGCTGATACCTTGATATATCAGATGAATGATACTTGTAGTTCCAAGACCTGCAGCCCTGGACAATGACCTGGACAATGTAGCACATGCTACAATTCTAAAAAATGTCCCAGCTGGAACCTCTCCCTAACTTCACTCCATGATGGAACTGATATAACAGCAATCTTGGGTAGGGATTTTGAAATAGCACAGCAGGAATAAGGCCAAGAATGAAAATTGTGTTGGAGTGAAGTCTTTCTTCCACTCAAAACCACCTACCCCAATCTCATATATCTATCCTGTGTCCTAACTACTATTTTGTGCTGTAAGGTGACCTGGTTTCTCTTTCTTTCCTTGTGTTACTGATTTACTCAGAAAAGTTGCCTGATCTCTTTGGTCCTCTTAGGATTTAGTGTAGTGCCAAACACAGTAGCCTGGAGGGGTATAAATATGAATAAGATTGAATTTATTTCTCTTTGATAAAATTGGAATGATCATACTACAAAAATTTTCCAGAGTTCTGGTCATTATCTGTGGAAATATCAGGGAATCTTAATGGATGCCAATCTATGGGGTTTCTGGGGGAGATAGGAAACAGAATTACAATGTGTGCAAGCAGAGGTCAGCAACCAGGGATATAGGTCCTGGAATGGCAGTGGTCAGAGAGCAGCAATGTCTAAAATGAAAGCTCAGATCAGTTAGATAAGGCAGGAAAGGACAGAGCGCCACCACTGGAGAAAACATGGAACCAAGAGTTGAATTCTCCAATGACGCTTCTCCAAACAGTCTTATTTGTAGTTATAGGGTTGTCCGATCTTCTACTTCAATGAAATTGCTGTCATTGATTGAAGTTTATACATTTGGTGCTAGAAGGAAACTGAGGCCTAGAAAAATTTATGATTTTCTCAAAGTGACATAGGAAGTAAGTGGTAGAGTCAAAATTGGAATCCAGATCCCTTGATTTCAAATCCCAAACTCCTTCCAGGCCACCACAAAAGAATATTTTTACTGGTTCTCTATAATGTTCACACAACAGAAAGCTTCAAGTAAAGAATATTGGAGTGGGACACCTGAGTTCTGGTCCCAGATTTGATAATTTGTTTTCCGAAATCATTTAATCTATCTGCACCTCACCTGCAGGAACCACCACAGTGTGACTCTAACCTATTTTCCCAGTCTTATTTCATACTTTCATAATTTCACATAGGCTCCAGAAAATTCATTTCTATCAGAGATCTCTTCTTCCCAGACCTGGTCTAGGCATCACGGCCTCAACAAACCCTTCCTTACAGTTGAAAATTATCTCTTCCTCCTCATAGAGTATTTCATCTTCATCTTTTCTTTTTTTTGGTCACATTCTGCCATGTTATACTTATTTATAGGAATGTCATGTCATCGTCTTCCTATTAGATTATAAACTTCTCAAAGACAAGGACCATGTGGTTTTCCCTCTTTGTGTCTTCAGATCCTAACATCCTGTCATAGTATTTACTTAATAGATGATTGCTGAATTGAATTGGACATCGGATCACTTCCCAGTGTTCTGTAGGAAATAAGGAAAGAACCTGTCTGTTCATCATCTAGTATTCCCATGACTGAATTAGTTGACAGTTTACTACATAGTAGATACTTAAGTAGAACATCCAGGCTACTGGAATAAACCAGAATAAAGGTCTCACACTAGAGTTACTCAGCTCCCAAGTGGTCAGGCTGACATAATGTCTGACACAAGATAGGTTTTGTTGCACACAGTGGAAAATACAAAGGGGTTGTAGTCAAGTCGGCTCTCCTTTACTCTATGACAGGTTTCCTCCTTGACTAGGAGTTATCCAGACTTCTCTACTATATGGTTATCCAGACTTCTATACTAAGACCCTGGGTGGGGCATCCCACAATAGAAAAAACCTCAATGTACAAGAGATTCATGTAACCCCACCTGGGTGGGCCTTAAATTATTCAAAGACTTAGTTCCCTTTGATTTATAACACTACCCTAAATTATTCCACGTTGAAAAAGGAAAGAGATCTAGTTTATTAGGTTCCTAAGCAATGTCCTTAAACATGTTTGATGTCAGTTAGGTAGCACAGTGGACAGAGTGCTAGGCCTAGAATTCAGAAGACTCATATTCCTGAAGTCAAATCTGGCTTCAGACACTTACTAGCTGTATGACCCTGAGCAACTCACCTCACCTTTTTTGCCTCAGTTTCCTCATTTGTAAAATGAGCTGGATAAGGAAATGGCAAACCACTTCAATATTTTTGTCAAGAAAACCCCAAATGGGGTCACAAAGAGTTGGACACAATTGAAAAAAGATTGAACAACAAAAACAACAGATGAAATTTATTAAACATAAATTTAAAGCTCTATTCTGGGGTTAAAAAAATCAGCTTTGTAAGTATGCAGCGGGAAAGGCAAGACCGAACAATATATGAAAAGAGTTGGGCATTGAGGGAGTAAGAGATTCATTTCAGTTAGTAGGGTGATATGGAAGTCAACAAAGCTGATGTGACTCGGAGGCATTAAGAGACAGAACCTGCAATGAGAGAAGTGATTGTGTCCCTCTTGTCTGTGCTCATGAGATTCCATCTGGAGTTTGCTTTCAGTGCTTGGCATCACTTTTAGGGAGACCATTGAGAAAATGAAGCTCGTCTAGAGGATGGCAACCAGAAGGGTCAGGGTACTGAAGACCATGTAAAGATCAATTTGATTTTTCCTTTTTTTTAATTTCCACAAGGTTTTGAGTTACAAATTTTCTCCCCATCTCTCCCTTACCCACCACCCCAAAACAGTGATCCCACTGAATACCCCCTCCCCCAATCTGCGGCCTTCTATATACTCCCTCATTCCCTCTCTGAGATTTTTTCATTTTTATTATTATTATTTTTTATTTTAAAGATCAATTTGAGTAAATGAAGATATTTACATTGGAAAAAGCAAAAATGAGGGAAGGCAAGGCATCATTATTGAAATGTTTGGAGGGTACCACATTAAAGAGTGGATAAGACTTGTTTTGGCTGGCCCTAAAGGACAGAAGAAGGAGTAACTGATAGAAGGGAAGCAGAGAGACAAATTTAAGCTCAATGTAAGGATGAGAATCCTAACTAGAGCTATCCAAAAATTGAACGGGTGACCTTAAAATAGTTTTGTCTCAATGAATATTTTCAAAGGGAGAGGAGATGTTCATTTGTCAGTAATGCCATAAAAGACAAAAGGGACTAGATAACCTCTGAGTTCCCTTCGAACTCTGACATTATGAGATCTAAGAAGCTGCTTAAATTTGATTAATCTCAGTTTCCTCTTCTATAAAAGGAGGGGGTTGGAAGAGATAATTTCTAAGATCTTTTTGATCTAAGTTTATTATCATACTTACGAGGTATGTGACCCTGGGCAAATCACTTAACCTTTATTTGTCTCAGTTTCCTCAACTGTAAAATGGAAAGAATAATAATAGCATCTATGTCACAGGGTCATTGTGATGACCAAATGAGATAATATCCCAAAACTGTTTACTTGGCACAGTGTCTGGCATATAATAGGTCTTACATAAATCCTTATTTCTATTATTGGTATTATGAGTAAGCATAGCATATCACAAGAAAGAGGAAAACTGCATTTATACCATTATTGAATTTGATAGTGATAGTTGTCCTATAAAGTCATGATAGTGTTGGCAGTGATGGCATTATTGAAAGGGCATGTTTTATAGGCTTAGGTGTAAATAATGCTTAAGCTACACCTGAATTAAAAAGAAATATTTGCCAATCAAAGCATATATAGGTTCTTTATGAAATGTTTGCTTATCATACTAGACAGGGCTTCAATTCAGTAAATAATAAAAATAAATGCTTCAAAGTCTAAAGTTTACCCTGCCATTCAGGTGGATTAGTAGTAAGAACAGGTGAGTTTTTTGTTTATTTTGTGTAATCCTTGACAGGAACAGAAGGACATTCCCTTCTGTGGATTTTAGTACAGATCAGCAAAAGTACTTGATAGGTTTTCAAAAGCTTCCAACTCTTAGAAACAAGGAGACGAAAAGAACAGGACAGGAGGGGGCATTGAAATGTCTTTATATTTTGGATTCCAGAGTGATCTCTAATTGTTCAAATAAATCATTTTTTTAATGAGAAGACCAAGTTATATTTAAAGGAAATGATATTCTTCTAATGTCTTATTAATAACAATGACATTATTCAGAAATTGATGTATAAGACAGAATTCACTGAGTTCAGAAAGAACCCACTTGAATGTACCATTTGGCTGAAAGTCCTCCAGTCACCCAACGGCCATAATTACTGTAATTCACTTCCCTGCTTTAGGCTAAAATGATAGTGCTGATGTTCCTGCAATGACAAGAGCATTTTGAATAGCCAAAAGAAGAAAGATGAGATGTAGTCGGTAGGTCTCTCTGGATTGGAAGATTGCTGAATGCAGCTGCAATATCTGAGCTGAGATCAAGGTCCACTCTGTCCTGTTTTAGCATAGTCTTTTTCCAGGGAGCAATACTGTTCATGTAGATGTGTTTAGGATGCATTCATGTTATTCAGATGGACAGCATTTCTTTCCTGTCACATTCCAAGGAAGTCTTGAAAATGATTTGACTACAAACATCTGCAGCTCTGGAATGTATGTACAACTCACTTCAGAAACTCCAGAGTATTTAAACAAGATTCACTTGGTGCATCAGTTACAATCACATGGTTTTCAGTGGCCTACACAGGGGTAAGAATTACAATGAATTCTCTTTTCCCAGTATTAGTAGATACTATCACAGTAAATTCAATTAAAAAAAAGAGTTGTTAGAACTTGGGGAGCTAGTCAGCAAATCACAAGTATGGGCAAATCTCTAAGGACCAGCAACTGGACCTAGCATTATTGTTAGATGGTAAGCCCCATAAGGACAAAATATATGTCATAATTATCTTGAAATAACTCCTTGTGGATTACCCCAGTGCTTTCTACAGAGTAAGCATTTAATAAATTATTGAAGACAATGGATGAATGAACCCTGGTTCTGCTTTGAGAAATACTGAGTCATTAATGTCTTAGTGCTCTATAAAATGCTGGTAATAGATGAGTCAAACTATATTAGGTAAGTTTCCTTACCTAAGAGTTCCCTATATCAATGAAATCAATGTATTGGTCCCTATTCCATTCTTATTGGCTGAATTAATGACATTCTCTCTTCTAATTTATGACATCTTATGTTTATTTTACATATATTTACATGTGTAAATATTTATTCCCCTGTTAGAGCATAAGCTTCTTGATGGCAGGGGCTATTTCATTTTTATCTCTATAACATAATTGTCTGGTACAGACAGAGATAAAGAAGACTTTACCTGTGATTTCATTGATAGAGGCAGCTACTATATATATATATATATGTTATTGTTGAGTTGTTTTTTAGTTAAGTCTGACTCTTTATAACTCCATTTGCATTTTTCTTAGCAAATATACTGTAGTGGTTTGCCATTTCCTTCTTTAGCTCATTTTGCAGATGAGGAAACAAAGGCAAATAGGGTTAAGTGACTTGTCCAGGTCACACAGCCAGTAAGTATCTGAGGCCAGATATGAATTAAGGACCATGAATCATCTGGCACTGTCTACTTTGCCACTTAACTGCTATAACCACCATATACATATACATCTATATGTAGCATAGAGATCACTACCAATGAAAGTTGTCATCTGCAACTAAGATAATTGCCTAGAAACTGAGAAGTTAAGTGATTTACTCAAGGTCATATTTTAGAAGTGGGATGTAATGCAACGCCAAGGAAAGGCAACTTCCCAAGGTTCAGAATACCAGCATAGGCGCTCTCCATTTTATTCAGTAACAAACCCAGAACAGAGAAGATCAAAACATGACATCATTCCAAATACAGCATTTACTAAGTGTGATTAAATAATCTCCAAGGACTACCCCGCCCCAGGACCTTCCAATCATTCAATCAATTACAAAGTCTCTGTTCTAAATACTTCTCCACCCCTAGGCTGTACCTTCATTTGGTCCACCACAAAGCCCCTCTTCTCAAATGGAGATTAGTTTCCAAACAGAAGTAAAGTACATTCATTTGTTCAACCACAGAACACAGAAAGGTCAAAAGTTCCCCACCCCTGGATCACAATTGAATCTACCCCAGAGTTACAGCAAGTTTAAGCACAGCACTTAATACCCAAATGGAGGTCTTTTCTTCATCTTGACACGAGGCAAGTTCTCAGCAATCTTAGTTCCTGGGGAGACAAGGCTTAGCAAGGCCACAAGATACATTGCCAGTCCCTTCATGAATTCATCCTCTGTCTGTAGAACAGTCCTAGAACCCCTGAAAACATTAGCAAAACCCTCTCCCAGGATTTCTGTAAACATACAACAAGAAAATCCTTCTTCAGGGCTTCTGAACCAACAGAAAGGTTCTCAGACCCCTGCAACAACAGCACTGTCCTTCACCAGTGGACAGTATTCACTCTGTCTGCAGGACAGTCTCAGGATCTCTTAGCCAGCATCCAGGTTCCAGGACTTCTTCAACAACAGGACTGTCTTTCACCAGTGGACAAATCTGGCAAAACAACACCAAAACAGACAGACAAAGTACCAGCAAAACAGCCATGTATCCTCAGTCCTTGGCAGCTCAGGGGGCAGGTCTCAAAAGTACGGGGCAGGTCTCAAAAGTCCAGGGCGATTCAAAGCGGCCACCAGCAATTCTCTTAGTCTCTCTCTCTCCACGAGGTGCTGCTTCCAAAAAGTTCTTCCGCCTCTCTCTTGTCTCTCCAAATCTATGTCACCAGCTCCTCCCAGTTCAGGACTCTCTTTTCACATCAACAAGTCCATCCCACAGGTGGGAT
Source organism: Petaurus breviceps papuanus (assembly GCF_028583685.1). Lineage (NCBI taxonomy): Eukaryota > Metazoa > Chordata > Mammalia > Diprotodontia > Petauridae > Petaurus > Petaurus breviceps. Next base: position 434,898 of record NW_027186304.1, read on the forward strand.
TAACAAACTCTGGGTTTTAACACAATCAATTTGAAAAACTAAGCCAATACAGGGGAATCTTTAAATGCCATTACTATCACATGGGACTTGAATCAAAGTTTTCCGCTAAACATTATTTACATGTATATATATATATATATATATATATATACACACGCATATATGTGTTTATACATACATAATAAATTTGTAATTTATATACTATAAATTTCTATATAATCACATATAAATAAAATATACAGAATCTATATATGAATTATAAATGCTTATTGATTGATGTTAATAATGCTAATGGACAAAAGAAGGGCACCTATCAACAGTGACTCTAAGCAACAACTGCAAGTTATTATAGACCCATGAGACATGATTCACTTGTGTCTGGGATTTTATGTTACCTTTAAAGGTGAATAGGTTTTATATCTTGAGCTAAAATTCCTTTTTTATGTTGAGGTTAGGGAACCATAAAATGTCGAGGTTTAGGGTTTAGGGGTGCACGAGAGCCCAGAATACCAACATGCTGGATTCTGCTGAATGAATTCGACTCAAGTCTTCTCTCAGCCAAAGAAAAGCAAAGTTTATTAAAGATTTGCCATAAGTAGACTCTTAAGGAGCCTGGGCACCTGTGCCGCTTGAACTGGACAAGAGGGCCAGAATAATCTGACACAGAGTGATTCTGCACTAGATAATTCTCCACCCTTCATGGAGACAAGATGGAGCTTATATATAGAAAGGCTGTGGAGGGTTCCAGGGCTGGTCTAGAGGAGGAGTTTGGGGAGGGTCTTCTGGAGGAGTAAATGAGGTCAGACTTCAGTAATGAGAGATTAAGGGTAGGAAATAGCTGGAGACTACTTGGAGATGACAGACAATGGAGGGCTAGGCTAGTTTAAGGGTAAGGGATTTGGGCATAGATATTTTGGGAGGATGAAAGGTGGGGAGCAGCTGGACAATGGAGGGCCAGGCTAGTAACAGAGATTTGGTCCAACTATAATGAAAGGCTTATAGCCTCAGGCAAATACCTTATGTGGGAAGATTCAAGGAGAGCTCAAGGGGGTTACCAGAGCCAGTACCTCATCAATGAGTCCACACTGATTTATTAATAAGAACGCATCACAGTCGTTGGGTACATGAGTAATCCATTTCCAGAGGTAATGCTCTTTTTATAATTAAATCTCTGTTAGGCAAGATTCCAGAAGGGAGAGAGGAAAGGATAAAAGGTAGAGACATAGAGGAGGAGGTAGAGGCGGTAAAGGAGATGACAAGAAAGGCAGCGACGGAAAGATGGAGAGAGAAGGAGAATTTCTTTTGCAGAGGATCACAAATTTAGATTTAGAGGGAACCTCAAAAATCACCTAATCCAACCCCTTCATTTTAGAGAGAAGGAAATGGAAACCCAGGTAGAGGAAGTGACTTGTCCAAGGCTGCATAGAAAGAGTAGGATTTGAGCCTGGGTTCCTTGACTACAAATACAGGTGTCTCTCCTAAAACAATGAGAATGATGTTTCACAAGTTTCTTTCAATTCTGCATTTATTTAGAACCTGCTAGACTTATATTGCTATGTTAGCCTGGGGGCATACAAAAATTGAACACCGCCCCCCCCCCACTCACACACAACCCACAGTCCCTGTCCTCTACTGCAATGTGACAAATAAACAGAGAAACACAAGGTTATTTGAGGAGAGAAAAAATTCTACTAACTAAAAGATTGTGAAAGGTTTCATGTGGGTGGTGGATCTTGCTCTGACAGCTAAAGATTGTACCAGACAAAGGTGACAGGAGTATATTCTAAGCTTGGGAATTAGGCTATGTGAAGAAAGGGAGAGGAGAGATAGAGTGCCACATTTAGGCACAGGTCAAGGCTGGCTAGAACATAGGATATGTGAAGGGCACTAATGTGAAATAATCCCAGAAATGTACATTAGAACCAGATTGTGAAGGGTTTTTATTATCAAGCTGAGGAATTTTAATGTTTTGCCATAAACAAGAGGGAGCCATTGAAAATTTTTGACAGGAGGAATTCATGGTCAGACATGCTTTAGGGAGATCATTTTGGCACTTATGTGGAGGATAGATGGGAAAAGGAAATGTCAGGATATTAGGAGACACCCTGTTTTCTAGAGCTAAGGCCTAGGAAGCAAGTTGTGCCCTGAGCTTGGCATAACAATAATCCCTTGTGCTCACCCTCTCTCTGGATGATCTCACCTCCTGGAAAAAATTTTTTTTTTCTATTGCTTTGATCCCTATTTCCCGTGGGATCCTAGGGGAAAGCTGGTATGCAGCTGACATGCCCCAACATAAAATCTCCTGACACGTTAAGGGAACTGAAGTAGGTGCTGCACTGCTCTTCTTGCCATGGAAAGTCTGGCTCCACATCCTGCTGATCGATCTCAAGGCTCAATGACCTCAGTGACTTGAGGCACTCACCAGGCTCAATGATTTTAATAACTTAGAGACTGTTCTCACAGGAATCAAGAATGTCTGTATTGTCCCCAGAAATGCCAACCTTGGAAACTGTTTACTTAAGACCCAAGAATGTGCTGAGTTCTACATTTTTGTGGTTTTCATGTATAAAAGCCCTGACCCACAGCATAAGCCCTCCTTCTCAGGAAGACTTCTGCTTGCAAGCTGTTTCCTCACTTTGAAATTAAACTGTCTGATTCCTGACTCTCCTGTCTCTAGTCAGCTTTGTTCAGCTCTGATCATTCACAGATTAGAAACTGATTCTGGTCCAGTTGATAGAAGCAACTAGAAGGACCAAAGACAATTAGGAACCTGTTTTGATGAGGTCATGAGCTAGGGGAGCAACTGTGTGAATGGAGAAAAAAAGGTAAAGTTATAATAGATGTTGTGAAAGTATAGGAAATTTGGCAACTACATGAAGAGTGAGAGAGAGGGAAGAGTTGAGGAAGGCTTTAAAGTTGTAATTTGGGTGATTGGGTAGGTCTTCTTAAAAAAGAAAAATGAGAAAGTTTAGAGGAGGAAGGGGCTTGGGGGATGAAGATAATGAATACTATTTTGGACATGTATTTGAGTGCTGATGGGACATCCAAGTGGGATGCAGGACTAGCCCTCAGGAGAGAGATGCAGGCAATATAGATTTGCTAAGTGGCTGGAGCAGAATCTATTATGTTTCAGCTGAAGTGAAAAAAAAAATCAGAGGCAGCAATCATGATTTCAGACAAAGCAAATGCAAAAGTAGACTTAATAAGAGATAATCAAGGAGAGTAAGTCTTATTAAAAAGTACTATAGATAATGAATTTAATATCAATACAGAACATATATGTACCACATGGCATAACATCCAAATTCCTGGAGAAAAAGTTAAAGGAGTTTTAGGAGGAAACAGTAAATCTATAATGGGAACTCCACTAAATTTGCCCTTCTCTCTCCCAGATAAATCTAACCACAAAATAATTTTTTTTTTTTTGCTTTTTGGAGAAGAGAAGGAAGGGCAATTAGGGTTAAGTGACTTGCCCAAGGTCACACAGCTAGTAAGTGTTAAGTGTCTGATGTCATATTTGACCTCAGGTCTTCCTGACTCCAGGACCAGTGCTCTATTCACTGTGCCACCTAGTGGCCCAATGAATAGAATTTTAGAAAAGTTACATATGATAGCCCTCTGGAGAATATTCCTCTCTTGGCAATTCAGACAAGCCCCAGTCAGTTCTTCTTTCAATAGAATTCTGCTTTATCCAATTAACCATCTTCTCACAGCAAAACCTATGCAAAACATTTCTTTTCCCTTCTGTTTCCCTACTTCGACCAGAGGGAGCAGTAGAGAGCAATCTGGTATTTCTGAGAAATTTCATGTCTCTCAAATTATGGCTGGAACTAGGAGTTGATAAATAGCTCAAATCACAGCAGTGTTTAGTTTTATCCCAATGCACTTCTCAGCAATCGTGCCAGCCTTCTTTTTGGTTCAAAAGGCAATGACACTATTCCCTCTCATTGGTGTTTTTTTTTGTGCTTTTTGAAGGGGGAAAGGTAGGGCAAGTAGGGTTAAGTGACTCCTGGAAGGGCACTGTAATGGAAATGCAAATTTGGAAGATCTTCCCTGCCCATAGGCTAAAGTGCACCTGAAGCCTGGGGTGGGAGGCTTGTTTTTCAGTAGATACTTTTTGATTGGGCAGTGAGTCAATAAGGTTGTTACATTCTCTGACCCAGGAAAAGGCTATCTAAGCAGTGATGTGTAGCTTTGTTTTGGGACTCACTTTGAGAAGTGTTCTGTGATTTGATCTGAATTCTGGGAAGCCGTTGTTGAGAGTCCCCCGGCTTTGAAAAACCCAGATGTGGAAACCCAGATGTTGACTGGGTATGGATGTAATGGCTGGACAGTTTGGAAATCTGTCTACTTGATCTGTTTCTGTCTTGATAATTCTGCCTGTATACTTTGAAGTTCGGGGAGCTGACCTTTTGCCCTGAACAAGGTAAACGATATATGGTCTCTCTGATTAAAGTAAGCTTGTTAACCCATTTTGAGTTGCTTTCCTTTAACAAAGCAGATCCAAGAACCTGTATGGGCAGCAAACCCTGAGGACGCGCTTGGGGTGCTTGCTGCTACAGTCACACAGCTAGTGAAGTGTTAGGTATCTGAGGCTGGATTTGAACTCAGGTCCTCCTGACTCCAGGGCTGGAACTCTATTCACTGCACCACCTAGCCACCCCAATAACACTGTTCCAGCAGGTTCTCTATACTGCTGCTGGAACTTTCCTTCTAGCTTTTTTTATTTACCCTCTACCCTTTCCCCTCCCATCGTCCTCTAAGTGAACAAACCAAACCTTAATTTATGTCTAGGTAGGGCAATGTGAAGTTTGTTCCATGGTGTTTCCAAGACTGTATCTCCACCTTGATTCCTACTAAATTTCTGATTTCACCCTTTGTGTATGTTTAGCAAGAAGCCTTTTGTTGGTCTTTCTGCTGTTATTTTGTTGTTGTCCTAAGGTGCTGAATTCACTTACCCTATTTATATTGCTATTGCCTGGAAATTGAGAAATGAATAATCTCTTCACCTGGTTTTCTTTTAAGGTATGTTTTAAAAACCTCTTTATTATTGAATATCACCTTTTTTATTTATAGTTAGGCTCAGATTTTCAGGGAAATCACCTTAAATATCTTGAACTTCACTGCTCTTCATAAAACATTATTCCATTACTTCCTACTTTTTTCTGATGGGTTAAGAATTGTCAGGTGTTATTCAAATCTTTTTTTTTTTAATATTTGAAGGTCTTTTTCCTGGTCACTTGAAGATTATTTTTTGTTTCTCAAAGGAATTGCTCAATTTAATCAGTATGTTTTTGGAGTATAGAACCTTATTTTTTTTTTCTTCTGGAAATAAACTATGGATCTCTCTATTGGTACTTCATTTTTTGGGTACAGAGGTTCTGGGCAGTTTTCTTGCATTATTTCTCAAATTATTGTTTTCAGGTCATATTCTTCTGGGAGACATATAATTCTTTTTTAAAATAATATTTCATTACCCAAATTAAATGTAATAATAATTTTTAACATTTTTAAATAAAAATTTGAGTTCTAACTTTCCTCCTTTACCCCCTTCCTAAGATGGGTATATATGTGCAATCATGTAAAACTTATTTCCATATTAGTCAAGTTGTGAAAAAAGAAACAAACCAATAGGGGAAAAAACCGTGAGAAAAACAAAGTGAAAATAATTTACTTCAATATGAACTGACTCCATCAGTTCTTTCGCTGGAGATAGAATTTTCCATATTACTCTTTTGGAAATTGTCTTAAAACATATTGCTCAGAAGAGCTAAGTCTTTCATAGTTAATCATTGCATAAGGTTTCTGTACTGTGTGCAATGTTCTCCTGGTTCTGCTCACTTTACAATTCATGTAAGTCTTTTCAGGTTTTTCTGAAATAATCTTGCTTATCATTTCTTATAGCAAAATAGTATTCCATTACATCCATATGCCACAACTTGTTCAGCCATTCCCTAATTGATGGACATACTCTCAATTTCCACTTCTTAGCTGCCACAAAAAAAAAAGAGCTGCTATAATATTTTTAGTACATGTTGGCCCATTTCCTGTTTTTATGATCTCTTTGGAATTAGTAGTGCTATTGCTGGATCAAAGGGTGTGCACAGTTTGATTACCCTTTGGCATAGTTCCAAATTCTCCAGAATGGTTAGATCAGTCACAAATCCACCAACGATGTATTTTATTGTTAAGTGGCTGGTTCAGTTGATAGAAGCAACTAGAAGGACCAAGGAAAATTAAGAAGCTATTTAATTCTATATTTAATTCCTTTTCTGTCATATTAGGCAATCTGCTAGGTATGAAGTGGTATCTCAGAGTATTAATTTGCATTTCTCTAATCAATAGTGATTTAGAGCATTTTTTGATATAGACAGTTTTGATTTCTTCTTCTGAAAACTGCCTCGTCATATCCTTTGAAATATTTGTCAAATGGGGAAATGACTTGTATTCTTATAAATTTGACTCAGTTCTCTATATATTTGAGAAATGAGGACTTTATCATAAATACTTGCTATAAATTCCATTGTGTTTAGCCATTTGTAGCGGCAAGCACCCCAAGCGTCCTCAGGGTCTCTGCCAACACAGGTTCTTAGATCTGCTTTGTTAAAGGAAAGCAACTCAAAATGGGTTAACAAGCTTACTTTAATCAGTCAGATATGTATCGTTTACCTACTTCAGGGAAAAAGGTTAGCACCCCAAACTTCAGATATACAGACAAAATTATCAAGACAGAAACAGATCAAGTAGACAGATTTCCACACTGTCCAACCATTACATCCATACCAAACAACATCTGGGTTTCAACATCTGGGTTTTTCAAAGCCGAGGCAGGGCTCTCAACAATGGCTTCCCAGAATCCAGATGAAATCACAGAACACTTCTCAAAGTGAGCCCCAAAACAAAGCTACACATCAGGGCTTATATAGCCTTCTCTTGTCTCAGAGAATGTAGCAACCTTTTGGACCCACTGGCCAATCAAAAAGTATCAACTGAAAAACAAGCCTCCCACCCCAGGCTCCAGGTGCACTTTGGCCTAAGGGCAGGGAAGATCTTTAAAATTTACATTCCCATTACACCATTCCCCAATTGATGGGCATCTTCCTTATTTTCAATTCTTTGCCACCACAAAAAGAGCTGTTATAAATATTTTTGTACATAACTGGTTCCCTCCCACTTGTATGATCTCTTTGGGATACAGCCCTAGAAGCAATATTGCTGGGTCAAAGTATATGCACATTTTTTATAGTTGTTTGGACAAAGTTCAAAATTGCTCTCCAGAATGGTTGTGTAATTTCACAACTCCACCAATAATGCATTAGTGTTCCAATTTTCCCACATCTTCTCCAGCATTTATCATTTTCCTGTTTTGTCATGTTAGCCAATCTGATTTGTGAGATGTGGTACCTCAGAGTTGTTTCTTTAATCAATAGTGATTTAGAGCATTTTTTCATATCTTTATAGATATCTTTAATTTTTTCCTCTGAAAACTGCCTCTTCATATCCTTTAACCATTTATCAATTGGGGAATAACTTGTATTCTTATAGATTTGACTCAATTCTCTGTATATTTTAGAAATGAGGCCTTTTTCAGAGACACTGATTATAAAAATTCTTTTCCAATTTTCTGCTTCCCTCCTAATCTTGGTTACATTGACTTTGTACAAAAATTTTTTCATTTAATGTAATAAAAATATCCATTTTGCCTTCTGTAATGCTTTCTATATCTTGTTTTGTCATAAATTTGTTCCTTCTTCATAAATCTGACAGGTAAACTATTCCTTGCTCTTCCAGATTGCTTTAGTATCAGCCTTTATATGTAGATCATGAACTCATGTAGATTTTATTTTGATATATGGTATAAGATATTGGTCTATGCTCAGTTTCTAACATACTACTTTCTAGTTTTTCCAGCAGTTTTTGTAAAATAGTGACTTATTATGCCAGAAGTTGGAGTCTTTGGGTTTATCAAGTAGTAGATTACTATAATCATTGACTACTGTGTGAGATCGATAATTCTTAAGCTGTAGTTATACATCCTGTATTCAAGATCATTATGTTTTATTATATGGAGAACAAACTTTCTTTTAATGTTACTGTTTTTCTTTTTCTTTTCCTTGATTGTTCTTCATTTCCATGTATTTGAATATCCAATCAGTTATCCTTTTTTTTTTGTTTATTTGGCGAGACTTGTCAAGCAGATTCAAGTTTCTTTAAGTCTACCAATTATTTTAGCTGTATAGGCCATAAATTCTGCTCTCATAAGTCTCATTTGAGGAACAGTGTGCTGAGTTTCCATGCTCTCCTCTAAATCCACAGCATCCCCTGTCTCATCAAATATTGAATCATATTTCTTTATTTTGCAATGTTTACTCCTAGCTACCTTAAATTGTTTTCTAGATCTAAAGGCCATATTTCCTTCTGTTGTTAATGTTTTCTCTCTTGGTGTATCTATTTGTACTCAAGGACTTTGAGTTTTCTTTCTCCTAAAGTCTTTTGTAATTTCAGTCTTCTCCCCCCCCCGCCCCTTTATTCCACCCTGTCAAGACACTATTAGGAGACAACCTGTTTTCCAGAGTTGAGCCCCTATAAGCAAGCTGTGTCCTCAGCTTGGAATACCAACAGTCCTTTGTGCTCATCCTCTGGATGATCTCAGACACAGCAAAATCCTAGGGTTGTTTCCCATAATTATTATATTGCTTCAACCAGTGCCAAGGGTTCTCTGAGCTTGGGTAAGCACTGGATAAGCTTGAAAAAGTTCCAGTCATGAAGCCCAGTTGCTGTTGCCCCTCGTTGTCAGGGTTATAGGTTACTATGTACCCATAGGTATAAGTATTGAGATCTGCCCATACTAAAGTGGGTTCACCCACTGGAGTGGGATGGGTGGTGACACATGTCTCTAGTTCCCTTTCTTGCTTGCAAGCCATTTCCTTCACTGTGGAAAATAAACTTCTGCCTTAATCCCTGCACAGTTGTTCTTGGCTGCTCTATCCAGATGTTCAGCTCTGGCTTCCACAGGCCAAGAGGTTTGGATCAGCTAACATTAATTGGTGTCAGAAGTGGGACTAGACATAGAGTTGGTCCATTGAACTCTCCATTACTAACAGGAAAGGACCAGGCACCATTGTAGATTTATTTCTCTGGAGTCTGATCTCCCCTTCTGCCCTGCCCCCACCCCCCCCCCCCCATCTTGTGAGTTCTCTGCCCTTCTCCCTGCTCTAATCTCAGAGCTCCTGCCTTGGTTGAGATCACCATTTTTTTTTTTTGGTGAGGAAAACTCTAGCACCATCTGGTGACTTGATTCATCTTGGATCATTCTGGTAAGTATGTCTTTTCTTAAACTGTATGCTTTGTGTTGGTTTGTATATGTCTTGTCATTTTGTCTGTTGTGTCTTTGTAAAATGTCTGTGCTGTGGCTGTGTTGTTTGTAGATTCTATTACCATGAAAGATTTAAAACACAGGCAGCCAGAAAAACTTCTAAGGGCTATAGCCAAAGAGTTTAGAACCCTGGGAAAGATTATTGAATTTTCATACTTGAACCAATTGTCCCAGTAAGCAGGACTAACTCCCACTTTAGGTTTTCTGAGGGAAATTAGGTTATAAGAAAAGAAGAAAAAGAAAAAAACAACAACCAGCAATACACTTTTTTTTAAACTGCCATTAATCTTTGGTTTTTGGAATTACAGAAATAAAGTCAGATAATCAAAGTTCTAGAAATGTAAAAAACATCTTGGTAGATTTTAGAGGTTTGGAGATTTATCACTTTTAAGATTGTAGGGGAGAACTCCTGGATTTGGGGTAATTCCAGGAACTCACTCCCTTCTGAAATATCTTAACAAGTTTGAAGGTACCACTCTGTAGAATTGTTTTAAGGAAAAATAAGGATTAAATTTTTATAAAAGTTAAGAGTAAATGGCAAGATTACTAGCCTCATTGTTTCAAGGCAGTGAAGGAAGGCAGCTAATTTGAAAATAATTACAGAGTGAAGAAAAAAATAGGTAAAAGTTACATTTTACAGCCACCTCTTGTTAGCCCTTCCTTGACCATGAAAAGAGAAAAAATTGTTTAAACTACAGATTCCCTGTGACTCCCCCAGATCAGGGACCCTCTCCTTTTTCCTATTAACCTTGTCATCTCAGATTGGATTCCCAAGTACAGGTGTTGAAAAAAAATACTGGAAAAATGTAGGGAAACTTGATTTATGTTCTAATTGCAGAAATTTATTAACTGTGTAATCTTAAGCAAGTTGTGTCTCAGTTTCCTGATATCTACAGAGAAAAATAATAATAGTACCTACCTCCCAGGGTTATTGTGAAAATCAAAATAATAAAATGGTTGCAAAATGCTTAACACAGTGGCTGGCATATGCTAGCACTATATTATTACTTCTTTAATTGAATGTAATTGCCCCATACCTGAAAACTCTAAAATGGTTTTAAAACACCAAAGGTAATAAGATTTTTATATGCAATAATTTTGAAATGCCATTGATGTCATCCAAAAATTTGTTTTATGTTTTAAATACATGATGTTGTTTGTATTATCGTATTTCTAAATTCTCTCAAATTGTGAAATTTGAGAAACCACTGTAACAGAAATGCTGTTAGATAACTTTTAATCTGGATGCTATTATACATGGATTATACTTTTAAAATGATGTGATAAAAATAGATGTTTGAAAATTGTTAGACATTTAATGAGTTATCTTTTATTATAAAAGTAAATTATTAGTTTACTATAATTTCCATTTGAAAATTCTTGACTATTATGAACATGTATGGGGTAATTAAAGATGTAGCTTCAACATATTAATGATGAGTCAACTGTCAGGTGTTTGCTGTATGTCTGAAACCTCAGAATATGGGAATTTTTAATTTATAAGTAAAGGATAAATTAAATGTTAAATGTTAGGGAAACATCAGGAAAGATATTCCAGACCTAAGTTGTCGTTAGTGAAATTTTCTATTTGAAGTAAAAATTTCTAGGTCTGTAGTTTACTATTGTTTTGAGTTTTGATTACAAGGATAGCTGTCTAGATTTTCATGAAGTCAATAGTAGAAAACATCATGTGCTGCGGTCTGGAAACTACTAAAGGTGAATATCGATGCCGGGGGAAAGTTTTGGAGACAATTTTAGCACAGTCTATGTAGAATCCTCTTGACTTGGTTTCCCTATTTTGCTATTTCCTTTCTGAAAAGGAAAATTCCCTACATGGTTAATCCTGAGACTTGCTTTTGATATCCTGTGCCTACATGATTGCCTGTCAGATATGAATCATGCCTGGAATCATAGAGCCAAGGGAATTCTTCTCCCTGTTAAGACATATGACATTGTTATAATTAATTCCTTCTCTTTCCTTTTGTAAAAAATTTCTATAATCAAGAAGTTTTATAAGTACAATACTGAATCTATTAAATAATAGATCAATACTGGAACATCTCTGAATTACTATGAGCATCTTCCAATTTTAACCTATATTTGTGGTCAAATTATAACATACAGATGATATCCTCCTAAGGGGGAAATGATTAGATGCAGTGATGACAGAGCTGTAATGTAAACGTTTTCTAAATAAGTGGAATAATAATTTTTGAGAAAGCAACAGGATTAGGATGTTTTCTTTAAGAATTGTAGACACATGTATATGGTTGGCTTCCAAATTTATCTATCATAGAAATTCAGGCTTTCAGTATGTTTTAGTAATAAGTTCTCAGAATTGGAGTAGGATGCTACACATCTTTTGTATTCATAATGGTAAAGAAAGTGAAATTATTTCCCCATATTTACAGTATCTGTCGGATAATTTTATTTTATTTTATTTTTTTGCTTTTTTTTTGGAGGGGGAAAGGTAGGGCAACTGGGGTTAAGTGACTTGCCTAAGGTCACATGACTAGATTTTGTGTTAAGTGTCTGAGGCTGGATTTGAACTCAGGTCCTCCTGACTCCAGGGCTGGTGTTCTGTTCACTGTGCCTCCTAGTTGCCCCTATGTCTGATAATTTTAAAAAGTGGAAGAGTTTATTTTATGGTTGTACCCTCATAAATCTTTAAAAAAGATCCTTAAATCAGGTACAGGATTTAGGTAAGGAAAGAAATAGCAAATAGTACATAAACTGAAATTCTCTGAAGTTTCAAAATTGGGGAATCAAAGTTAAGTGATTGTACTAAATTATATTAAGTCAAAATTACTTAGAAACCACTAGATTTGGGACAAGACAAGCAGAACCTTCTTCAGAACTGTGCTTAGAATAAAACCTACTGCCCAAGAAAAAAAATCTAGGGAGCATGTAACTACATGAGACATTTGGGACTCAAAATGTGCTGGTTAAATGGACAGGATAAAAGGAGACTTGATGTTAGTTAATACTGGTGATAAGTTTATGTTTAAGTTTTCTTGGTTACCTTGGTGACATGTAAATCTCCCTTCTCTAAACAAGTCCACTGTGAGCCCTCTAAGTAGTTTGATCTGTCACATGACATTAATGTGCCCTGACAATGTAATTACGATTACAAATTTATGAAAAATTTTTGCATTGTTTGAACCTAGCCATGCGTGGCTGGGAAACTGGTTCATATCTTTGTTCTATTTAGAAATCTTTAACCAAGGACCTATGTTATGCTGACCAGAAACTCAGATCCAAAGATTGATGAAAAAAGTTTTCTCATAACTGTCAATCTTTTTTTCTAAGTGCCCATACCATGTCCTTCTGAATGTCCCCGCAGCTGGCAAATTTGTAGGTGTGTACTCTTGGATCATGTGAAGAAAACCTTTGTAGCTGAGTAAATGTCAGGACTTCTGGGGACCTCAAGATTTGTCTAGTGTGAATCCAGAAGCAGTTGATACCCAGAAGAGACAGCTGTTCCAAGATTCTGAATGAAAGCTGAGGATACTGTCCTAGATTTTTTTTTCTTTTTTCTTCCCTCTTGTTATGTGCCCATCCCCCAAAGCCCTGATTCAAGCATATGTTGGCATTTTCTGCCTCTACATTCTTGGCTCCCCCTCTCTTTTCTTTCTTTTTATTTTTTTTTTTTAAAGCAATCAGGGTTAAGTAACTTGCTCAAGGTTACATGGCCAGGTGTTTCTGGGTGTGGTGCTGAGTGTCTGAGCCCAGGATTCCATCTCCAGGTCATCCCAACTCTGGAGCCTGTGCTCTTACTCGCTGTGCTACCTGGCCGCCCCTCCCCCTCTCTTTTCAACTTGTAACAAACGGCTAGACAAGACCTAGTCAGCTCAACACCTTGTCCTGGCCCAAATGGCCCTCTCATGGCATCTTGGCTCATACCTGCCCTTTGAAAGCAGTGTGTCAACATATTAGGAGACACCCTGTTTTCCAGAACTAAGGCCCAGCAAGCAAGCTGTGCCCTGAGCTTGGGATAACAACAATCCTTTGTGCTCCCCCTCTGAATGATCTCAGTTGCAGCAAAGTCCCAGAATTGTTTTATGTAATTCTTGTATTGCTTTGACCAGCACCGGGTGTTCTCTGAGCTCAGACAAGTACTGGGCAAGCTCGATCAAGTTCTGGTCCTGAAGACTTGCTAGGAATAAAACCTGTCACGTTGTTGCTATCATCCCTCATTGTCAGGGCTAGAGTTCATTGTGTATCCCTATGAAACATTGTGTATCCATACTAAAGCGGTTCCCCCACTGGTGGGGAGGGGAAAGGGGTAGAAACAGCATGTGTCTAGTTCGCCTCCTTGCTTACAAGCGGTTTCCCATCTCAGGCTATGAACAGTTGTTCTTGCCTGCTCTGTCTGTTCTACTCTGGTCTCCACAGGACAAAAGACACCCCTAATGTACACTTTCTGACTCGCTGGCTCACATGACCCAGAAAGCCGCCTTGCTGGTTTCTGTTGCTACTGGCTTCTGACTTGGCTCCTTTGCTTTTTTCACTACCTCTAGTATCTCAAATGAGAGCCTTCTGATCCTCAGTGACCCATTTTCCCCCTGTGAGATAAAATTCATGAAACTGATATTTCTGTCAGGTATGAAACCAGCAATCTTTATTTAATCTTTCCTTTATCTTCAACGATTTTATTCCATGACTACTCTTTTGGTCATAACCTCTCAAACTCTAAAAAGAGTCACATGCAGACAAGGAAAGGGACCACAGACCACCTGAAGCTGCCATCATTTCTCTGCTCTCAAACAGGGTCTCTCAGCACACTCATAAATAGGACAAATTTCTACTCAGTCTTCCTAACAATCAATGTCCCTCCTTTATATCTTATTTGAGAAACCTTTTCCTTAGAAGTTGATTTTATCAGTTTTCTTTTTTGTTCACAAAAGTTCTTTTTTTCTTCCCTTTTCAGTAGCCAAAATGTTCACATATGAAAGAGGCAGTACATTACATAAGCAGCACTTAAAACTGAATGGGGTGGGTCTTAAATGGTGGGAGACTATAGAAGTTTCTGAAAAAAAAATTTATAAAGGACCATCTGTCTCTGTACTTCTCCCAAAAGTTGTTAGCTTTATGGACTTATTGGCTTAAATTGGATCTAATTCTTTTTGAGTTAGCAAATACCTTTAAACAAAGTTGATGCCCATTGATTAGGGAAATGGCTCAACAAGCTATGGCATATTAATATGAGGATACTATTGCACTACAAGAAACAAATAATATGCAGAATTCAGAGAAACACAGGAAGTTATGTACTAAGTGATGCATACTGAAGTGGGAAGAGTCAGAAGAACACACAATACACAAAGACTTGTTATTCAGTCATTCAGCAGTCATGTCCAACTCGTAGTGACCCCATCTGGAGCTTTCTTGGCAAAGATACTGGAGTGGGTTGCCGTTTCCTTCTCCTATAATAATATAAAAAGAAAAAAAAAACACAAAAATGCAGCCAAACTCAGATAAATTGCAAGGAACAATTTTATTACTGGAGAATAAATGATGATATTGAATCCCTCCTCTAAAATGAGAGGTACAAAACTCCAGGAATGGAATTCTTCATATTCATTACATTTCAGATTTGGTCGTTTTGTCCATTAGTTTTGCTTAACTGTTTTTCTTTATTATGAAAGAATTCAATGTATGAATAAGGGATCAGGAAGGAAGTGTTTCAGGAAATGACTTTGGCATAAAAATCAAAAGCTGTTTATAAAACTTTAAAAATAATAAAATAAAATGAATCTAACCTCTAGTAGTATTATCAACATCCAAGATTTATATATATATGCATATATATGTATATATGTATATATATACATATATATGTATATATGTATATATATACATATATATAAACATACAATCACTTGCACACACATATTACATTTTTTTTGCTGTTGTTCAGTCATTTTAGTCACATCCAACTCTTGGTAACCCCAAAGATACTGAAGTGGTTTGCCATTTTCTTCTCTAGCTCATTTTACAAGTGAGGAAACTGAAGCAAACCAGAGATAAGTGACTTGCCCAGGGTCATACAGCTAGTAAATTTCTGAGGCCATATTTGAACTTAGGAAGAGCAGGTAACTAGTCCTAAATCCAGGATGGGTGCTCTATACAATGTGCCACCTTGATGCCCCATATAGCATATTGACTCAATAATTAAGAGAAAATCTTTAGTGCTGAAAAAAAGTAAAACTACATTTTGCTGCTACAACTCTCACAGAGGAATAAAGTAACTAATTTGATCCTGTGAGGAATTGATAACTGAAAATTATCATGCTTATCTCCTCCAGCACATGTACCAGAAGTATATAAGATTATTTTAAAGACATAACAGTAGAGTAAGCCTTGTTTTACAATCTCCTAATGATTAATGTCCAGTGAAGGTCTCCTGAACCAATGCTGAATCCAAGCTGAAGAGGGATTCCTAAGAGATGATGAGGTCCTTTAGATGTTCTTGGTTTCAGATAACATGTTGATTGCATCAAGTCCTGGAACATCAGATGCTCCTAAATCACTCAGACAGATATTGGCACAGGGAAAAAATCAAGTGCATAAAAAATGACTATTGCTTAAGATATACTGTTGGATAGACAGCTTCTGGATATTGTCCACCATTATATTTATCCTGGGATGAAAGAACAAATGAATGATGAATCAGGCCCAGAATTAGACAGGATGAGGAGAATGGACTGGATTAGTTATGGAAGATTATAAAGTTCTTTGAATAATGCTAATCTTATACCTGAAAAATACCATCTTTTTAATACCAGTGTTTTGATGTTTCATACTTGTGAGTCATTATAAATGCTATCCATGAAGAAATGAGGTTAAGAACACTCAAATAGAAATTGAAATACATTGTCTATGAAGGCTGAAGCCCGTAATAAGCAAGTAATTATGAAGGAGAAATGGCATAAAGGAGGCCATAAAAATTATTTGTAATAGAAGAAGATGGGTTTATCATGTGGTGAGAGTGAAGAATAATTGAAATCTTCACTGATATACTTGAGATGTCAAGAGAATGCAAGGAAGAGTCTCAGTATGAAGCATGGTTCTCCTTGTCATGAACCTATAAGAAGATTTGGACAATAGTCACAAGAGATGGTCAGGTATAAATAAATTATGATCTCCATTACAGGAGGCCATACCCACACTGATCATAAATCTAGTAGATTATTGTCATCTCTATAGGACATTAAAGGTTACAAAGCCCTTCCTTACCACAAGTCAGTGAAGTAGAGAGCACAGGTGTCAAGATTCATTGTTTTTAGTTGAGGATATTCAGCACAGAGAGGTTCACTGAGTTGTCCACGATCAGAAAATGAATAAAAGGCAGAATCAGAATCTAAACTAAGGTCTCCTATTTCCTAGTCCAGAACTCTTTCCTTGTTAGCATATAGCATCTCAGAGGCAAACCTTTTAATGCATTTATGCTAAGGATGCAGCAATCATTTTTATAGCAACAAAATGCTTCTTACAGAAATCTAATCAAGAAGAATTATATAATCTAGATATGGTGGATATAACTGCTGCTTTGTTTTTCAAATTTTAGTGGATTTGGAGATATGAGTATATTGGGGAGAGTTTAAAGCAATAGAAAGAGATATCAATTCAAACAAGTTTTTACTTGTTTGAATTTTTTTTACTAGCTTTTTTTTTTTTACTAGGTTTTACACTTTAGAACATGGACAAAAGCATTATTGTAGTTTTATGCAAATGCTGAAGGATATTTGCAAATTAAGAGGAAACATGATATGGATACTGAAAGATGTCTTTCCTGCTAATTTCTTTAATTCAAAACACCCCTTAATATCTATAATTAAACCTAGCTGAAATGTTTTTATCCTTTTTCTCTTTTCTAAGGGCAGGACTCTAACTTATTTGTATCACCCCTTAAATTTGCTTTTATATATTATATTATTCATTTTTCTTCACTAAATCTTAAAGTATATAGCTATCATTTAAAAAAATAAAATATTTTGATGTATTTGAAGGATACAATATTGAATGAGATCAGGTGACTTTATTAAAACAGTCTAATCTCCACATTTTATCACGTTTTTCTTCTTTTTAAACCATTCAGCTCTTATTACTCAGAGTTCTCCATCCCCAACTTTATTTTAATGAACAAAAACATCCCCAGTTACTTTTGCAATTTTTCAGTACTATTCCTTGATAAAAGTCTGAGTTCAATACTTGTGGCAAGGTAGAGGTGACTCCAGCTTCTGGAAAGTTATGTCATCAGAGTGCAAGAAGAGGCCTGTTGTTAGGTTGTCTGTGATCAGAAGACCAATCTCATCCAGCTTGAGGCAACTTAGTTTCTGGTTGATTAATTTTTTTGTCCACAACAATATCTCTATGTGTTTGTTTTCTTACTATTATGCTAGTACCTCTTTTAGGGAAAGAATAGTAGAGCCTTGCACAAAAGACTAAAGGACAAACAAGGCAGATTTATACCATAGAAACATTGTTTTTGCTGTTGTTTATGCTTCTTTCTTGCAGAGGACCAAGGCCATCGTGAGCATGATATCTTGACTTGCATATGAATTGAATTTCAATGAGGCAGAGCTGTGCAAGGTCCTCAGCCTCACAATCTCCTGCAGAGTCATCAGAATCTAGTGGCAAAACATGCAAGACAAGTGGCAATGGCCCAGACTGCAATAGGTGACCTTGGCCTTTCTAAATTAAGGTCTTTCCTAGGTCTCATTTTGTCTGAGGACACATCCATTTAATAACTAAGAACTAAGTAAGAATTGAGACAAAAGATGGCCCAATTCATCATCCCAAAGATATCAGTCTGGGAGGGGAAGACCATGTCTATGTCTCCATCTATGTCTATGTATATGTGTATATATGTGTGTGTGTGTGTGTGTGTGTGTGTGTGTGTATCTGTGTATGTGTTTACTTAGATTCAGGAATATACACAGAATTTCCCTATGCTAAGGAAGAGGACAGGAAAATATGTGTATGCATACTGAACATATATACATATGTATATAACATACATATGCATTTGCTCCAGACCTGTGATTTCTTTGGTATAGGGAAATTTACCAATGCAAATTGGTACCTGCTCTTCAATTCATAATCATGATTGCCTGGGGCCCTGAGTGGTTAAGGGACTTGCCCAGGATCCCACAGCCAGAAGCTGGACTTTAGCCTAGATCTTTCTAATTCCAAAGACAGCTGTATATACGTCACACACACTACCTCTAAAAACAATATCATAAAAAAAACTCCCACAAAAGAAGTCTACTGAAATCTTTAAACTATTCATTTCTGAGCCCTATGGGTACAAAGACATTTTATTTCATTAAATGGTAATTTGGAGAACTTAAGAGGGTTTCAGCTGAAGAGTCCCATATGAGTCCTGATCCAATAATACCACATTAGTCACTCTTTACTCCACAATCTCTAGAGTACTTGGCCTAGAGATTATTCCATTACTTACTATTCAAACTACAGAATGTGTACCCAAAAGCCCAGATGGTATTTTTTTAAGTAAGTATAGTGCATCAAGCTTTCTATTAAAAAAAAAAAAGAGAGAAAGCAGTTGTTATTAAAAAAAGAGAGAAAGCAAAAATAGAGTATGGTCACAATAGGGTAGTAGAAGTCAAAAGATCTGGGTGTGAATCTAAGCCCAGCACTTATTACCTGTGTGACATTAGGAAAGTTCCTTTACCCCTCCAGGCTTCAGTAATGGGGTTGGACTAGATCATCTCTGGAGAAAGTGTTCATAATGTTTTTCGATCATGGACACCTTAGTCTTTCCCATCTGGCAACACCCTCCTCATCCCCATTTGCTGACTCCATACAATGTAGTCCTGAGGACTAAGAATGTTGCTCTCCTCTTTCCTCGTCAATAAACAGTGTACAATAAATTATACTAATGTTAAAATCATAATTGTAATAATATCTATCATATAGGGCAATTTTGTCTGTTCCAGTGTATTTTCTTAATATTTCATTTTTGTGGTTTTTCACCCTGGCCTTTGGGACTTATCTGCTGATTGACAAGATTCTGAATAGCAGATCAAACAAGGGAAAGAGGAGAGAATAATCCCCTAACACCAAAATCCAGGTGAGTCCCTTGCAACCTCAAATATCTGGTCATTATTCATGTACTTTAGCAAAAAATTATTTTACTGACCCACAGAGAGGTAGGAAGCTGCTGAAGAGTCTGTCAAAAGTAGCAAAGTAGTCTCTGCTGAGTCCAAAAATAAATATGAATCAGATCTCTTCCAGCTCAAATATTATCTCATGTGGTTGTGGCCCATCATATATGACATATTAATGACCAGCCTGTGTGAACAAGCTGAAGCTTCAGAGGACGAGGAATTTCTAGTGTCACCCATTGGTGACCATCTGTGCTTTCCTGATTTCCCTTCTGCTCATCTTTCAGGAAATGAGTGTTAACTCTGACAGCTCTGCATCCTGTGTCAAACATCTGCCTTCTCTATCTTAGTACTACTTCTAAACAAATATAGTGTACTGTTTGATTGCTCTGAGTTTGGAAAGCTTCAAAATTATAATAGTTTTTATATTATTGGCACATGCTGGATGATGAGAGACCTATATAAAATCGTCACTACTGGACTTCTATTGTTTTATCTTAAAAGAACCATCACCAGCTTTTGGAATAGCCTTGTGAGAGTTTTGCCATATCCAGAATTGATACCTATCCATTTAAAGTACCTCTTCCCCCAAAAGAGTAGCAGGCAGCTAGCTGGGCAGCTGGAGATGGAGTTACTATTGCAAAGATATTGAGAACAGTTCTTGCTCAATCCATTTGGCACCTGAAAAGGCTCCAAAGAATGGGTAAATAATCATTTTCCCCATTGTGACTGTGGTGCTGTAATTCCCTTTTGTTTGTTTCAACTTTGGGGTAGAAGTCTTAGCAGGGCTTTAATTACTGGATCTAAAAAGTAATCAGTCATCCATGAGTGGCCATGTCCTAAAAGAAAAGATTACCAATTAACTTTAGAAGACCAGTGCATTGCAACACCGATAGGAGAGCCAAAGGTTAAGTGACCAGAAGTAATCTAATTACATTTCAGCTAGATTACTGCTTAGCACTGCATGAATGAAGGAAAATGCATCAAAGTAAATGATGGCTCATGTAGGTGTGATCACATACCTCTTATAGCAGACCTGACCAAATGAATGCATTAAAACTAGAACATAGAAACAGGCTAACTATAGGGCACACATTCTCACCTTTTCCTTAGCACCACAAGGGAGCGGACCTTGTCCCAGTATTTGATTGGCAAAGAATCAGAATGATGAAAAAGGGGGTTGGAGATTGATTTGGTGGAGAAGGGGGACACTGCTAATATTCATCAAAAACACACAGAGAAAGGTGTGCCTTCTATTATATAATAAATTTGTTCCTTTTTCCAGGTAAAATCATATATTAAATGCATCTATGCAACGTTATTTTATGGAGACTTATGGTAAATTATTTTACAAAGTGAATAATTTGTATAAAAATCTTATTATCTGGTTCAAAATTCTGAGTTTTTATATCACATTTTCTAAAAAATGGAGTATACAAGTACATACTCTGTATTAAATCATAAGCTTCATAAATTGGGTTAATTACACAAGAATAATCTCAATTGAAACCATAATACAAATGTCTCTTTTTTTTAAAGGTAGGAAAAGTACATAATGCAGATTATTATCCCAAGACAAAGAGCCTTCAACTACTAAATTTGTACCCCATCCAAAAAAGGCCCTTCCATTATGATGTTTTACATCATGGAAGAAGAGAATGAAGAATCTGTGTTGTCAATAGTTTTGTACTTGATTCACATGTATTAGGTGAGACTGGAAATACGGATTTTGACTTCTTTTATTACCACTGGCAGCCATGTTTATATCTCTGTTATAGACTTAAGCAGATAGGGAATTGTACACGTTATTTTATCAAACTCATATTCTTCTAAAGCCAGTCAATGGAAATTCTATATTCCCATGGACTGACCTTCCCTTCCCCACATATATATCTTGTCATTTCCTAAGTTTGTGGTATTCTCTATATCTCTGAGCTCCAACCAATGTATCTCTACGCCAGACTTTGCCAGAGGGATGCATGAATTCAAGGTGAAAGACATTTAATGAAATTGGATAGCAAGGTGAAAAGGAATTGAATCAGGTAGTTACTGTTCTAGATACCCATACTAATGGGAGTGCTAGCTCCAAAAGTCTCTCAGAGAGCAGTCTTTCTCAATTAATCCACCTTTCTCCCTAACACAGCAGAAGGACACCATCAGTTTCATCACAGCAAGGTGTTAGAGGTTAGACTTATCAGCTGAGTTACTTTTCTTTCAATTTGTCATAAAAGCAAACTTGTATCAACCCCTTTGGAAATCGGAGATTCAGAGTGTTTGGGTCTACTCTAAACCTGCAGGATCTCTCCATATTCCTGTCATCTTTGCCTGTGGTAGACTGGTTCTTGTGACTTGGGTTCATTCCCTCAACATGACATACATCCAGCTGCCATACCTTTCCATCTTTCTTATCCTTCTCATCTTTTTTATACTCTCCACCTTTCTTAACCTCCCCTGCCCTTGTATTCTTCTCTTTACTATTGCAAACTGTATCTTGGTACCCCTGCTAGAATGTCATAACCTGTCTGAAAAGACCAGCGCTAAAAGAACTCTTCACTCAGTCTGAACCTGGATTGCCTGGATGACGTTGCCATGCCCAGGGCTTGTGCACAGACTTCTGGAAAATGTAACCCAGAAAGTTTCTGTCAATGACCAAGGCTCCCTCTCTCTATCAATAAACATTGTGGGAACAAGGATTCTGACAACTGATACATCTCTCTCCCTAGAGCTTAAATAATTTCTTTCATAACAGGAACTCTATTTTGAGCTCTTTATCTAGATGATGCCCCTGAAATCCTTCTCATTTTTATGTCTGAGGGCATTTTTGTTTGTGTTTCCACAATTACTCATTTTACTTTTATCTCTTTACAAGAGAATGACCTTTAAGGGAGTAACATCTCACAAGAATGGGGCATGTCTATATTTGAGAAAAGCAGTTGTTGATTTAAGTTTGTCTTGACAGTTCACTTGTCTGAAACATAGGTCTGCTTGGAGTTCTAAAAGAAACATTATTTTGACAGAGTTTGGAGCCAGTTGTTGAACATTTTGAATGTAACAAATTATACTATATTGGACATTAGAACTGTTCTCTGGTGTGGAACAAATGTAATTTACCTGATCAAAGACAGAAGATGAAAATTTGGTTACTAACATTGAGCTAATGTGAAATTGTTCACAGAAATGAACTCAAGAGTTTAAACCCAAGTAAGAAAAGAGACAAAGATGTAGAAATACAGATTTCAAAACCAGAACAGCTAAAAGCTTAAAATAATTGATTTTCCATTTATCAAAAGGAAAAGTAAGTCCAACTAGAAAGAGAGAATCAGAGAAGTCACCCAGCATATAGATTGGTTTGGCAGAGAAGTATTGGTCTGGTGAGATATTAGTCAACTGAACTTAGCAATGAAATCATTTGTTCAGCATAGCAGATACTTTCTTCAAGGAACTTTTATGAACAGTTCCAAGGACAGAAAAGGAACACCAAAGTTTACAATTTCAGAGTTGTGAGTTACCTCAAATACATAGTTTTTTCTTTACTCATATACCTTCTTGACAAGTTTCTTTAATTGTACTTGCCTACTCTCTGTCACAGACACTGAATGTATTGGTGGGAGAGAATGATCTAGGTTTATGTGAAGATTGTGATGTATTTATTATTCCTACTTTTGCTTTAATAAATAAATACCTGGATCATTACTGTTATTTATTTTGCCTTATTGTTAAGAAAATGACAGCTAGGTGGTGCAATGGATAGAGTGTTGGGCCTGGAGTCAAGAAGACCTAACTTAAAATCTGGCCTTAGACACTTACTAGCTGTATGACCGTAGGTAAGTCACTTAACCCTGTTTACCTCAGTTTCCTCATCTGTCAATTGAGCTGGAGAAGGAAATGGAAACCTACTCTAAAATCTTTGCCAAGAAAACGCCAAAGGGGGTCACAAAAAGTCAAACATGATAGATATAACTGAACAACATTGTTAAGTAAATGTTTATTTTAAGTTCTAAAAGTATCATCAGTCATTCAAACAACAAACATTTATTAAGCATTTATTAAGTCAAGAACTGTGTTAAGTGTTGGAGATGCCAAGAAAGGCAAAAAATGGTACCTTTCCTCAAAGATCTCACATTATAATTGGTGGGGAAGGGAGAAGACAACTGCAAATAACTATGTACATACAAGATACATATATGTGTATACATATGTATGTGTACCTATATCTATATATGTATGTATGCACACAGTAAATTAAAGGTCATTTCAGAGGGAAGACACTAGCAGTTTGTGGGAGGTTGCTGATGGAGTGAAGGAGGCATGGAGCAGGAAAGGTATTGTACATAAGGATCCATTTGAATTGTGTATTGAAAGAATCCAGGAAAAACAAAAAGCATAGGTGAAGCAGTCATGGGGACATTCAAGTTCAGAGGCATTGACTCAGAAGATGGAGTACAGGGCATGAAGAGCTGTACAAGTAGTCCAGTGTCACCAAATCCCAGGATGTGAGAAGGGGTCAAGTTGTGAAGGACTTTAAACACCATTAGAGAAGTGAATAAGAGGCTTGTTTGTGTAAATGGAGACACATTAGTAGAGGCTCAGTGGTAAAAGTGGTGAGTAGGGGCAGCATAGGCCCCCCCATAATTGGGTTACCCTTAGGAACCTGAGAGAATTTGAATATAATTGTGTGGTGGTGGTCCCTTTCTGGGAATGTAACTGTCAGTATGTGAGTTCTTTGGAGTGAGAGACCCAACCCAGAGAAAGAGTTCTCCCTCCATATGTGAGAACTACAGAGTTCTTCTTTATGTTCAGATATACCACACCTTTATACTTTTATTTTAAAAGAATTTAAAATCTGTAGATGTGTGACATTTGGCATGCTGTGAATCTCAAGTTTCCTGGTCTGTCAAATGAAAGACTTGGTTCACTAAGTCCCTTTCAATGCCATGCTGTAAAAGATTCCCCCTACTTAACTCAGTTTTTAAATGTCAAAAATTCATTTTCTCTCCTTCTGAAAAGACAGGTTTTCATTAAATATCTTTCCCCCCTTTTTCCACTATAACTGCAGAGTGGTAATAAGCAATGACTAAAAATGAGCCACCACTTACAAATACTGTAACTCTTAGAGAGTAAAAAGGAAACTAAACCCAGAGCTTTTTATATTATGTTAATCTATTTCACTAGTGTACACAGGTACTCTTTTTAATGAAGAAATTCCATTATGATTAGGCATACAATGAATATTGCCCTTCAGAGCAGCAAATCCATTTCTATGATCTACACTATTTTTAATTAATTTGCTTGTTTTTGAAAAATAACCTCTTCTTTCATTGTCTAAATAAATGCTGTTTTCTTCATGGAAAAAAACAAACAAACAATTATTTAATTATTTGTGAGTAAATACAGTAAAAACTGCAATTAAATTGACTTTTAGTAACCATCATTTTTTTCTTTTCACAAACCTTAGCAAGGAATGAGGCTTAACTAATTCAAAGTGTTCTTTGGCCTGGATTTTGTTCAACGTGCAATCTTGGCCCACATGTTTCTCTTTTTAATGATAT
Source organism: Petaurus breviceps papuanus (assembly GCF_028583685.1). NCBI lineage: Eukaryota > Metazoa > Chordata > Mammalia > Diprotodontia > Petauridae > Petaurus > Petaurus breviceps. Next base: position 459,956 of record NW_027186304.1, read on the forward strand.
TGTAAAGGTCACCTTGAAAGTGAATGTCAGAGTCACAGAGTTTAACTTTCTCCGCTCTCTCTATTGCCCAGATGGTTATTGCAAGTACTACAACCTCTGGGCAGTCACATTGACCCTAAATTTTTGTAAACAGGACCTCCCCCACCATCTCAGGCATCAGCACACCATATAGGCACGGTTTTAGTTGAGATACACACTGATCATCTCACTGATGAAACAAGAAGAGGGTGTCCTGCAGCTGTTCATTTTATCTCTGTAACCAGATGACTTCTTAGAACAAGATTTCTAAACCCACGACAAGCACAAATTTGATTAGCAAATGTTCACTACAACTTGAAAGGCAAAAATACCAGGAATTTAGCAGAATGTCATCCTTGTAACACGGAGAATGTTCATTCCCTTACTGGGGAATTGCTTATGATTATTTAGGGATCACTCCAGAGGACAGATGCTAACATTTCCATTCCTCCTCTGTGTACAGAGGTGAGGAACCGTGGATACCCTGTCACATTTGGTCATTTTGTCAGTTAATCTTGCTTCATTCTCTTTTTTACAAGCAAAGGGTTCAGTGAGGGAGGCTATTTTGAGAATATTGAAAGATTAGATGACACGGAGGGAGGAGCCAGACTTGGAACTGGAATGTGCTACAGTTGAAACCTGTCTCTGGTCCATATTGCCTAGGAAACGATGCAAGTCACTTAACCTTCTAGTGACCACAAAACAACTCTAAAAGATTCTAGCTTTCAGGGTAGTCATTGATCTGCTTTGGTGGTGATCTGCATTTCTTCCCCTAGAGTTCCCTACACTAAAAAATCATGATTCTAGACAATACATACATGCATACATATATATACATATATACAATACATGTATGCATATATGTGATATGTGTGTGATATGTATACTATATATGTGTGTATTATATTGTATATATAAAGAGGCATATGTATGTTTAAGAGACTTGTTGAGATTATATATACATATCTACATTTATATACAAACCATTACATATGTAGATGTATGTATACACATCTATATGTAAAATTTTACTGCTTCCCACCTTTCATATCTAAATGACTGGTATTAACTTGTCATGATACCTTATGTTTAATTTTAAATCCAAAAACCAAAACCAAACCCCAAAACGTCAGACATCATGGCAAGTTAACAATCACTTGAATAGACAAGAAAGATTGGAAGCAGTAAAATTATTGCTGTACAATAGATATTTCTTTTATGATATATCGTACCAAGATGCTGCAGAGCATGGTGGGGTAGCTCTGGCAGCCTAATGAAGCTGCTCTTTTCCTAGTGTCCTATCTGGGATTTCTATTCACATTCCCTGCTTCAGGCCCGTCCTCCACTTGACTCTTCTTAAAGGACATACATTAGGTCCATGAGAGAATGCTATTCCCATCTCAATGTGATTTGTCATGTTGTACACTGCACCAACTGAGTAGTAAGAATAAAATCATCTATACCTGAGGGTAAACTCCTGTGGTGGGATTGATTTACGATTCAAACCTCTTATGGAATATTTTCCCAGAAAATTAACCCACTTAATGTTTCCAAAGGGGAAGGAGGGTGGGGGGAAGTGCATCAGGAATTGCTACATGTATTATGTTATGTTTGTACAATGACTGTCATTTCAAGTTTCTAGGTACATTCTTCATCCTGCCTTTCTGAAAATTTTATACTGGAATGACCTTCGTTGTCCTGCACTGTGTTTATATGATGCTATGGTAGATGCTTTTTCTATGCTTAGTGGAAAGAGCCCCAGATTCAAAATCAAGTAGATGGGGGTTTTAACCCCAGCTCTGCTACTACTCACTGTGGGACCTTGGGGAAATCACTTGCCTCTCTGAGCCTTATACCCCCTCATCTATTGAATGGGGATCAAAATATTAACCCTACTTACAATATAGAGGATGATGCGAAAATACTCTTTGGAAACTTTACATTATAGATATGCTATTGTGGGCTTGCTAAACTTCTATGTATCATCTCATCTCACTCCACTGTGGATTATATAAGATGGTATTCTAGAATACACAGCATATAAAATAATTATTATCACTCATGTTATGCTATGGGTGGGTAGGGAAGAGTTCTTTTAGTTTATCAACTGATAGACATTTATTGGGCAGGTACAATGTGCCAGACACTGTGTTATGAGCATTGAAAAACAAAGATCCCTTCTTCAGTGGTATGATCTCACTTTTAAATGCTTGGAGTTCCCTTCCCTACAGCCAAGGACAGACAGGAGAAGGGTAAGCTTCCTAGTTGCTAAACTGGTGCAGCTGTCACTTCTGTTTTGAAGGCAAAGGTGGGGGAACTATATTCCTCAACTAAGTCCTTCTCTTCCCCCTCTCCTATTCCTCAACCCCTGCCCAACCCAACCGGGCTTAATCTAAGGTCTTAGAGGTCCCATTGGATGAGATACATAGAGTAATAGGCTGTAGCTGAGGTTGGACCCCACAGAAAAACAGGCCTTATTGACTCTGGCAAAGACAACTGGCAAAAGCAATGCGCCTCCATTTTAATTAATGTTTCACCATTTCTCCTGGGTTAGTTTAAGTCCCTCATTGTTCACATCCTACTAATCTCCAACACTGAGTTGAAGACTACCACATTCCTTCTTCACACCTATTACCGAATTGCTAAATACTGCTAGTAAAATTCACAAAAAGTTCAGATTGGGTCAACTACAATTTCATGTTTTCTATAGAATAAAACCCTTTTATTCATCTGATTGATTTGCTGCCATATTCTCTACAGTAGGTATTTCTAATCTTTTTATCCTCAAATACTCAGATCCACTTCTGCACAGCCCTCTCAACAGATGACCTTGACTCCTCCTTTACTGAGAAGAATGAGGCATCAGTTATAAACTCCTTCACTTCTCCTTCTCTACACCTCAAATCTTTCTGCATCTTCATCCCTTTTCTTCTTCTGTTCCAGTCAGAGGATACTAGCTGACTCTTTACCTTGCAAAGGCTAAACCCTCCATTTTTCCTCTCAATTCTCTCTCTCTCTCTCTCTCTCTCTCTGTTTCTCTCTGTCTCTCTCATCTTTTGGGTTTCAGTCTCTGGATGCTTGGAACAACCCCACCTTAGACAATGATTGGTAAGAAAATTCTTATTTTCTGTCTATAATCAGATAAATTACATTTGTTCCATAACCACAAAACAGTTCTAGTGCCCATATTTCAGAGTATATACTACAGCTTGTTACATTAAAAAAATGAACAGCTGAGTATCAGAATTCTTAGAAGTAAGATGAATAGGGAAAAAGGAATAGAACCTTTATGTTCTAAAATGTTTCTAAAAGCTCTCTTTGTGGTGACAAAGAACTAGAAATTTTGAGAATGCCTTTCAATTGGAGAAAGGTTGAACAAGTTGTGATATGATAGTTATGGAATAATAATGTGCTATTAAAGATGATGAGCTCGATGATTTTAGAAAAAAAACATGAATAGACTCATATGAAATAATGAAGAGCAAAATGAACAGAACCAACAGAACATTATATGTAGTAATAGCAAAACTGTTTGAAGAAAAGTTTTGGGTGAATGAGTTATTTTGACTATTATAAATACCCAAATTAACTACAAAAGACCTATGAAGGAAGATGCTATCTATATCCAGAGAAAGAACTGATAAACAGAAGTATTGTTTGTGTGTGTGTGAGTGTGTGTGAGTATGTGTAATGATAGTTATCTCTAGGATAGGGAGTGGGGAGGCAAGGAAAAAAAGAAAGTTAAACGATAACTTTATTATGTATCTAAAAGGAATAGCAAGTTATACATAATAGATTTGCAATTTCATGTGTAATCATCTTTTTTCCATTCTATTATGTTATAGAAATGCCTTTTTATTTCTTAAGTTCAAAATCAAAGCAGTCTATATGTTAAAAGTAGCTATTTCTCTAAGAATTTTGAGCAGATATAATAAGACCCATACAAGTGAACTGTCAAAGCAGAATTAGCTCAGCAACAACTCATATTGTTCATATGAAAGGGCAGTACTTTGAATGGATAGTACTTTACACCATCTTTTCCTGGTTCTCCTCCTGTCTATCTGGCTCTCTCTTACCTATCTGACTTCATTGATCTCCTTTGGCTTCCTAAATATGGGTATCTACCAAGGCTCTGTCCTAATCTCTCTTTTTTTTTTTTGTCAATACTCACTTAGTGATTTCACCTACCTCTAGTAACATTTTCATTTTCAGGCAGATGACCCCCAAATCTATATGTCTAACCATGATCTCTCCTTTAAACTCAAGTCACATATCTCTAATTGCATTGCCTCAACATACTAACAACATCTCAAACTCAAAATCTCCAACCCCAAATCTAAGGTGTTCTCCACCAAAAACTAACATTTCTCTTAACCTCCTTTTTTGTGGTGATAACATTAGTAACTTCTCAGTCTCTAAGATTTTCACTCTTCCCTCACTGTCACCCCCTACATCTACTCTGTTGCTAAGTTCTGGTAATTCTACCTTCACAAAAACAAATGGCATGGTACTTCCAAAAGGAGAGTTGAGTATTTCAGGATAAAGAAGGTGGAAGAGCCACAGTATGGAATATGATAGCTAATCAATCAGATAGCTAAGAGAATTGCTACACAGCAGTGAGGGGGCCGTTTAGATTAGAAAACATGAAAGGATAGTGGACCCTTTGTGAATTTCTCCAGCAGCATTCAATGCTTTTTGGCAATAGGAATGAAGAAGGGAGTTGGGGCAAAGTTACTCAGGATGGAATATTAATTTTAGTTGAGGATAGTGATGGGAGCTGAGTCAGAAGGCAGGTCTTATTTGCTCACAAAAGGCTATGGACCCTCCACAGCATACCCAGATGACCCTACTCCCATTGTGAATTTTCTATGACAGAGTATTTCTCTTACTTGGGATTCATGGGTCTAGTATCAGCAAGTATAAAGGCCAGGGAATAGGAAGGGAGGGGAAGGGAAGAAAAGACCAGTGAGTTCCTCTTGGAAATGGTCATAGAGTCCTACCATAGAGCATTTATAAGGATAGGGATAGGGACTTGACCTATGATCTCATTAGTACAGGGTACTACCTAGAGTAAAGGAAACTCCCTCTACAGATGTACCAAATACATCTTCTTAGTAATTATCGTCTTAAAGAATGGTCCAGACCAGTGGTAATTGAATTGACTTGCCCAGGGTCACACAATTAGCATGGAAGCTGAGTCCAAGCCTTCCTGGCTTGAAGGTTACCTATCTTTCTGCCTCTCACATAATTGAAAAAGAATCCCTACATTTAGCTTTAGACAGTCATTCTAAAAATAGCTACTTATTTAGATAGCAAAACTAAGAAGACATTATGATGAAATTCCAGATTATATATCTTCACTCTCATTTCTGCTACCAAAGTGTCTTAGATTTGTAGTCAAAGGACCTGGATTGAAATCCCAGATCTTCCATTATGTGTGTGACTTCAGGCAAGTCGCTTTACCTCTCTGAGCTTTGGTTTCCTCAGATATAAAATGTGCATGTTAGGGGTGGGGCAGAGTCAAAATGGAAGATCATAAGCAGGAACTTGCTTGATCTCCCACTCCAATCACTTCCAATACCTGTAAAAATGACTCTAAACACATTTTAGAGCTACAGAATCCACAAAATGACATAGAGAAACAAACCTCCCGCTGAAGGAAGCCTGGAGGGTGTAATGGGAATGAAAATTTTAAAGATCTTCCCTGCCCCTAGGCTAAAGTGCACCTGGAGCCTGGGGTGGGAGGCTTGTTTTTCAGTAGATACTTCTTGATTGGCCAGTGAGTCAATAAGGTTGTTGAATTTTCTGAGCCAGGAGAAGGCTATATAAGCCCTGATGTGTAGCTTTGTATTGGGGCTCACTTTGAGAAATGTTCTGTGATTTGATCAGATGAAACTCTGGAAAGCATTGTCCAGAGCCCCCTGGCTTTGAAACCCAGATGTTGTTTGGTATGGATGTAATGGTTGGACAGTTTGAAATCTGTCTACTAGATCTGTTTCTGTCTTGATAATTCTGTCTGTGTACTTTGAAGTTCGGGGTGCTGACCTTTTCCCCTGAACAAGGTAAATGATATATGTCTGACTGATTAAAGTAAGCTTGGTAACCCATTTTGAGTTGCTTTCCTTTATCAAAGCAGATCCAGGAACCTGTGAGCAGCCACCCTGGGGACACTGGGGTGCTTGCCACTACAGAGGGCCAACAGGAAGGGGCTATTGCACCAGGATGAGGGCTGAGCACAGTCCCGCATGAGCCTCGCCAGCCCAGACCAGCCAGAGCAGACTTCAGGAGAGTGAATCACCATCATGGGGATTTCCAGACTTCAATCCAAAAGTGCCAAAGAGAAAGTAAAAGGTCAGTGAGGAACTCTGTAGGAGCAGGGTGATGGGAGAGCATAGTCTGGCCCCTGTCCCCAGGGTGATAGGTGGTAGAGTGTGGTGGCTGCAGCTGCTACTGCCTGGCTGCCTCCAGAGCTCCTGGCCTGCAGATCATAGGAAGACCAAGGGACCATGCAGATGCTGATTGCTCTTGCTTTGACCTGCTTGGGTTGAAGTCTTGGGTGGTGGTCGTGGGGTGAGGAACACCAGGGTTCCAGAGCTTGTGATGGCTGTAGAGAGGGCACCCTCCTCATAGCTCTGACAACTGCTGAAAGCCCACCAATTAGGGACACAGCTCTCTTGACTCTGGAAGCAGAGTTCTACTGTGGCAAAGAGCTCAAAAGTCAAGTAACTGGTTGTCAAGATGAGCAAACAGAGGAAGCACAATCAGACCATAGAAACTTTTTGGGGGGACAAAAAGGATCAAAACATGGAACCAGAAGAAGACAACAAAGTCTAAACTCCTGCATCAAAATCTTCCAAGAAAAATATGAATTCGTTTCAGGCTATGGAGGAGCTCAAGAAGGATTTTGAAAACCAAGCAAGAGAAGTGGAGGAAAAATTGGGAAGAGAAATGAGAATGATGCAAGAAAATCATGAAAAGTGAGACAACAGCCTGACTGAAGAAAATAATACCTTAAAAATAGAATAAATCAAATATCAAAAGAGTTCCAAAAATACAATAAGGAGAAGAATGCCTTAAAAAGCCCAATTGGCCAAATGGAAAAGGAATTTCAAAAACTCACTGAAGAGAATAATTCCTTCAAAATTAGATTGGAGCAAATGGAAGCTAATGACTTTATGAGAAATCAAGATATTATAAAACAGATCCAAAAGAATGAGAAAAAGAAGGTAATGTGAAATATTTCATTGGTAAAAACACTGACCTGGAAAATAGATCCAGGAGAGATAATTCAAAAATTTATTGGTCTACCTGAAAGCCATGATAAAAAAAAAGAACCTAGACATTATCCTTCAAGAAATTCTCAAGGAAAGTTACCCTGATATTCTAGAACCAGAGGGCAAAATAGAAATTGAAAGAATTCACCAATCATCTCTTGAAATAGACCCCCCCCCTCAAAGAAAACTCCTAGGAAGATCATAGCCAAATTCCAGAGTTCCCAGATGAAGGAAAAAAATATTACAAGCAGTCAGAAAGAAACAATTTGAGTATTTTGGAAACACAATCAGGATAACAAAATATCTACCAGTTTCTACATTGAAGGATCAAAGGCCTTGGAATATGATATTGCAGAGGTCAAAGGAGCTAGGATTAAAACCAAGAATCACCTACCCAGCCAAACTGAGTATAATGCTACAGGGGAAAATAGGGTTATTCAATAAAGTAGAGGACTTTCAAGCATTTTTGATGAAAAAACCAGAGCTGAACAGAAAATTTGACTTTCATATACAAGAAGCAAGAGAAGCATGAGAAGGTAAACTGGAAAAAGAAATCATAAGGAACTTATTAAAGTTGAACTATTTACATTGCTACATGGAAAAATGATAATTGTAACTCATGATACCTTTCTCAGTATGAGGACAGTAGAAGGGAATATATATGTATGTATATATATATATATACACATATATATTTATGTATGTATAGGAGGGTGTATGTTTGTATAAATATATATGTGAGTGTGTGTATATGTGTGTACATGTATACATAGACAGGGCACAGGATCAGTTGAATATGAAGGGACGATATCTAAAAAATAAAATTAAGAGGTGAGAGAGGAATATATTAAGAGAAGGAGAAAGGGAGAGATAGAATAGGGTAAATCATCTCATATAAAAGAGGCAAGAGAAAATTGTTACAATGGAGGGGAAGAGCAGGAAGGTGAAAGGGAATGGGTCAACCTTATTCTCATTGAATTTAGCTTAAGAAGGGAATAACATAATACTCAATTGGATATCTTACCCTATAGGAAAGTAGGGGGGAAGGGGATAAGAGGGGAGATGATAGAAGGGAAGGCAGATTGGGGGAGAGAGTAGTTAGAAGCAAACACTTTTGAAAAGGGACAGGATGAAAGTAAAAAATAGAATAAGTGGGGGGCAGGATAGGATGGAGGGAAAAATGGAGTCTTTCACAATGTAACTACTATGGAAATGTTCTGTGTAACTACACATGTACAACCTATATTGAATTGTATGTTCTCCCAGTGGGGGTGGGTGAGGAGGGAAGAAGGGAAAGAATCTGTAAATGAAAGTTTTAAAAACAAATGTTAAAAAAAAATGTTTTTTACATGCAACTGGAAAATAAGATATACAGGCACTAGGGTATAGAAATCCATCTTGCCCAACTAGAAAGTTAGGGGGGAAATGGGGGAAGATTGGGGGAAATGACATTCAGAAGGCTTGCTATCTTGAGTTGGGGGCAGAGGAAAGACAGGGAGAAAATTTGTAACTCAAAAGCTTGTGGAAATGAGGCTGAAAACTAAAAATAAATAAATAAATGAATGAATTGGGAAAAAATGTGCATGTTTGACCAGATGATTTTTAGTTTTTTTTTTTCCATCTTTTGATTTGTATTCCTGTGGATTGGACTCTACAAGGAGCTATTATTGTTTGTCCTTCATACTTGAAGAGTACCATTGGTATCATGAGGTTGATGTCTTGTCTTGCTTGTGAATTAGATTTAATTGAGTCATAGCTTTGCAAAGTCATTAGCCTAATTTTTTTCTCCAGTCTTTGAAATCCAGTGGAAAGACAAAATGTCAAGATGACCGACCATGGCCCAGGATGCTACAGAATCAGAACACCACTTTACCCCTTCATTTTTTATGCCAATGCCTAGTACTAATATTTAGTTCATAGATCTAGAACTAGAAGAGACTTCAGAAGCCATCTAATCCAACCCTTCATTTTACAGATGAGGCAACCAAGACCTAGGTAGATAAAGTGAATTGTCCAACATCACACAATAATAATGGTCAGAATTTAAACTGGGGTTCTCTGACTCCAATCAGTATTTTTCCCACTTGTACCCCATTGTTTGCCTTGTTTGCATAATCTGAGGCCCCTCAGCCTACCATTTCTATTTCCCCTTTCTGCAATATCCCACATCCAGCATTCCCCACATGTGAATGTGCCTTATGGGTCCCATGACATAATGGATGGTGTCAGCAAGACCTCAGTTTTTCTGAACTTTGGGTTGCATGCCTTGTAAAATGGGGATAATAATAGCACTTGCTTTGTAGGGTGACTACAAGGATGAAATGAGATAGTGTGTGTAAGCACTTTGTAACTCTCAAAGTACTATTGAATGTCAGCTATTCCCCTTTTCCCTTTCCCCAGTGCTCAATGCCTACTTGCCTAATGCCTGATCCTTTGTTTTATCATTGAGCTCCCATTGAGTCTCATCTCTAGGATTGCTCCATTCCAAATGACCCAAAACTACTTCTCTCATCCTTGGTTTATTTTGTGCCAGTGACACTGCCTGAATCTTCTTTTCTCTATTTTAAAAAATCATGTCATATACCAGATTAGAATCATTAGGTACTCTAGGTCTATAGAGAACTAATTATATAACTATGTTTCCGAAGAATAGGAACAGTGAGAGAGGTAAGGAGAGAGAGGAAGCAAGAAAAGGTGGGAAGAGAAAGTAAGAAAGAAAGGGAGAGAGGAAGAGGGAAGGAAAAGTAGGAAGAAAAAGAAGCAAGAAAGAGTGGGAAGAGACAGAAATAGACAGGGAGCGAGAGATAAAAGCGCACGGAAAGAGAGGTGGGGGAGGGAGGTGAATATAACAGTATGCCATCAAGGCTATAATAAAGCATGTTGGAAGGAACTCCCTTCTCCAGCACGTTTCCTGACATTTTATCTCAAAGGGCAATGGAATTGTCCTCCAGAAAAATACACTGAACATATGAGCAAGGAAAAAAAGGAGAGAGAGGGAGTTTAATTCTCTCCTCATCTTGCATGTCACCTGTGGAGCCCCAGATGGCCCTCATCTCTTTGGATGCTGAGAAGTCCCTGCTGGAATGAGGCTGCCTGGCTATGATAAACATCAGCAGACAAGGCAGCTGCTTGGGATGGCACAACATAACAGGCACCTCCAGACAACTGCTTTCTGCTGCTGCCTTTGGGCAATGCTGGTGCCACTCCAACCGCCTCTGGAGCCCTTTGAACCACCTCAGCCCTCCTGAGCCTTTTTTCCCTTTTGCCGCAGGATAAAGGGAGAGAGGTGGAGGGAGGGCTGAAACAGGCCTGAAGGCACAGATGCAATGTGCTTAGAGGGTTGACTCTTAAATGGTCCTGGTTTGTGCCAAAATCACAGGGGCTCTAAGGGAGCTTTCTTTGCTTTGCATAATTTACATTGGTCACTGAACCTTTTAAAATAAGGAAAAATAAAGGGGTTGGATGGGGGAAAGATGAATGCAGTATGACATCTGATGGCAGGATTGTGTACAAAACCATCTGGGCAACCTTCCATTCTCTTTGCAATCAGGGTCTGGCACTGCAGGCAGGCTAACAGCAGTTGTCAGTGCCTTGTTGCTGAAGACCTCAGTCCCCTCTTCCAGTAGCTGCCCACGTTTATCGTTTCTGGCATGAATCAAAAGCCCAAACAATCACCACCTGCTGGCTCCATGACTCTCTTTGTCCACAGAGTCAATACCTGTCATTTTTTTCCAGCACACCTGAATGAAAGGGGAAAATGAAAAAGACTGATGAGAGATGTTGACAGGGCACTCCTGCCCCAAATGCCAAAGGCACAATAGGTCTTGTATAAAAGGTGTTGTATGTGATCAAATAACTGTACCATCAAGTAATAGAGAAAAAAACAACAACAGAGAAAAGATAATATAAGCTTTGGTCCTGCTCAAAATCTGCCATGGTTTTGTACAGAAAGATGATAGTCCAGAGAACTGAATTCCTCTTCTGGTATTATTTGTTTCTAATTCAAGTTTTCAAAGCATTCCATCTCTCTTCTCTTTGTGAGTTGGCTCCAGCAGACACAGGCTAACTAGCTCTGTGACCATGGATTAGATACTTAACCTTCCTGGTTCTCAGATTTTAATCTGTAAAATGGGACTAGTAATATTCACACTACCTGTCTCATTAGGCTGTTAAAAGAAAAAAAATGATTGGACATCGTAAATCATTATAGAAATATGAGCTGTCATTATTTTTCTTCTGAAGCTTTTCCTAGCCAGCTAGAATTTTTTCTTTCATCTCCTTCATAGTTTTGTAGACTGAGACAAACAACTCAAGTAAAGGAGGAAATATCAGGAATTAGATCTGCCTAGTCACAATACATTGACATAATGGGAAAAAATCAATAATCACACTCTCCAAATTTGTTTACACTACATTTTAAATTTTCTGAACATGTCACTCCCATCCTCCAGAAGCATCAATAGCTCCCTCTTACCTCTCAGATAAAATATAAACTTGTGTATTTAACATTTACAGACCTTCACAATCTGATTCTAATGAATCTTTTCAGATTTCACATTATTAGTCCTCATGAGTTATATAGTTAGACCAAACATCTGATTACTGTCCTAATGCATAACACTCATCTGTCATTTGCTCTCCTTCCATACTCTGCCTTTCAAGATTCTTAACTCCCTTACAAGACTCAGTTCAAAAGTCACGTTGTATACCAGGCCTTTTTTGATCCTGATAGCTATTGGCAGTCTCCCCCCGCACCCCCCCCCAAAATTACTTTGGATTTTATGTGACTGTGGCTTGACCCTTACCTCCATACCTGCTCCAATTGCACCCCACAACACGCACACACACTTCAAGGTCAAATCCAAGAACCAGTTCAGGTGTATGAGTTAGATGAGAATTTTATTCAGTCTGGGGCAATAAGGAATCTATACTAGGAGAATTCACACCTTATCCAAGCCCACATATATTCCTCTGGGAGGTTATTAAATTTATGCTAAATGTAACAGTAGCACTATGATTTATTTTAAAAGGCAAATGACAACAGAAAGTGCAATATCTTTTCCCACTTTTGAATTATTATTATTTTTAATCCCTCACTGACAAGCCCAAGGGGAACATAAGGAAAAAGAAAAAACAATCCCCACCTGACCACCCTGATCATGATAATTGCTATTTGATCTGTAATGAAATGTGAAGTATTGTTTTCTCTCTCCTCAATCCATCAACATTGGGATGGGGAGTAGAAAAGGGAGTAGTTCTGAAAATGAGCATCTTTCTTACCTGTATCTTAAGTGTACTAAATTCTCTTAGTGAAAATGATAAATCTCTTTCAAATGTCAGGATATGCATTTATTTTTAGACATGAGAGCTGATCTTGAGCTACAGTTAATACTTGAGATTTAATATGTCAGCCCCAGTGCACACTCCATTTTCTCAGACTCCAGAAGAGATACCCAAAGACCACATACAGTTTCCTCCCTTTGAGCCCTATCTTGATCTTGTCTCAAGTGTCCCAAAAGATCCAGAGAAGCCATTGAGAGTTGCTCCCCATCCCACTATTTATGGATTAAGGAGAGAGAAGACAATGCATTTGAGTTCAAGTGGCAGTTGCCATGATAAGGGTGGGCTAGTGGGAATTTTTTCTTTTTTTCCTCATGTTAAAAAAAATAATTCAACAATGGGAAAAGAAGTAGTGCTTTCTCTTGTTATTTGCCTTTGACAGTAAACCATAGTCATTTAAATATATTATTATATTTATAAAAATAATTTAATAACCCCCCAGAGGAATAAATGTGGGCTGCTGCCCAAATATTAGAGGTCCTATTATATTGTTTGCTACTAGAGCTTTCCTTTCAATGTCTCTTGTGGTGCTAGAAAATTGGAGAGAAAATAGGCGATTTTCTACTTTTTATTCAACCATGCAACAAAACTTTTACCATCTGGGGGCCATTCTCTGTGATGTAGTCTTGAAAATGTCTTTTTAAAATAGTCAGAAGTGTATCATAATGACTTCCCTGTCAAAGGCAAGAGAAGCAAATGCCCATCATTTCTCCAGAGGTGGCTGGTTCTGGAGATCTGTGTTTATAGTCAGCAGGTAGGCAGGCATCTTTATGGTGGCCACAGTGCAGGGGGTAAACAGGAGCATCAGCATAGTGATTTTTGAACGCTGCTCCAGGACCAAATTTCCCTTGCATGACCATCCCCACCGCTCCAGCAGAACGAATGATAGGGCAAGGGAGGAATTTGGTCATGGTGCAGTGGCCAGGGGAACTTTAATACTACAAAAAGCCTAAAGCAAATGTCTTGTTCTGGGAATGTGGCTGAACAGAGTTTATAAATCTGTAGGCAAACACATACAACTTAGTATCTTATCTTGTCCACAACAGTCATTTGCTACACACACACACACACACACACACACACACACACACACACACACACACACACACACACACACAAATGTATCTATATATCTATATTTATCTATATATATCTACTGTTAGGATATACTAGCAAAACACCAGGTTTAGGAGTGGGGAGGGAATTCAGAATTGGAGGTGGTGTGAAAGAAAACAAAGGCAAGAGGCACAATTATTCATTTTCATCACAAGGTTCACAGACCAGTTGCCACCAAATTTATCAGCATGCAGCTAATGTGACCTTGAACAAAAATAAATGTTTTTGAAAAAGACACCTCATTAAAATGACTTTTGTAGCTCTTATCATTTATCTTAATTGTGCTAACACATGTACCATTTGTTTTCACAAAAAATCAACTAATATTTATTGTGTAGCCAGACACACCACCATCACCAAATCTCCTCTTCCCCCTCCCCCCCCCAAAAAAAAGTCCAAGGCAGTTTACAAGGTTATCAGGATATGAGGAGAAAAAATTACACTGTGATGGCCCTCAAGGAGTTTAGATTCTACTACAGTATTCTTAGCTTGAACAAAAATTCATGGACACTTTGAGCAGTCTGGTGAAATCTGTTCCCTTCTCAGAATAAAAGTTTTGAATGAATAAAATGAAATACATATGGTATCAGAGAAAACCAATTATGTTAAATTACAGTTATCAAAATATTTTGTAAAAACAAGTTTTCAGACCCCAAGTTAAGAACCCCTTTACTAGACTATATTCACTAAGGTGGAGAAAGTAGAATATTCCTATTTTGAAAAAATAACAAGAGTCAAAATAATGTCAACTTCTAGTTTAGCATAGACTAATTTTAAAGTTAGAAAAGAATTTACATTTGAGAAACACAAATAATTAAACTTTCTTTTCTAAGAATTCCCCCTTACTATTGATTCTGCCTGAAACTTGACCCTAAACCACCATATAATAATAGTTGATATAAATGTTGTTGATATTTAGATAGTGCTTTAAAATTTACAAAAATATCTATTACATATGTATATATAATATGTAGATATTGATATCAACATATCATTAGAACCTTATGGCAACCTTGTGAGGAATATACTACAGGTAGTATAATTCTATTTTACTGGTGAGGAAACTGGGGTCTAAAGAAGTTAAGTGACTTGCTTGGGTCACACAGTTAAAAGTTATCCAAGAAAGGTCTGAGACAAAATTTGAACCCAAGTCTTTGTGATTTAGGGTTCAGTACTTTTTGTACCATGTCATAATTTGACTGGGTGAGGAATGAATGAATTAAAGGATATTATGTGAGGCTATTTTCACTATTATAACTTTTCAGTTTGTATAAGAAACAGAGTAGCCAATCTTGAACATTTAATTTCCTCCCCAAACCGCCAAAGCTAGGGTTCAATTTATCAAGTTGTACTTGGAGACAAATTATAGACCAGATAAGTGACTTGTCCACTGTGAATGCCATATGTGTATGTGTACATATATGTATATATTTTTGCATGTATTTGTGTGTCTAGATAGATCTAGAGATAGAGACATAGACAGAGAGACAGGTAATGATAGACATAGACATATGATATAGACCCTAATACTTCTTTGCCTGACTATCTGACTCATTGCTGAGTCATTTGTGGGGCCTTACTATCTATGCCTCCTATCTTTTGAAATTAAGATAAAAGCTTCCTAGAAGGTCCTATAAACCAGGAGGAAATGTTTGAGATTCCTTTGTCATTTAACCCCAGGAACAAAAGTATTTTTGTCACCAGCAGGGCTCTCCCAGTGCCTGACACAGAGTAGGCTCTTAATAAATGCTTATTGATTGATAGACTCTGAAAACCCATGACTAAGGCATATGTATATAATAAAAGCCAATCATGAGATGGGCTGCCTTTAGGGATATTTTGAACACATCACACATTAGAAATAAAGGGCATATGGGGTGGCCAGGTAGTGCAGTGAGTAAGAGCACTGGCTCCAGTGTCGGGATGACCTGGGATTGAATCCTGGGCTCAGACACTTAGCACTCACCCAGAAACACCTGGCTGTGTAACCTTGAGCAAGTTACTTAACCCCAATTGCTTAAGGGAGGCCAGGTGGCTCAGCAAGTAAAGAGCACCAGCTCCAGTGTTGGGGTGACCTGGGGATCAAATTCCAGCTCAGATACTTAGCACTACACCCAGAAATAACTGGCCGTGTAACCTTGAGCAAGTTACTTAACCTTTTTAACCTTTTTTTAATTGCTTAAAAAAAAGAAATAAAGGGCATAAAAGATCAGAGACTGAGCTCACAGGTGACTAAAATCTCATGCCACTGGTGGTAGTGTTTATATTATTATGCTGGTGGTTGGCATAGGACAATTTTGCTGACCCTGAATGGTATATGCCCTCTTCCTAGAAATACTCAAGAGTTATTCAACAGCCACATTTCCATTTGCCATTTTCCCATGATCTGCTCTGCTTTGTTTACACCTTCAAATAGAAGCTCTCCAGGATAGCATGCTTTCACTCTCGTTGGGGAAGCCAAGGATTCCGAGGTAGAAACTTATATTCTCCTCCTCGACCCTTCAGCAGTCACCCAAGGTGGATCCCAAGGCAACCTAAGGACCCAGGTGCACAAGACACTGAGGAAAGCCCCACAAGGAATTTTTTCTCTTTGTCCTATGCCACTGGAAGATCCTAATGGTCTCTGAAGGAATAGGCTAAGGGGAACCCCTTCCCCTCTTTTGTCTCAGACCATATTACCTAGTTCCTGAATTTCCCTCCCAGCTGAATATTGAGCCCCTTTCCTATTCCCACCCCTGCTGGATATGTCCCATAACCCTTCTCTACTCTAAATGCACGAGACCATTACCCCCTTCTTAACAGACATTGGTAGTGGACACAGCCACCCACACCATTTGGATGAGCAGGGAGTCAATTACTATGATCTTTTTGGTAAAATAATAAACTATAGGCCTTATTATCTCCCTCTCTGTTATTGCCTAAGGTACATTGGGACTTACCTTCTGCCCTGCCACTAGGACACCAGTATGAGTCACCATCCGGTCTGTCTATGCTGACCTATCCTGATGGTTGCCACAGGAAACTTTTACTGGTCCTGAATGGGACAAGCCCCTTACCTGGAAATACTCAAGAAGATCATTCAACAGTCACGTTCCCGTTTGCCATTTTTCCAAGAGCTGCTCTGCTTTACTTTATCTTCAAATAAAACCTTTGCAGGATGTCATCGCACCTTAATATCCTGAGTTTTGTCATCTAGCTGGCATCCTAAAGACCACCAGGCAACTGAACTCTCCTATGTATATTTTCTCTCTTACTTAGAATGTAGGCTGCTTAAGTTAGGAGAGTAGTAACTCTCTCATTTTTCTATTTATAACTCCAATACTTAGCATAATTAGTGGAAAGAAAATTAGTGAAGAGAAAATTCTCAATACTTACTTTTCCATTCCATTTCATCAAAATATCAGGGTAGGGACATGAGGGGCTGATTGATTCTGTGATCCCAAGCTAATAATTCAATTCAATTCAATTCCATAAACATATATTAAATGCCTATTATGTGCCAGGCCCTGTTCTAGGTGCTGAGGCAAAAGACAGTCCCTACCCTCAAGGAGGTTACAATCGAATGTAGAAGACAATATGGAAACAAATATATACAAAGCAAACTATATACAAGATAAATAGAAAATCATTAAAAACAGTGAAACACTAGAATTAAGAGGGGTCAGTGAAGACTTCCTATAGAAGGTAAGATTTTATTTGGGATTTGAAAGTAGGGAGGTCAGTAGGCAGAGATGAGGAGTAAAAGCATTGTAGGCATGGGGGACAGTCAGAGAAAATGCCCAGAGCCAAGAAATGGAGTGTTTTACTAAGGGAATAGCCAGAAAGGCCAGTGGCACTGGGTTGAAGAGTATATGAGGGGAAGTAAGGGGAAGTAGGTTATGAAGGGTTTTGAATACCAATTGGAGCATCTTATATTTGCTCCTGAAGGCAATAGGAAGCTGCCATAGTGTATCAAGTGGGGGGGGGGGGGGGTTGGCATGATCAGACCTGTGTTATAGGAAAATTGCTTTAGTGGGTGAATGGAGAATGGATTGGAGTGGGGAGAGACTTGGAGCAAACCTCCAGCAGGCTATTGCAATAATTCAGATACGAAGTGATGAGGACCTAGACTGGAGTGGTGGCAATATCAGAAGAGGAAAGAAGGCATATTTCAGAGATGCTGCAAAGGTAAAATTGGCAGGCCTTGGCAACATCTTGGATACTGGGTTTGAGAGATAGTGAGGAATCAAGGATGATTCCTATGTTGTAAGCCTGAGGGACTGGGCTAATGGTGTTGCCCTCTACAGTTATAGTGAGGTTAAGGGGAGGAGGAGGGTTTAGGGAAAATGTTAATGAGTTCTATTTTGGATATATTGAGTTTTAAGATGTCTATTGGTTATCCAGTTCAAGATGTCTGAAAGGCCATTGGAGATGTGAGATTGGAGCTCAGAAGAGAGACTGAGACCGGAAAGGTAGATTTGTGAATCATTAGCATGACAGTAATTAAATCCATGGGAGTTGATGAGATCACCAAGTGAAATAGTACTGAGGGAAAAGAAAAGAGGACTCAGGACAGAGCCTGAGGGACACCTATGGACAGAGGGTGTAATCTAGAGGAGGATCCAGCAAAGGAGAGAGAGAAGGAACAGTCAGATATGTCAGAGGAAAACCAGGAGATAGTCATATCCTGAAAACCTAGAGAGAGGAGTATCAAGGAGGAGAAAGTGATCTACAGTGTCAAAGGCTGCAGAAAGATCGAAGAGAATGAGGATTGAGAAAAGGCTGTTGGATTTGGCAGTTAGGAGATGATTAATGACTTTGAAAAGAACATTTTTATGAACAGTAAGGTCAGAAGCCAAACCTTAAGGGATTCAAAAGAGAATGAGAAAAGAAAGTGTGGAGACTTCTATTGCAGATGACCTGTTTGAGGAGTTTAGCTACAAAAGGCAGAAGACAAAAAGGATGTCAGTTTGGAGAAGGGAAAAGAATCAAGTGCAAGTTTTTTTCATTATAGAGGAGACATGGGCATGTTTGTAAGCAGTAGGAAATAAGTCAAGAGAGAGAGAAATTGAAAATAAATGAAAGACTGTGGATGACAGAAGGGGCAATTTGTTAGAGGAGACAGAATGGAATGAGATCTCTTGAACAAATAGAGTGATTAGCCTTTTGCAAGAAATAAAAGCATTTTATATAAAACAGGGATGAAGGAGGAGAAAGTGGCAGAAGGCATCTGAGTAATGGGAGACAAGAAAGAGGGGAGAAGAAGGAGTTTACAGCAAATGGCCTAATTTTTTCTATATAATATGAGACAAGGTTCTTAGCTGAAGGAGTGGGGGGAGGGGAGCCATGGGGGTTTGGAGAGGGTTGAGAAGTTTACAAGAGCTACTATGGAAAGTGGAAAACGGTTGATAAGGGAGGATTGCCTGTCAATAGGAGGGTTCAGTTGAGGTTATGCAACATAGATTTGTAGTGGATCCAGTTAGAACTTCTTTATGATTTTTCTCTACCTTCATTTAGCTATACATGTGTAGGCACAAATGTGATGAATGGTGGGAGTGATGCAAGGCTAAGGTATTACTGGGCATAACTGATATTATGACAAGGGGACTAGGGATTTAAGAAAGGAGGGGAGTATAGAGTTGGTTTGCTTCAACAAGGAATCCAGATGGGGAGAAGAGGAGAGAGTGGTTAGTGCAAGGGATATGGCCTGAAACAGATTTGAGGCAGTCAAGGGATTGGAAGTAATGGTGAGGATGAAGAGTAGACTTATGTATGGAAAGGCAGAGGGAGAGGTGAAACACCAATGGATTGTGGTCAGACGAGGGTATTTAAAAGTGCTTGAACATGGAAGTGGTACATTTGTGGGTGATGCTAAGATTGAGGGTATGATCATCTTTGTATGTGACTGAGGTAGGATGGAGGAGTAACTCACAGGAGGAGAGCAGATTAAGGAATTGTGTGGTTAGGTATTAATTAGAGGGAATCAATATGTATATTGAAGTCTCCTGGTACAAAATTCCCCAGCAGGATTAGGGGAGGAGAGGAGAGAAAATTGTAAGGCAGGTATCAAACTCATTGAAGAAAGAAGAGTGACTTGGGAAGTCTGTAGATAACAGTTACCAGGATTTTGATTAGGTGGTAGGCCCTACCAATCCCACACAAGTGGAAGAAGCAGAATAACCACATAGCAGAAAAAGAATTGGCTTTGGGCTTAGAACACCTATGCTTACTGAAACTTACTGTTTTTGTTTTTTATTTTTTGTAAAAACCAAAGATTTCATTACGGTAGTGTTCCCAACACTAGCAAAAACCCTTTACCAAGACAGATAGGAACCTGCTCTGCAACTGGTGATCTTAGAGAGTTGCCTGAGGCATTGAGAGGTTAAAGTGACTTGCCCAAGGTCATAGTCTGTGTCAGAGGTAGATTTTGAACCCAGATTTTCTGACCTGAGGCTAGCACTCTACTGAATATACCACACTGACTCTCTTTCCCCTTGGGCTTATCAAATACAAGTGATAACCCGTATGAAAATCATCAAGTCACAACCACCCTGGGTCCCATTTTCCCCATCTATAAAACATATATAAGAGATTTGGACTACATGATGCATATTGCTCCTCACCCTGTCCCAATTACCTTTTTTTGGAGGTCTCATTAAGCTCTCCTTTTCCTGATTTCCTGGCTTCAACATATGGAATCAAACAAGCAATACATACTGTGTCAATTATAAAGAAAAAAGATTTTGGTTCCTGATGTGGATCTGTCCCTCTCTAGGGTAGTCCCTTTTTCTTATATTAGACATAGTCACCTGCAACCATCTTGATATTCTTTAGGAAAAACAAAAAAGGACTTGACCTAGGCTTCACTGGAAGGAGCTGTCTAGCAGGAAGGACCTGTGAAGTCTATTCCTATTCCTCATTCCTGACATCCATTTCAGAAGGGAAGGAAAAGTCAAAAGGGGTACAATGAAAATGCAAAGAGGGAGGAATTAGAGCAAGTTTATAGAATCAATATGTCATATGCAATCTTCACCTAACATTTTACCAAGATTGTTTTCTGTTACTTTGTCCAATAAGCATCTAGCAAAGCTATGTTCTTTTTGCCCTTTCATATCCCTATTGAATAAAGAGGGAAGAAGGATTTACAGATTAGAAAAGCTGCAGAAATTCCAAGAACCCCAGTGAAGCAAGAAAATGGCCAGTGGCATTAAACTCATGAACCCTTTCTATAATGCCTGGCTGTGCAAGGCTCTTAGGAAGAAAAATGTCATATCTGAGAGCAGGGCCAGGATTCAGATGGAGTCTACTTATATTCTGAGCATCTAGAATAGTTCTTCGAGCTTTTGGGGAAAGCAGGAGTAGTTTGCTGCCTCAAATGTAGTAGGTGCTTGACAAATATTTGTTGAACAGAATGAAAACAAAAGACACTTCTGACAGCACTCTTAAAATTTAATTTAAGACTTGTAGAAGTCTAATTCAAATATAATTTTTATTTTAAAAATTTATGTTGTTGCCCAAGGTCTCATTAATGCATTACTCTGATATTGTATCCACAAGTATATCATTTAGAACAGAGCTTCTTAAACTTTTCCCATTCCTGACCCCATCAGGGCTTCTTAAACTGTGGATTGAACCCCTGTATTGGGTTGTGACCCATAGTTTAAGAATCACTGAGTAAAATATTAGTGCATAAGAGAAATATGAATAAAGACCTATCAAGTTGGATGAGGGAGAACTCACTCTCAGGTAGGGAATCAGAAAAAGCTTCATGGTAGAGATTGTATATGGTTTTGACCTTGATAATAAATAGGTTTTCCAGGGGCAGACACAGAAGCAGGTTAAGAGGAATTCTAAGAATATGGGATGGAGGAAGGAAAATATGGTACATGTTTTTGTTGTTCTATTGTTTAATTTATGTCCAACTCTTCTTGACTCCAGTTAGGATTTTCTGGTAAAGATGCTAGAGTGTTTTTGCCATTTCTCCAGCTCATTTTAAAGATGAGAAAACTGAGGCAAATAGGGTTAATTGACTTGCCCAGGGTCACACAGCTAGTAAGTGTCTGAAGCTAGTTTTGAACTCAGGTATCCCTGACTCCAGGTCCATCACTATATCCATTATATCCATCCAGGACCATTGCTACATCCTTTGTGTTTAGTAGATAACAATAATACTAAAAATAATAATAACATTCATAGTACTTTAAAATTTACAAAGTGCTTTATATGTGTTAACTCATTTGATTCTCATAACAACATTATGAGGTGGGCACCATTATTATCCACATTTTACAGATGAAGAAAAAGGATGAGAGAGTTTAAGTGACTTGCTGAGGATCAAAGTAGGGTTTGAGGTAGGTTGATGAACTCAGGTCTTCTTGATTCTAAATATATCACTTTATCAGTGAATAGACCACCTAGATCTGCAGATATCAAGAAATCCAGTTTGGTGTAAAGTCAACCATGAGCAGTTCTTCTGAGGACTGCTGCTGTGAATAACTTTAAGGATCTAATCACATAGTATGGTGAACTCTCTATTTATTCAGCAATAAACTAAAGCAAATCATTCAAGAAACTAAAGCACAACATTCACAACTATATAACATAATAACTTATTACTAAGGTGACCACATAGTCTTAAACAAAACATATCATTCAGTAAGTCACAATGTCCTCGATCAATACACCGTATCCAAGTAAAGTCCTCTTTCATCTTGACTTGAGGTTGGCTTCCAATCATCCTTAAACCAGTCATCCTTAAGGGGGATAGCAGTAAGTACAAACACCATTCACCCTTAGGTCACAGTAAGTCACAATCTCATCAGTCAATACAGAGTAGCCAAGTAAAGTCTATCTTCATCTTGACTTGAGGCTTGCTTCCAACCCCCTAGGCTCCTCTTTCACAGGCTGACTGTCACAGCTCTTGCCTGGATTTAGCCAGCTCTTGCCTGGATTCACAGGGAGGCAGCTCCCTGCTCCTGTTTTATATCTCAGCTCATGGGGACTACTCCACTCCAAGCTATTAGCAAGTTCTGTTTTTAGGAAGAGAAAGCTTAACAGAGCTACAACAATATTTACACATATTAAGCTTAATGGAGCTACAAAAATATTTATATACATTACTGGTATTCTCATCTCAATTCACTTTCTGTCTGACAAAGTAACACAAATCAATAAACAAGTCTTCTGTCTGAGAATCAAACACAAATCAACACTAAAGTCCTTTTTCAGGACTCCTGTAACAACAGTAAAGTCTTCTTTCAACAGACAAAAAGCTTCTATCTGACAAAGTAATATTAATGCCTACAAAACAACAGAGTGCCAGTGCTGACATCACAACCATTCTCTCTTAGCTCTGCTCGCTCTCAGCTTTGCTTGAGCTTTTCTCTGCTCTACTCTAGCTTTTTCCACCCTTCCTGTTCCATTCTTTTGGCAAGTTCCTCCCACCATGAACTCCATGTGATTACATTAGTCCCATTAAGGGCAGAGAAGGTCTTCAAACTCCTTTAGACCTATTAATATATTAATATAGACCTAATAACACAATGTATACTGTTTCCAACAGAGATTCTTGATACAATCAAAAGTGAGGTTCAAAGGCACTTGAATAGCTGAAACAAGCAATAAAATACTACTTTGCTTGCTATTACATTTGGTTAGAAAATTGTTACTGTAACTGAGAAAAGTTGAATATGTTAATCATAACATAGTCATGAGATTATTTTCCTAGGGTCATAAAAGTCAACATGTGTATAATTGAGGTGCTAGATAAATATATTTTGACCCATTCAACCCCTGTTACTTCACTACCTAAGTAAAACAAACAAACAATGCATTTTACTATTAGTAAATAGCTAGAAAGAGGAATCCACATTCCTATTTTCCAGATTTCCTTCAAAAGCACTCATCTATAAAGCCCAAGCTGTCAAAAATCTAGTCTCCAAGACTATAAAGCAATAAAAAGCTGTGTTTTTAACAAGAAGCTGCTGTTGATCATTAAAGCATTTCCAACCCTCTGCTAACAGAAATTCTTCCTTTGGAAGACAAAGCTCATCCCCTAAAGAATGGAGACAGCTCATTCGTTCCCCTCTGCCAAGCCTTCTCTAGCCAGTAAATCTAGCTAGGAAAAAAAAAATAGCAACAGAAACAAGGTTGCTTGTCACCTACAAGCCATGTCAAAAGCTCCAGTGGCTGTCCATTAACCAGGATAAAATACAAATTCCTCTGTTTGTACATTAAAGCCAACTCTCCATCTGGGGGAAATCTATTTTTCAAGACACTACACATGACTTTTCTTTTTTCACTCTGCTTTTTAATAAAAAGGGTCCAGTTGCTATTCTCCATCCACAGTACGTCATTTTCCACCTCCATGACTTTGCACAACCTGTCCTGATGCCTAGCTTGTACCTTCTCCTCACCTTCACCGTTTAGAACCTCTAGATCCCTTCAAGGTTCTGTATGTGTCGCTTCCCACACCAGATTTGTCCTGATATCCATAATTGCTAGTGCCTCACCTCTTGAAAGTTATTTTGCATTTCTTTTGTCCATATTTTATGCTGATTTATTTATGTATATGTTGATGCCCCAAATTCTCGATTCTAGAGAATAGACAGGCTTTTGCTCAGAAATGCTGTTGCTTCTTTTGCTGTACAATTTGCTAAACTTGACTAAATATCCTTTTATCGCTTCTGGCTTTGTAGATATCATCCCTTCTTACCTGTTAGTGGTGGTTTGGGTAGATTATATAAGTACATTAGTAAAGCTTGGTAATGGGTTTGTTGTGATATTAGCTGTGTCACAATAAAGTGAAGTAATCTTTCTATCTATGCTTAAGGGCACAGAATGACTGATCATATGTATAACAGGGTGAAGATGTCTTAGTTTTACTTGATTACAGTTAAAAGTCAGAGTTAACTTTTTTTTTTTTGAATAGCCTATCATGCAGCAAATAGGGAAAAACACAGCATAATGTTCTTATGTGCTTTGGATAATGCCTATGTACAAACATATGATATCTGAACTGATTTCCTTCTCTGAACCCAAATTAGTAATAATCCTGGGGAAGGGCACAGAGAAAAGATTAACCTTCCTCCTTGTTTCCAGGTCTATATGCCAGGGTTGAAATCAGAGAATTATTATGTTCTCTTTAAAATGTTCCTTTTTCTTCTTAGAATTATAGCAAGTTATCATATTATATTCAGAAACATGTGATCTAATATCTAGAAAAACAACTTGGAAAATAATTTTAAAAGATTATATAAAATCTGTGATTATCTGCACCTATAATGCTACTAAACTGTGCATAACCTTTGAATCAAAAATAATAATATTAGGTCTATACCCTAATGGAATCAAAGAAAGAGGTAAAGGATCCATGCATACAAAAACATTTGTAGCAGCTTATTTTGTAGTGACAAAGAATTGTAAGCCAAATGGATACCCATCAAATATGGAACTGCTGAATAAGTTATGGTATGTGAATGAAATGAAACATTATTTTACTATAAGACACAATGAAAGAGATGGTCTTAGAGAACCCAGGAAAGTGGTATGAACTGATACAGAATTTTATTTTTATTTTCTCCAAAGGAGGGATAGATGTGGGAAGGAAAGTTGATTTCTGTAATTAATTTTTTTTCAAGCAATCGGGGTTAAGTAACTTGCTCAAGGTTACACGGCCAGTTATTTCTGGGTGTGGTGCTGAGTATCTGAGCCCAGGATTCGATCTCCAGGTCATCCCGACACTGGAGCTGGTGCTCTTACTTGCTGAGCCACCTGGCTGCTCCTAAGCAATTGGGGTTAAGTAACTTGCTCAAGGTTTTTCTGGGTGGGTGCCAAGTGTCTGAGCCCAGGATTCGATCTCTAGGCCATCCCGACACTGGAGCCGGTACTCTTACTCGCTGTCCTACCTGGCCACCCCTGTAATAAATTTTTTAAAAAACCCAGAAATCCAGACTATCATTTATGTCTTGGGATGTAGTCAAAGATAACTGAAGTATCAAAAAGACATTAGTTAAAGATACTCTCCACCACAGGAAAGACTCTGAGAGCAGAATTACATCCAGAGTTCTGTGTACCACAGATGGTATAATTATAGCTACATTATTTCACCTCTCTGGACTTTCATATTCTAATTTGTTAAATGAAGACAC
Organism: Petaurus breviceps papuanus; assembly: GCF_028583685.1. Lineage (NCBI taxonomy): Eukaryota > Metazoa > Chordata > Mammalia > Diprotodontia > Petauridae > Petaurus > Petaurus breviceps. Next base: position 485,832 of record NW_027186304.1, read on the forward strand.
AGGATTAGATCTCTAAGGAATCTTTAGGTCCTCAAACTCTAAGACTCTATTATTAAGCAGTGATTCTCTCCTATGTAACAAAATGTACATATGTGAGATCATATGTATACTTCAGTAGTTACTTATCAAGAATTCTGCTAAGGCAAATACAAATAAAGATTTTGAAAGCAACGTGTTGCAGCAGAAGGAGTGCTACACTGTCAGTTAGGAAGGACACACTTTATTTTGAATCTGGCTCTGATAAATACTAGCTTTGTGTCCCTGAGGTTCAGTTTCCTCAACTTTAAAAGGGGAAAAAAATTTGGATCACCACCTTCACAAGGCTGTTGCTAAGAAAAATATTTTGTAAAGTAATCATTATTATTCAAGGGCAGACAAAGTTTTTTCTCATTCTCTAAAGCCCCACTAATGCCAACAAAGTAATATCTTAGAGAAATGAAGATATAACTTTCTGTTGGATAAAATACTACAGATACTTGTTATTTAATTTGTCCCATAGAATACTCAGACACAGGCTATGTGCCCTTTTCCGAATTCAGCAAACTGACAGGTCATAAGGGGCAAGCTACAGGGACAAAGAGAGATGTAAGAGTGAGTTCCATTCAGAGAATATTTGGACTTTGTAGAGGGTGCACCCTTTTCCAGGTGTTAGTGGATCATTTTATACTTCCTAAAGGGATGTGAAGCTTTTAGTTGCTCATCTGCTGCAGAGAAAATGCTCTCGCCCCTGAGACATAGATTGCCTCAATATGGTTTTCCCAAATGCTCAGAGCTCTTCCAAAGTGGGAGCTCTCAAGTGGCTTGTTTTTGTCAAGGTCTTCAAGCAGAGATTGCATGACAATTTGCTGTGTCTGTTGCAGAGAATTTCTCTTGAAATGATCTAGATTGGATTCACTGAGGTTAAAGGAAGGTTCTTTCTCAGAGAAAATATCCCCTGTAACCCTGTCCTACTACTCAGTATCTGTCTTCCTTTGAAACAAACCTGAATCTGTGGTTTCAGTAAAGCTGAACCCAGCTCCCCAGGGTGAGAACACAGCAGTCCCTGAAGGACAGTGGCATCACCTGGGGGCATTGTGGGGGATTGGGCATTGCTTGAGACTCTACCAGGGTATCTCAGGCCTTTGCCTGGGGGGCAATGCTATCATCACTCTTGCTGCCTGGGCCAATACTTGGGACTTTGCCTATGACTATAGCGGAGGGGATGTGGGTGCTTGCTAGCCATGACAGGAGCATGAGATTGTTGTTTGTTGTTGTCTGCTGAGGTCTGAGCCCATCTTACAGGGAAGAGGCTAAATACTTCTCTGGATCAGTCAGGTTGGAGTGTGCCTGGGGCTAGGATGGGGAAATGTGCTGGAGATGAGGGGAGATGGGGCAAAGATGGTGACTGGGGTGGGTTGCTGTGCCTGGGTGGGTTCCACACTCCTTCTCAGCTAATTAACATTTATTCAATGTCTCCTGGGTGCCAGCCACGATGCTAAGAGCTGGAAATACAAAGAAAGGCAAAAATGAGTTCTTGTTCTCAAGAAGCTCAGAGTCTAATGGGGAGAAAATATATGAACAGCAACGTGCGAAAAGCGAGAAAGCAGCTCCCTCTCTCAGAGAAAACCCAAGATCTAGAGGGAAAACCGGAATATGATTTTGCTAATTACGATAATTCATTTACAACTGATGCCTTTCCAGGTTGAATAACTTGTCCAGAGTCATGAATTCTATTAATATGCCTCCGAAAAGGAATTTGGACCCCAGTATTCCTTATTCTAAGCCTAGTGGCCTATCCACTGCAGTTACCTTTATTGCTATGCTGTATGAACTGGACCAAGTCACTCTTCACCATTCTGGGCTTTATTTTCCTCATTCATAAAATGAGCAAATTGGACTAGAGAGTCTCTAAATGAAAGTTCTAAATCTGTGCCCTATGTCTGTCCTCAAAGACTTCCAGATCGCAGAAGGGTTCTAGCTGTCCCCAACTCCCAGAACCTGTCGTTCTAGTGGGACCCTGGGAGCCTCCCCAGAGAAGAATCAAGAATCCAGGTCCTCAGCAAGATCATGGTCCTGGTGGGGGCCAGGGTGGGAGCTAAGGCAAGAGCCAGGGGCAGGATCTGAGGTAAGAGCCAAGCTCAGGGGCCACCTCCTCCCCTTGCCCTGCTCATGATCCAGGAGTCTAGGGCAGGCCACCCCTCTCAGAAGTCAGTCTTGTAGCTGAGCTTTGGACTTGACAGAAGGAAAATTGCCCGACAATGAAGGCTCTCCCAAAGTGGGGACTCTGAAATGAATTGCTTTCAACCCAGGTCTTTAAGCAGAGCCTGGATGATCATTTATAGTCTGGTACAGAGAATTTCTCTTATGAAGATGTAGATTAGACTCAGTAGAGTTCTTTTCTGAGAGGGAGCAACCCCCATACACTCTCCCAGCACTTAGTACCTCCCTGCCTTTGAAACAAGCCAAGAGTCTGTAGTTTCTATAAGGCTAAAACAAACTCCCCAGGGTGGGGGTCAGGTGTCCTTGAAGGGCAGTGCGTGAGATAATGCCAGGGCATCACCAGAGTGGGTACTTCAGGCAATGCCAAGGGTGGGGGTGATGGGGGTTGATACCCAGGGCAGTGCCTGAGGGGATGTGGGGTTCTTCTATCAGGAGAGCAGCTCAACCACGCACTGAGAAGAACGTAGGGATCAGCAGTGCTTACCCTCTATAGTAGTCTGGGAAGAGGCTAAAGAGCATTCAGACTAGAATGTTGAGTGGGAGAAGTGAAAACTTCTCAGACTATACTCTGAAATCTAGTAAGGCTTTTCTTTTTTTTCTTTTTTGCTTTTTGGAGGGGGGAAGGCAGGGCAATTGGGGTTAAGTGACTTGTCCAAGGTCACATGGCTAGAAAGTGTTAAGTGTCTGAGGCCAGATTTGAGCTCAGGTGCTCCTGACTCCAGGGCTAGTGCTCTATTCACTGCGCCATCTAGCAGCTCCCTAGCAAGGCTTTTCATGGGAAACAGGCCCAAGTTCCCCTTTACTGGAGATCACATGATTTACAAGCACTCAAAACTCAGAGCAGTAGAGAGTCACCCCTCCCCTCAGTTACACCTCAGCATAAGATATGCCAAAGGACAGAAGGGCTTTCTCAAATGTACTTTGGGTGGTCTTCGGTTTCCTTGTTCTGGTGCTTGAGGTAGATTGCTACACTTAATTGTACACCTAACTTCCAGCCAATGGAAGAAAAGGGTAAGGAGTGGTGTGGGGAAGAATTCCACATTTAGGGCTTTATAACTTTGCCATTTCCTTTTGTTAATTACTGCTCCTCCCTGACCATTTGTCAGGAGGGTGGCGCTTTCTCGAGATCATAATAAACCATTATTTTCTGCTTCCTACCTAGAGAAACCTCTAAGTATTATTTGGGTAAGGATTTCTGTTATACACAGCTTTTGGGGTGCACACAGTGTGTTGTGGCAAACTGGGGTTGGGGACCTGAGAAGACAGTGCTAGGGTCAGTGGAGGGAAGTGGAGGCATGACTGGGACAATCCAGGGTCTCGTCATGAGTTCTTAGGGCAGGTGTGACCCAGGCTATAGAGGATGTGGGGTAGGGTTTGGGGGCAGGCAGTTCCTGGTGCTATTCTCAGGACAGGAGCCCTTGTCAATTAGTGAAAATGTATTAAGTGTCTATGATGTTCTAGGCACTATCCTAAGAACTGGGGATACAAAGAAAGCAAGGACAGTCCCTGCATTCCTCAAGATCACAGTCTTGTGGAGAGAAAACACGGGAACAGGATCCGCGCTTTTGTCTATACAGCTCTTTACATGCGTTAGCAATCAATCAATCAATGAACAAACATTTATCAAGCACCTACTTTGTTTTCAATACTCTGGTAGATGCTGAAGTTATAAAGAAAAATAAGAAACAGTTTTTCCCTGTCATTTATCATCACAATCATTTTCAAAGTAGATCATTTAATTATCAAGATTAGGTCAACATTATCCCTTCAGGGAGGATATGAAAACTAAAGTTTAGAGAAATTAACTGACTTTACCCAGGTTTCAGAGTTAGTAAATTAGATCTTCTGATTCTAACTTTCCTCTCTTTTTACTATATTATATTACTTTCCCATCGGCAGTCTGAAGGAAAGAGCAGATTTTCTGATCCATTGTTTCCTTTCTTTACTTAAATGGTTCTCTGATGCCTCCCAGGGGCAGGGAGCTATCCTGGGTTCACACAACCTGTACCAGCAAATTACTGTCTCTGAAGGGTCCTACAGAGCTGAACTGACTTCAGATTTGGGCCTGATAGTGAATTATTTGCCTGATATTCAAGAAGGATCCTACCAAAGGTCAGGGAGGCTTATCACTAGTGAGTCAACAAGCATTTATCCAAAAAAAAAAAAAGAGCAAAAAAGCTCCCTCAAGGAACTTACAGTCTAATGGGGGGAAGACAACAAATGAAAAGAAGCTAAAAAGTTGAGTGCAGGGTGCCGGCAAGTGGCGTGAAGTCCAGAGAAATGCGATGAAGCCTTGGATACATGCAGCTCCTTAGGAAACAAGATTCTGTTTAAGGCTGTTGCTGAGGTAGAGGCAAAGTCATATTTAGGGGAAAATTAACTGGCAAAGAAAAATAATAAATTTAAAATTGTATTTGTTAGTAAAGCGCTTTTTCTTTTTGTAGCGCTATGCGTCACAAAGTGTTTTTTGTTACTATTATCTCACTTGATCCTCACAACAACCTATATAACTCGTCATCTAATGTATTTGTCTCCCCAGCCAAATGGAGAGAAGGATATTGCGGCCGTGATCCTGAGCTGTAGGGGTCCGGAGGAAATTTTTTATTCATTTCTGTTCATGAAAATGTCTTCAGAGATATATAAGTGGAAAAAAAAAAGAATTAGGAGCAAAAGAACAAAGGAAGACTGATAGTCCATGTAATCTAGTGGTGTCCATGCAATGTCATCTGACTTTGGGAAAGTTCCCAGAATGTTTGGAGGCCTCACTGTTGAAGTTTTATGAAAGGGCATCGAAAAGGTCATACAGAAGAGGCAAAGCTGGACCATCCGAAAGGTTGAGTAGAGTGTTTGGACGCTGCCTCTGATATTTACTAACTGTGTGATGATGGAAAAGTCAATTATCCTTTCTCAGTCTCAGTTTCCTCATCTGTGAAATGGGTATGAAAATATCCCACAGAGTCATTGTGATGAGGAAATGACAAGATAAATGTAAAGCACTTAGTAAAATTTCAAGGGCACATGCACACACCAATTAAAAGGCAATGGTCTCCTTAGACACTTTTTGGAAAACTGAAATGCATGTAGACTTTATCAACCTATGGGTTTTCCAATTAGGGGCACTGTTTCTTTTCCTCTTTTTGCCTTTCCTTATCTGGCCCAGTCCTATAAGCTTTCAGAGCCCCCTCAATTTCAAGTTTTTATTATAATGTCCTATTAATTCATTTGTTTATGTGAGACATTGCAGACTCATTATTATGTTTTCTTTCTATTTTCATACATGCAAGTTAGAGCATTTGCTTGACTGTACAAATGGTAGAGGAGTCATGCAGGGACCAAGACTTAGTTTGACAAGGTGAGTTGGATCTCTGTGAACTACTTTCTGGTATCTGATAACAAAGGATGCATTGACTTTGTACAGTTGCTGGACTTGTTTTTTTTTTTAATATCATTTTAATTCTTTGTTTTTTGGAGAATTTTTAGTGACATTGTCATCTTACACAGTGTTTGAGTTTATGTTACATCCTGTTTCCTTAGAGAATCCAGGACTCCTGACTCCCAATTCCACATTCTTTCCACTGTTTCTCGAGTCAATGATATACCAGTGGATCATTGGATCAATATCTAGACAGAATCAATATCTAGAGCTTGTTGAAAACTTAAAGGCTATCTAGGTTCAAATCCCTCCTTTCGACTATAAGAAAACTGAGGCCCACAAGATTAAGCAAATTGCCAGACAAAGGTTGTACAGGTAATAAGCGTTAGTGAGCAGGATGTACCACATTGTCTTCTATCTCCTGTATGCCATCCTCACCATGGCTGCGGTGTGTTTAGATAATATTTATTTATGTCCCTGGATGGTGTGGGTTTTCTTTAATATGGAGTCTGGCAGGCTTATAAAGTTGAGTTGGTTGTAGATAGTTTTGAATTTTTTATAAGTGGCTTTTCATAAGTAAAAATGAATTTTATAACTCAGCTGGCAATCTTCTCTTTCTAATCAAAATGGCATTTACATTTGGCAGGAAAGTCGTTTTGATGTGCTCAGATGTCAAAATAAGAGCCTTTTGAGATATGCTGGCACGAACAAGAATTCATTCTTTACTGGGAAATCGCTTTCCCCTGCAGTTAGATAATTCTGAAGGAGACAAAGGATTATTTTGAAATGTGACAAAAATGGTTCTATACTATGTATATTTTATTTGCGCAAATTTAGTTTTTGTCAGTGTCCCCACAATCAGGGTTTAAGAAGTTTGAGGTAATATGCTTTCAGCTGCCCCACTGTATTGTTGATTTTAATGGTCAAGTTGGATTTAGAATTATAGAGCTTTCGGGCGTGGAAAGCTCTTCCCTCTTTTATAAATTAGGAAACTGAAGCTTAAAGTCATGCAAACAATTTTTTCACCCTCAATACCTTTCTTATACTTTTGATTGCCTTATCCAAAAGGAACAAATCAGTAAGTAGAGGGATGACAATGTGTAGTAAGAAACTATATTTATGTGAGAAATGTAGGAACCTGATAGATGAGAACCTTGATGGAGAGCATTTGAGTGAAGACCAAGAGTCAGAAACAAAACTGATATGATCATCTGAATGTGCTGCAGCTCACCTGAACAGAAAGAAGAAATAGATGAGGAGCTCAGAAGTAGATCATAACAAATCTCTCTCTCTCT
>NW_027186304.1:493735-505723 GCF_028583685.1 Petaurus breviceps papuanus
CTCTCTCTCTCTCTCTCTCTCTCTCTCTCTCTGTCTCTCTCTCTCTCTCCAGAAGATTGTAGTTGATGCTTTCTTGCTTTAATAGTTTCATCCTTCAAAACATGGGAAAACTCATAGAGGCAGTTCCATTTAGGATCCGATTTTTACAAAGAGTAACTCATTATTAAGGGAGCAATGATGGCAACGCTGATGAAAGATCACTCTACCTTAAACTTTGTGGTAAAAAGGAGAAGAGGCAGGCATTATCTGACATATTTTGCGAGAGTAGATGTTTAAAAGTTAGGTAGAATGCTAGGGTTTAAAATTCTCCAGGGGGATTCAGCTCAGGAAGGAGGAGAAACTCTTAAGACTGAAATTCCAAAAATACTCATGGAGATAATTCCCATGAATCAGAAGGGGGAATAAGGAGGCACCAGACAAATTCCCAGAGGGCAAGAGTTTGTTTGGAGAATAACAATGACATCAGTGAATGGAAGAGTATGTGGTGGGAGTTAGGTGTAAGAAGACTGGAAAGGTTGGGTTGTGGACAAGGAAATAAAAGTGGAAATGGGGAGGTAATGGATCATAGAACCATAAATTTGAAACTAAAAGTAAGGTCAGATACCACTTAGTTCAATTTGTTCCAGAGGATGAAGAAAAAAAATGATAGCAAAGTCTTGTAAAAGATACAAGGAGGAGCTGAAGCTCCAAAGGAACAGAGGCTGGTGTAGAAAGCTTTGTACCACATTTTTTTCCTTTTTATCTTTCTGTTTTAGGAGGTGGATGAGGAGGTGATAATTGGCAAGGAAGAGAAGGTTGAATTGCTCAAATCTTCTTCATCATTCAATTTTATTTCCCAAGAAGAATGCTATTGGGATTGGAAAGAAGAAAATAAGAATGGTGAACTAAAATCATTAGGAAAGATAGTGAGGAAGCATCTCACTGCCCTTGAGGAATATAAATCAGTAAGTGCAGATGAACTATATTTCAAGATACTGACAGATTTGATCATTGAATTGATGGGCTACCTGGGGTCTAAATCAATTTGTAACATCAATTTATAAAACCAGTTTTTACAATTGTAACTGCAATTTGTATTGTCAAACTCAGCCCCTTTCCCCTATCCACTTGGCCTAGGTAACAACTTGTGACTCCTTTGTTCTTACTTAATCTCTTCATGTCTCCTCCAGTCTGACCCAAATACTCCTTTGTCCTTGCCTCATGTCTCCTCAGTCTGGCCCAAATCTTATCTAAACTATCTATGCACTAAAGTCACAAGTTCCTCTCAGTCAGCTCTAACCTTTATCTAGGCACTGAGTCCCTTCCCTCCATCCTGTCAGCCCTGACAATGGCAGCCCTACCCTTTAAAAGTAAAAGCCTGTACCCCTCTCACTTGCAGGTCTCCTAAAGGACTCTTGTCTGCTTCTCATAGAAGCATAACAATAAACTTCTACAACTCTCACTCCAATTAAGCCTGAGACCTTGAATTCTTTCCAGAAGCTATTGCAGGTTTTCTGGTCTTAGATAAGATCAGAGTTCCTGCTGAACCTAGAGGGAGCCATCCCTCATCAGAATCACTTTTAGGAACCTTTGAAAGATTATGGAGAATTAGAAAGCTATCACAGAATAGCAAAAGAGCAAATACCCTGATTTTCCAAAAAAGGAAAGATAAAGGTATCTTTCTACTAGGGCTCAGTGACCTTGATTAAGATTCTGGAGAAAATTTTGAAACACTTTATTAATGCAATGACTAGTGAATGCCTAGAAAAGGAAATAACCATTGTAAGAAGTAGCTTCATCAAGAACACATCATACCTAATGAACCTAATCTTCTTTGTCAGGGTCAATAGACTGGTAGGTAGATTAAGAGAATGTGAAGGCTATAATATATCCATATTTCAGAAAAAAATATTTGATAAGGTCTTTTACATTATTCTTATAGAAAAGATAGTTATGTGGCGTAGAATATCTCAATATGATGGTTATGAAGCAGGCTGAATGGCCAGACCCAAAGAATAGTCATTAAAGATTCCATGTCAACTTGAAAAGAGGTTTCTTATAAAGTGCTTTACTAGGTCTGTGCTTGGTTCTGAGTTGTTTCACGTTTTAACTGGACAAGGGATATATGACACGCTTATCAAATTTGCTGATGACATGAAGCTTGGAGGTGTATATGGTTCATTGGATGCCTAAAAGTTCATGACAGACTAGAATGTTATGCTGAATTAAATAAGAAGGAATTTAATGGGAACATTTTTTATACATAGATACATATATGCATGTGTATATATACATCAATGGATATCTCTAAGAATATTATATTAGGGTTTAAAAAATCAACCATAGTACCAGGCATGGCTAGATGGAAGTTTGCTAATATCTGGAAATATTAGCAGACTGCAAGTTGAAATTTGATACGACAGGCAAAATAATTACGGTTATCCCTTCCATATCACAACTGTCCCCATCATTGTTTTTATGTATCACAGGTTGGCATAAGAAATTCAATGGTAATTTTTTGAGAGTTTTGCAGAAGCTGCAGATGACACAGGAAGGCCAACAAATGATAGAAAAAATTTAGAAATTCATAAATGCATAAAATATATGTACTATTGTATAATATCAACCCAAAATTTACATTAAGGTACTGTAAACATCCCATAAACGAAAAAGAAAAAATTCAGACTCCTTCTCTGGTATGAAGAGAGGGCCAAAATATTTAATGCAGATTTTCCAGATTCCAGGAGCACCACAGTCCTAAACCCCTCCATGTGGAAGCGATAACTGTAATGTGATCTTGAGCTACATTATGCTTCAACTGAGGAGGTGATATTATCACTATACTCTGCCCCAGTCAGACAAAATCTGGAAATTATGGTCCATTCTGGGCTCTGCATTTTACGAAAAATTGGAGAGCATTTAGAGAAAGTCAACCAAGAATGTCAAGTTTCTTGAGAACATTTCATATGAGGATCCATTGCAAGAGCTAAGGAAGCTTAGCAAGGAGAAGAAAAGATATAAGGGAGGCCTGAGAGCTTTTAAAAAATATTTTAAATAAAAAAAAATTCAGTTTCAAATTCTCTTTCTCCCTCAAGCCCTCCCCCATCCATTGGGAGTGCAAGAAATACAATACCCATTATACATATAAATTCATGCAAAACATTTCCATATTAGCTATATTGTGGGGAAGGGGGTGTAATGTTAATGAAATAGGAAGATCTTCCTTGCCTATAAATAGGCCTGAGTGTACAGTTGTGATACAACCTGAATCACATAGAGCCCACTGAGGGAGGAACTTGCTTAAAGAGAAGCTTGCATAGGGGGGGCTTGCTTGTAGGATGGCTTTCTCACTTTTGGTACTAATGAAATTTGGCACTGAGTCACAAGGGTTGTGAGACTTTATGGCTCTGAGAAGTGAATATATACTCTGAGTTGGTATTTTGCTTTGGGGGTTTGCTCATGAGAAGGATCTTTTGATTCCCTGGTTGAGACTCTGAGTAGCTGTATATTTGGTTTCACCTGATTGCTTCGATGTCTGTGCTGCCTTTATCCAGTGATATATGTAAACTGTATAGCAATATTGCTATGTTTAGATAGCTGGAGCCCTGTTTGTTAGTTTTTGTGTTAATTTTTTTGCTTGTATTTTCTATACTCACTTCTTTCTCTGCAATTAAAAGTTAAGATTGTTAACTGCTTTTTGAGCAGTCTTTCCTTTAAAAGCAGATCAAAGAATCTGTGCTAGCAGGCCATTCTGGGTGTGTTAGAGTGCTTGCTGCTACAGGGAGGAGTAAGAAAAATAAAGAAAAAGGTATGTTTCAATCTTCATTCAGAGTCCATTAGTTTTCTTTCAGGAGGTAGATAGCATTTTTAATTATTAGTTCTTTGGAAATGTTGTGGTTCATTGTACTGACCAGAGGAGCTAAATCTTTCAGAGTTATTTATCTTTACAATATTGCTGTTACTGTGTACAGTGTTCTAGTTCTGCTCACTTACCTCTGCATCAGTTCATAGAAGTCTTCCCAGGTTTTTCTGAAACCATGTCTTTCAACATTTCTTTTAGCACAATAGTATTCCATCAGAATCATATATCATAACTTCTTCAGTGATTCCCCAATGAGGGGCATCCCCTAATTTTCCAATTTTTTTTACTGTAAAAAGAATTGCTGTAAGTATTTTTGTACATATGGGTTTGTTTCCTTTTTTTTTTTTTATCTCTTTAAGATACAGACCTAGTAGCAGTACTGCTAGGTCAAAGGTTATGCAACATTTTATAGCTCTTTGGTCATTGTTCCAAATTGTTCTCCAGAACTGTTGGACCAGTCCTCAACGCTGCCAACAAAGCATGAGTATTCCTGTTTGCTGTATTCCCTCCAGCATTTGTCATTTTTGCCAATACGATAGGTGTGAGATAGTATCTCAGAGTTGTTTTGATTTGAATTTCTCTCATTATTAGTGTTTTAGAGCAGGCTTTCGAAAGCTTTGATTTATTCTTCTGAAAATTGTCTTTATATCTTCTTACTTTCCATTAGAGAATGGCTCTTATTTTTAGGAATAATTTACAAAATAGTTCCCCATGTATTTGAGAAATGAGACCTTTATCAGAGAAACTTGCTGTAAATACTTTCCCCAGTTTCCCACTTTCCTTCAAATTTTGACTGAATTGCTTTTTTGTAAAAACTTTTAAGTTTAATTTAATCAAAACAGTCCATTTTACTTGCTTTGATTCCCTATCTCTTGTTTGTACATAAACTCTTCCCTTATTCATAGATCTGATGTGTACTTTTTATAGTGTTGCCCTAGTTTGTTTATGATATCCCCCTTTACGTGTAGATCATGTGCCATTTTGGAGCTTATCTTGGTATAAAGTATGTGATGTTGGTCTATACATAGTTTCTGTCAGACTGCTTTCTAATTTTTCCAAAATTTTCTTTGTGTCAAATAGTGAGTTCCTTTTCCAGTATCTGAGATCTTTGGGTTCATCAAACATTACTGTGATCATTTACTTCTGTATATTATATAGTTAATCTGTTCCATTAATCAACCACTTTATTTCTTATCTAAAACCAGATTATTTTGATGTTCACCATTTTGTAGTAAGGACTGAGAGTTTTCGTTAAGCATTTGGAGGGTTATCACATAGAAAAGGATTAGACTTATTCTACTTAAATATATTTAATCTCAGCAGATATTTGTTAAGTTTCTACTATGTACCCAGAACTATGCTAGGCACTGGGCATACAAAGGCAAAAAAAAAGTCATTTCCCCTTTAATGAGGGGATACAACATGCACATCTAGTGTAGAATGTGCCATGTAAGCTGAATTTTGAAGGGAGCTATGGCTTTTTTCACGTGGAGGAAAGGAGGAGGAATTTGCAGGCACAGTAGACAGAGCTAAAGGTGGGAAGTAGAATGTTACTATCAATGCCATTCAAAACTTGAAAAGGCTGCATCTGGAGTTACTGGTTTCACCTCCACAGAGATCATGAAGCAACAACTGGGTGACCACCTGTGGCCTGTGTTGTAGTAGAGATCCTTGTGTGTCTGAGGTTTAGATCAGATGGCCTTTGTGGTCCCTCCCACTTCCCGAGATTCCATGATTTATACCCTGTTCCTTTATTTCTTCCCAATTCTGGAAGCCTAAATGTTACTCTAAAAATACTTCAATAAGACAAATTTTATGAGTAAGATGATCATGATGAGAAGTCACATTCCACATATCTCAGCTGTGACAGTCTCAGGGATTTTGTTTCAACTGTTTCCCTGGTTTCAGTATGAGGCAATAATCCTGTAAAACACTCCTTTCCTCCGCTGTCCCATCTTCTGCTTTTTTCCTTCTTTCTTAACTTTCAATGATTATTATCAACATCCTAATCTTTTGTCTGCCAGGATAATCCTCCTAAAATATCAAATTCCTCCTGTAATTGCCTCCTGCTTATATGATCATATTTAAAATACTCGACCCAGTGTTGAAAATTCTCCACAATCTGGGCCCATTTTAACTTTCTAACTTCATTTTCCACTGATCTCTCACATGTGAGTGACAACAGTGACTGATCAGGCCAAAGGGACATTGTCCCTATAGAACTATATCTATTTGTTCTGGCTTTTTACTTTTATCATTCTGATCTCTCTACCTTTATTTCTACTACTTAAATGCTACATTTTCTTCAAGGTCTGGCTTAACCCTGACATTTTCTATGATGACAGCAACCATAATGATCTCTCCTTTCTTCAAAGTCCTGTAGCACTTGTAGTCTGTACCAAATAGTCTGTCTTGATAATATACTATCTTGTTTCATATATACAAGTCTTATCTTTTCCAGAAGATTTACAAGCTCCTTGAAAGTCTATGTCTTCCACTTCTTTTTGGTTCTCTATAGTTCTAGTCACAGTGCTGGGTATACAAAAAGCTTTGAAAAAATCTTTGATCATTTAATTAGAGTTTTTGAATGGAAACCATGTGTGCAGTGGAAAGATTCACTGAATTTTCAGTTAGAGGGCCTAGGTTACAGTCCCAGAGCTGCCACCTTTTTATACATTTGTGACATTGGGCAAATGATTTAACCTCTTTTGGTCTCAGTTCCTTCATCCTTAAAATGAAGGGAGTGGAACTAGATGTGTTCAGAGTTCTCTTTCAATTCTAGCTCTGGAATCCTGTGACATGTGAATGAATCGAAAGGAGCAGAGTGTTACATACAGAGGAGATGTGGAGAGTTGAAGGAGTTTGTTATTCCATTAATATTTTCCCCAATATCTACAACATACTCTTCCAGGTGCAAAGGAAATCTCAACTTCCATCGCACTATTGCATTATTCCGGATATTCCTGACATTCAGATGCTTACTCCAGAAACTTACTGCAGTTTGGAGCGCCATAACTTCAATAGAGCTGTAGTGTCTTCCAGGTTAGGATGGAGTTAGAAAATTCTACTTCAGAATCATTTGAGCTGTCCATTCACTGGTGTATGGATGGTACGTACAAAGTATCGATGTAAACAGCAAATAATCTGGGTTTTTAAATTATACTTTCAGAATGTGGGGCAAGAAATGTAGGAAGGAAATTCACATAGAATCTATGAATCTAGAAGTTCAACTGACACTGAAAATGAGAGTTAAGACTTTGATGGACTAATTTTGGTGACCATTGGGGAGTTATATATATTTGGGCCCATAGTAGAGTGAGGAGGAGGCAGGGCTAATCTTCCATAAGCAGTTGCTTTTTCAGGCAGACATTTTATATCTGATTTTAAGCAATGTGTGCCACATAGTTTTTCTGTATGCAGAAGCACTTACGCTGACATGGGCACTGGAGGAGGAAAGAGAGTTGGATGGGTATCAATGTATATTTTCCTCTCAGGGGTATGCTCTGGAATAGCTGCATAAAATATACTCTCTGTATAAATTATCAGCTGGTGCTCTAACCTTTAGCTAACCACTCAGGCATCTTTAATACATGTATAAATGTAGGCTGCCTGTCTGGATCTCTGTTTATATGTCTAATCTTAGAGTATATGCCTGTGACATCTCAGATTGATCTAGGATTTAAAACATGAAAATAATTATCTTACGTTCTTACGTTTATTGAAATCTGTTCCATTTCTCCTATCTCATTTAACTTTCCAAAGTCATTTAGTAAATGAGTAACAGAGTTGGAACTCAAATTCAGGGTTTTCTGACCCTAAGTCTCTTCACATTCATATCTTCTGTTTTTATTAAGGTTGTCACTTTAGCCCTTCTGCAGAGCATAACTCCAGGCCTCAGGTGATCCAGCATGTCCAGCCTCCATGTTCAGAGGAAATAAGAACCTCTGATATGAGGGCTTGCCAAACCCTCTTCAGGCCTGCCTATCCACCAGTGCTGTTCACCTCTCAGCTAACTCTTGCCTGTGGCTCCAAGAAACTGTAGCATGTACAGCAGCTGCAACCCAGTAAAACCATCTTGGCAGACAGGCTAAATCAGGCTAAATCTTGGCAGACAGGGCCCATCGGTAAGTCAGGGGGATGTCTACCCTAAGTATGTGAAGACTTCTCTTGAAGGAATTAGTAAATGAGAACAATTTGTTCTCCATAGCCATGAAAGTGGATGAAATAGGCACTATGGGAATACTTAGATCTTCAGACACAGGAGATGACAAGTTTATCTATTAAATCTAGGCTCATCATCAATTGCTGTGACTTTTGTCCTGCCATTGTACTTTGGTGACTGGAAAAAAAGAGTGAGGGTGATGACTTTTCTGCCTCAATTAAATCCAATTGTCAGGTAAGTCAATACTTTAACTCCTTGATGTCATCGGTCTTTGAAATGAAGAATGAACAACAATGGTATGACCACAGATAGGAACCAACATGCCTGTCCATTCATGTCTTTTTTTTTTTAAGCAATCAGGGTTAAGTAAATTGCTCAAAGTGACACGGCCATTTATTTCTGGGTGGGTGCTGAGTGTGTGAGCCTGGGATTCGATCTCCAGGTCATCCCAACACTGGAGCTGGTGCTCTGACTCGCTGAGCCACCTGGCTGCCGCTATTCATGTCTTTTCTTAAAAAAATTCTTGCTTGAGTTTTAAGGTGATGTCTTAATAGCCTGAGCTACAATGTTATTTTTCAACTTGGAAGTTATCCTTATCCCCAACCCCCAACTTAGAACTTCCTATAGAACTTACTCCTTGAAAATGTCACTGGATGGGACTTGTTGTTTTGAACTGGTTGCCTATTGAACTTATTTTTATGGCCAATCTTTGCCATCTTTCTCGCTGACATATAAGCAATAAAAATAGCAAAATACTGTAATATGATTTTTCTGTATCCCAAGGGAATATTAATGCTTTTTTTCCAAATAAATGGAGGCATGTGAGCAGAGAAGGAAGCTATAGTCTTCTTTCTAGCTATAGTATATACATTACATAGTTTTCCCCTAAGTATTCAAACATATTTTAAATCAGGGCCCTTTGCTGATCAAATGAGGTAATATATGTAATATGCTTTAAAACTGTAAAGTGCTATATAAATCCAAGTTATTGCTATTGTTAGTCTCATTCAATAGTGTTCCAACATTATTAATATGCTGTCAATCTTATAGAAATATAAGCTTATCTGTAAAACATGGATGAGAGTAATTTTAACTGCCTCTTTCATAAGGTTGTTATGAGAATCAAACAAGATGATATATGTAAAAGTGCTTTATAAATGCAAATGCAAACTATTTTATATTGAATAAAAGTCATAATGATAATGATTATAATTGAAATAAACTTGACAAATATTGAATGGTTATGATGGGTCAGATACTGTACCAGGTTCTGAAGTTATATGACAAAAAAGAAATGGTCCCTGCCCTTAAGGAAAATATATACACGCACACATATGTATATGTATGTGTATATATACATATGCATATACGCAGATATTTATGATGTATATTAATATTTTTCTAGTGCATAGGAGTGTGTACACAAGTATGTATGCATTACACATATACCAATACACGTATTTGTTGTTGTTCAGTTGTGTCCAACTCTTTGTGACCCCATTTGGGGTTTTCTTGACAAAGATATTGGAATGGTTTGTCATTTCCTGCTCTAGGTCATTTTGTAGATGAAGCAACTGAGGCAAACAGGGTTAAGTGATTTGCCCAAGGTCACACAGATAGTGTCAGAGGCCACATTTGAACTCAGATCTTCCTGACTCCAGGCCTGGTGCTCTATCTGCTGTGCCACCTAGCTGTCAATACACATATACATATATACATACCTACATACATAAACACACAGCGGTTTATTGGAGGAAGGAGAGAACACTGACAACCCAGAGGATAAGGGAGGCTTCATGGAGCATACAGCTCTAAAGAAGCAAAGAAAGAATTCCTCAGAGGCAGAGATGAGGAGAAAGGGCATTCTAGGCATGCAGACGACTTGCAGAAATGGACAACTTTGGAATGCCAAAATAGGGGATGAGCTAACAGTCCAGTTTGATTGAAGCTTATAGCGTGTGAAAAGGAGGATAAGTGTTCATTCATTTTTGTCTTTGCATCCCTAGAACCTGACAGTGCCTTGTAGAAGGAATGCTTAGAGAATGAACGAAAATGACCACATTGGAGCCCAGACTACAGAGAACCTTAAATTCTAGAATGCAGTTTGTATTTTAATCTTAGAAGAACTAGGCAGTCACTGACTTTTTTTTAGCAAAGGAATGACATGGCCAGACTGGTGCCTTAGGAGGATTATTAATGGCAGTTTTGTGGGAAATATATTAGAGAGGGGAGAGAGGGGAGAGACCGGAGATACTGAGACCAACTAGAATGTTATGAAAATGGACCAAGCAAGAGATAATGGGGTCTTGAGCTCAGATAGGGGAGAGAAGGAGGCAACTGTGAGAGATGTTATAAAGGAAGAATTAACAAAACTTGTCAACTGATTAAATATCATAGCAGAGAATTGAAAAAATCAAGGATGATCCTGAGACTGGGAAAAGGATGGTTTCCTCAGAATACATGGGGAAGTTTGGAGGAGATACAGGTTTAGGGGGAAAGAGGATTACCCCTTATTTGGACATGATGAGTTTGAGATATTGATGAGTCATCCAAGTCAGGATGTCCAGCAGGCATTTGGAGTCTAGAGTGCAATGAACATACATAACTGTGCCCAAGGTGTTTTTTTTTTTTTGAGAGAATGTAAAATTGAAGTCTAGTTTTTCTTATATGACTCATTAGCCTATCTCTCAAAGGGATTTAAGAAAAAAAATTGATGAAATTTACAAATGATGTTTTCATCTTCTCAGTATCTAATTAGTAATTTATTATACTGTTTATTGGGTGGTATTCATGAGGATAAGACAAAATGGCTTGGATATCTTCCTCATTCTAAAAGACTCAGGTGTTGGAGAGTCCTTAGAATTTTAACATTCCTGGCCTTGTTAGTTTTCAAGTTTCAGCTGTTTGGGTATAATATGGGACTGAGACGTTTCCTGGAGATTCCCTTGTGTTTATTCAGATTGCAGAGTGGGTAGAAAAGACTCCAGAGGATAAAGTGAGAACAATGAACACCCAGGGATTTCTGCTAAATACAGTTTACCCAAGGGAAGAGAGACAGCAGGCAAACCTTGGGTATTATTACCCAATTCAGTTCAATTGAGTTTAACAAAATAAACCTTTTTTGAGCTCCATATTATGCATAAGGTACTGTGTTATCCAGGACTTGGTGAAACAAAAGAAAAACAAATAGTCCCTTCCCTCAAAGAATTTACACTCCACTAATGTATGTATGTGTGTATTTACAACATATACACAATTAAGTAAATATAAAGTACAAGCAAAATAATGTAACAATTTTAAGAGGAGACTACTATCAACCAAGAAATGAAGAAAGTTCTTTTAAAGGGATGTCAACTGAACTGTGCTTTGAAGGAAGCTAGAGACCCTAAGAAGCAGATAAGACACATATGATTGTTGTTCCACCTTCATTCTCAAAGAGGACCAATGACAACACGAGGGCCATGTCTTGACTTGCGGGGCATCACCTGTACAGAAGTACAGACATAGAATTTTCCATATAGGGAACAACTTGTAGGTATAAGGACACTATCTCGGGGGTTAAAATCTAGAGTCTTATTTCAATTTTGCCACTGACTAGTTGTGTGACCTTGGGCAACACATCACCTCTCCGGCTTTCAGTTTCCTTGTCTCTGAAGAAAAAGAGTAAGGTTGGGTGATTTCCAGCTCTAAAATGTGGGGATTCTATTATTATAACTCAAAGATGAACAGGGTTTTCAGTGATCACTTAGATTATCATTGCTTATTTTGGATTATTTTTACCTTTTGCCTGGACAATTAGCAGACTTAATTACATTATAGGAGCTCGATGCTGAATGCTGAGTGAAAGAAAAAGAGAAGAGAGAGAGAAAGAGACAGAGACAGAGACAGAGACAAAGAGAGAGAGACAGAAAGACAGAGAGAGAGAGACAGAGAGACACAGAGAGAGACAGAGAGACAGAGACAGAGAGAGAGACAGAGAGACAGA
>NW_027186304.1:505823-556651 GCF_028583685.1 Petaurus breviceps papuanus
GAGAGAGAGAGAGAGAGAGAGAGAGAGAGAGAGAGAGAGATCAGGTTAGTAAGATGAGAGCAACGAATGAGGTGAAAACTACCAACAGACTAGATGAAATCAGTGTAAATTAGAAGTTTAAAATGACTTACCTTATTTGTCACCTTAGACAATCCCCATTACTTCAGGAAGAACTCCAAATTTGGGAACATCCCTCTGTCCCTTGGTGTAGTAGTCCATTTAATGAGTCCTATTTGGGTGTTAGGAATGTTTCCTCTACATCATCCCTACCTGTGTTATCTATAGCTAGGGACAAACCCTCTGAGGTTCACCTCATCTCATCAGCTACCTTAAAAGAGGCACTAGGTGAACATGACTTTGGGTAATATGCTTAATTTTTTTTTTTCATTTTAGAGGATTATTTTTTTAACCTTGCTGAGTTTTACTGTTTCCTGAACTAAATTTACTTGTTCATTAGAAACAGCTTCATTCCCTTTCTATCCTTACTAATGATAACTCAACATTTCTTTGGTAGTATCTTTCTTCATGTTTTTAAGTCATTTTTTTTTCAGTCATTTCAGTCAGTTTTTCAGCATTTGGCTGGATTCATCAATGGATTAGGTACTGAACCTATGATTTCACTGGTAGGAATTAGGAATTTCTAATGTGGGAAACACCTTCTACCAGTGTAGGCTGGTATGTTCACTGTAATCTATAGTCTTGGAGAATTGCCTAGAGTAGGAGTTGGCAAAATATAGTACACAGGGGAAAAACTGGCCAGCCAGCTGTTTTTGCACTGTTCCACAAGCTAAGAATGGTTTTTTTTCCATTTATAAACAAACAATGGCTGGATTTGGCCCTTGGACTATAGTTTGCTTATAGCACTGAGAAGGTAAAGTGCCCTAATCAAAATCACATATACAGTTTGTATGTAACATAGGCAGGACTTCAGCCCAAGTCTTTCTGATTCTGAAGTGAGTCCTTTATTCACTGTGCCAACTTACATCTCATCAGAAGAGAATTTCATTTTTTATACTATCTATGGTCTATTGAAGATGATTTGGAGTGTTGCATTCACTATCAGATGTCATAGTTTAAGAAAAATGCTGGTAAGCTGTAGTGTCCGGAATGGGGCAAGCAGAATAGACTCAAACAATACTACAAAAATGTAGGATTTGGAAGTTGAAACAGACTTTAGAAGTTATTTCATCTGACCTATATATGAAAAAATTTCTCACTATGACCAAAAAGTGGTTTGCCCGATGGTAAAGGGCCTTAATTCCATGTCAGCTGAGGATGCTGAAGAAACTGGGAATGTTCAGGTTGGACAGGAGAGGATATGGAGGTGGTGTTGGTGGTGATAGAGTAGTCTTTGAATATTTCAAAGCCTCTCATGGAGAGGAGGGATTAGGTTTGTTCTATTTCACCCCAGAGGACCAAAACAGGAACAAGGCATGGAAGTTCCAGAAGGCAGTTTAGGCTTCATGTTGAAATAATCAAAGCTACCCAAAAGTAGTATGGGCCACCTGAAAGGGTGATGGTTTCATACTTCTTGGAGGCCTCTAGAGTTTGGATGGCCCCCTTGATGTCATCTATTAGAATAGGGATTCCTTTAAGCTATGGGGCAGGCCTGATGGCTTCTGAGGTCCCTTGCAATTCTCAAATTCTGTGAGTCCACAATGTTTTCCAACTCAACCTCAAGAGCTGGCTTTATACAATAAAATTAGATGGGAATATTTGTGAGAACATTTTATTTATTTAGGTTTAAACCAGAATCATCAGATTTTCATAGATTTATAGCTGGAAAGAACCTCAGAGGCCTTTAAGGGCAATCCCCTCATTTTATAGATAAAGAATCTGAAATCCATGAAAGTTAAGTGACTTGAAAGTCACCAAGGCAAAAAGCATCAGAAATGGGATTTGAATCCAGGTTCACTGACTCCAAAGTCATTGCTCTTTCCTTTGTATCACTTTTCCCCCTTTGTTCCATATTCTCAGCTTGATCTTAATCTTTTGCTACAAATAGCAAATTATAGTTAGCTTTTCTGTTAAGAAGGGTTAAGGATAGGCACAGAGTAGCTGCTGATCTGAGGGCCACTTATTTCTGAAAGGCAGTGGAAAATTCATTGCTAAAGGCAGACTCCAAAGACCACCTCCATCCTATCAATGCCCTCAGCTAAGGAATGTCAGTGCTGCAGCTTCAATCAAACACCAAAAGCTGTGCCAGGAATTAATATTACAGAGCTCCAGCTGACCAACATTATGAAAAAACATTTTCACATTCTATGGACTGTGACTACATATTTAATATCCAATTAAAGGATGGGGATTTTTAGCCGGTAGTGAAAAACAAAAAAGAAAGTAGTAATTACCTAGAGAGAAATGGGAGATGTGCAATAAAAAGTAATACAAAAACTAGACAAGGAATTACATTTCTACAACTCATCCAAATTATTCCCAAATGGCTTAGGTTTCAAGATCTTATGATCAGATTTCCAAAAAAATATTCTTGCCATTCAAAAGAAAAAAAATACCCTGTCAAATTCTGTGTGATATTTCCAATGCATATGCCACTTAGGTATTTAGGTAGAAGAGTTGATTTAGTGTGTAATTAGGACTGAAGTTTCCAAATTAGGGATGAGGCTAGAGACTACTCCTCAGAAAAAGGAATTAGGGATGATGCCAGATCATCCCAAGAGTCTCTTACCTTTAATCTTACTTTTAAAAAATGCAAATGGTGAATCCTGAACATTTTTAAAGGAGGTCCTTCAAATAAATTAAATTCAACGTGTTCATGGGAGATTAATTTAAAATTTTTTTTTTACAATTTAAAAAAAGTATTAGCATTATTAATTTTTATAAAGCCTTTATTTCTGAATGTATTCTTCTCTGCTCTCCTACTCAGCTAGCCATTCCTTGTAATAAAGAAAAAAGAGAGGCAGAGGGAGACAAATATAGAGACAGAGACACAGAGGCAAAGCAGAGAGATGTAATGTCAAGGGGAGCTGACGATCTTCCCTGTGCATTAATAGGCCTCACTTGGAGCCCCACAAGAGAAGCTTGATTAGGGGAAGGTCCACACCTTTTGCTACTTTGTAATCAGGCAGCGGGTTATGAGGTGAAAACTTCTGAGGTGAAGTTTTGCTTTGGGGCTCACTCATTGGAAGAGTGTTTGTGTGATTTGACCAGACGAGACTCTGGATAGGCATTAAGGAGCACCGCCCCCCCCAGCTTTGAAAACCCAGATGTTAGTGCTTCTCTCTCTGGTAACTATATGTATAACTTTGGTCAGGCAGCTAGAAGCCCTGTCTGTTGATTTGTGTTATTTTATCTGTATTTTTTTCTGCTTGTAATTTCTATTTGTATTTTCTCTGAGGTTCAGGGTACTGACTTTTTCCTCTGAACTAAGTGAATTATGTATATGTGTATGCATATGTATGTGTATATATATACATATATATATATATATATATATATACACATATGTATATGTAAGTAAAGTAAGATTGTTGACCCCTCAAAAGCTGCTTTCTTTTAGAAAAGCAAATCAAAGAACCTGTGATAGCAGTCATCCTGGATGTGCTAGGGTGTTTGTTGCTACAAGATATACAGAGACAGAGACACAGAGACCTAGGGACAGAGATAGACAGAGATAGACCCTGTGATAGGGACAGAGACAAGGATGAACCCACTGAGTCAGAGTTACAAAGACAGAGATAAAGAAAGAAATAGAGAGAGATGGAGAAACCAGGTAAGAGACACAGAGACAGACAAAGAGGCAGAGAGACAGAGACAGAAAAAGAGGGCAAGTTGGCAAAACTCACCAATATTTAACAGTTTCCCCAGTGTTTTACACTTAATTTCCCCCAATTTTATAAAGAAGAGAAAGTGGTCCATTTTTAAAAACTCTTTCTAGGCCTAAGTTTAATCAGCTTTAATTGTATTGTTCTTTCAATTTATATAGCAGTATACACACACACACACACACACACACACACACACACACACACACACACACACACACACCACTCTGCATCAGTTCACATAAGATTTCCCAATGCTTTTTGAGAAAGCATTAGAGGTCTTGAAACTATGCATTAAAAAAAGATAATGTTCTGTTTTGCTTGAGCTCTTCTCAAACACCATCCTGCATTTCTTGGGATAAGGAAGACAGTAAGATAAATCAGTAGCATGATATGTAGGTTTCTAAGTTCTTCGGTCTCTTATGCAGTTAAATTAGTGGTGTTATAATCAGGAAGGCCTAGAGTCCTGTCACACCTCTGTGACTGAGCAAATTGGGGCAACCCCCTCTAAGGCCCCTTTTCCTCCTCTGTAAAATGGTGATAGAAATCACCAGTCTCCATTGGCTATAGTGAGATCCTAGGGGAGCATATATGTAAAGGGCTTTGCAAACTTTGAAATGGCAGCATTAATATGAGCTATTATTATTATAACTTTTGTTATTGTTATTCTTACTAGTACTATGACAGCCATGGCTGGAGTGAATAGGATTACAGTGATGGTGAAATTACCACTACCACTACTACTACTGCAATATCAAAGAACCATTTACATGTCAGTGATCATTCAATGCTACAGAGGGCTTGGTTTAAAAAGACCACTTATTTAAGTTTAAAAAGACTACTTTAAAATCATGGTGATCAGACTTTCTTTTTCTCATGAGCTGAATATGTCCAACAACCTGTCTCTAATTCTTGGGTCTGGTAAGTATGTCTTTGGGTAAGATAAGAAGCAATTAATTTTGCTGTCACAATGTCAATTTTAGGAGACACAAAAAAGAAAGCATAGGACCCCAAAACTAAATTGCTTTCATTTCACTTAACTCCTGTAGCAACTTTTGTCTCTATTTTTAGAACAGTAGCATTTGGGGTATGGTCTCCTTCTCTCCAGCTCACTTAGTAGGTTCCCCAGAAGATGGCTGTCTCAATCATTCAATATATTCTAATTCATGGCGTGCCTTTCACCAAGACTGCTAAGGGGGTACAGTGGAATAGAATAGAGTACTAGACCTGGAATCAGGAAGACCTGTGTTCAAATATAACCCCAGATACCTACTAGCTATGTGAACTTCAGCAAGTCATTTAATCTTTGTTTTCCTCAGTTTCCTTGTCTGTAAAACACGAATAAAGTGCTTAGCCTGGTGCTTAGTGGGTGCTATATAAATGTTAGAAGAGGCTTTTCTAACAAGTAACATAATCACAACTCATGGAGCCCAACTCCGTTGTGTTTACCTTTCATACTAGTCAGGCAGCACAATTAGGTGAAAGTAAAACTACTTTTAAATGGCATAGTGAGAAGAATAGTAACAAAACATTTCCCCATCAATTGGGACATGCTCTCTAGCAAATCCAAATGCAGCACACTTACTGTAGGCTATGGCTCCCCAAGGCCAGTCCCCTGGGCGAGTTCTTCCCACAGCCTCTGTTTTGTGCAGGGCCTGAAGACAGCTCACCTTCATCGTCCTCTTGGCCAGGTTGAGTCCCTGCGGGAAGCTCCATTCTGCTCTTCCCAGCTTTTCTCTCCCTTTACTGTACAGTTTTCCTCCCTTAGATGTAAGCTCCTTGAGGGCAGGGGCTGTATTTTTGGCTTATAGTTGTATTTTTAGTGTCTGGCACATAGTAAGATCTTAGTAAATCTGCATTTCCTTCCTTCCCAGGGAAAGACTGGATACACTTAAGTAGCACCCATAAAGAAACAAACACACCCACTCTACACTCTTGTCTCTGGATTGGCAGTGAATCAGTATTGGTCATCCATTGTTCTTCTATAGGTGGTACTTTATCCAACATAGGGGAAAAACAAATGTGACCATGATGCACACATGGAAGTCACACACACAGATAAACACATGTGCTCAGGGCACACATGTAGGAGACATGTGACTGGGAAACACTCACAAAAGGCCAGTTCATTCTTTCAACACTACAGGGCTTCTGATCTCTACTCCCACCGAGTTTGGTCCCTGATATTGTCCCTGAGTTGTGGTCAACACTGCCAACTGCCGCTCTGCTGAATGTATACTGTCCAAGTTCTGGCTCAGCCCAAGTTCTTGGTTAGCTTCGTAAGGGTAGAGCTAGTACTTCCATTTTTGTAGTCCACTGTGTCTGCTCTTTGTGACCCTTGCGGGTTTTGTCCCTGGCCTTCTCTTGGCAAAAATACTGAAGTGGTTTGCCATTTCCTTTTCCAGCATATCACCTTTTATCAAACTCTCCTCTGTCTGTCTATCTTAGGTAACCCCACACAGTATAGCTCATAGCTTCATTGAGCTACCCCCCAACCATCCCCCAGTGACAAGACAATGATCCAGGAGTGGAGTACTGACATAACTCAGGTGAAATAAAGCTCTTGTGATTTTTTCTAGTTTTTTTTGTTGTTGTTGCTTTTTGGAGGGCAATTGGGGTTAAGTGACTTGCCCAAGGTCACACGGCTAGTTTTTGTGTTAAGTGTCTGAGGCTGGATTTGAACTCAGGTCCTCCTGATTCCAGGGCTGGTGCTCTATTCACTGCTCCACCTAGCCGCCCCATCTAGTTTTTTTTTTTTAATAAAAGTCAGTCCAGCAAAAATCTTCTGCTTCCCTGTCTTATTTCTTCTGAGACTTGGCTTTTTTCTTCTCTCCAGCAGGAGATTTTTTAGTCAGATTTGAAGCTCTTTAGAGTCTTTCCACCTGGTTAATGCTTCATTTTTTCTTTGGATTTCTCTTCCTGATAAAAAGCTTATGATTCCTTGTTAAAAGACCTCATTGTAGCTGATGGTTAACATTTCCTATGATTCCAAATTTTCATTCTTTAAAACCCAAGCTACAAACTGGGTAATGGTTATTTGCCTAATCACTGCCAAATATCTTGGAGACGTTAGGTTATCCATTTTTCAAACTCTAGATCTTTTTTGTTTATATAAATATGGAAGAGTAAGTGCAGAAAAAGTCCAGAGCTAAGCTAAGCCCAGGGAACAAAGTCTATGTTACTGCTGCTATTAACCACCTTCAAAGCCTAAATCTCACAGGGTCTTTGGGATGTTACTTCACAATTAATTTTACATGGCTGTGAGAGAGCTCTTTAGTTATTGTTTTGAAAAGTCATTTATATCTTTTATTAATGTTTAACTTTATATGTGTATCTTTTTTTCCTACAACTAGATTGTAAACTCTGTGAGAAAATAAGAAGAATTGTTTTCCCTTTTTTTTTCTATCCTCTATCCCTTTGTAGGCATCAGGGAATGAGCCTACATTAAAGGAATATTGAAGATTAGATAGAGAGATAATCTTATGGAGGAGAGAGAGTAGGAGGTGAGGGAAAGGAACAAACAGGGGAGCTGGTCTTTGTGAAGGGAAGGACCACTTTTTCCTTAGCAGTATTTATTAAATGTGGCAGGTGCTGTGCTTGGCACTGGGTGATACAAAGATATGAATGAAGGAGGATAGAATGGGAGATGACATCTAGGGATTTCAATTAGTGGAGTAGAGAAGAGAAAGCTTTTGACAAATGGCTTCTATTTTCTCAGTTAACCTTGCATCTAGATTCTCTGCTGAAGAGTTGGCTTTGAGGAGTTATGCATAAGTCTTGAGGAAAGAAGAGAACGTTTAGAACAGTTGCTATGGGGACTGTGATGGAAAATCAGTTATGGAGGACAAAAGAATTGCTTTGCTTCATTTAGACTGGTGCAGGAGATAGAGTGCCAGAGTTGGAGTCTTGAGAGTAGAAAATAAATCATAGCACAAATGAATGACTTCTTAAAAGTAAGCTGTTCTTGCTGTTTGATCTTGAGAGATTTCAGCCCCTGATTTTATGAAGTATAGTGTCTTCTTCCTTCCTTAATGGGCACCATCACCTTGCTTTAACAGGTAGAGATAGGCAAATAGTAGGATTATAGGGAAAGTATATACAAGCACTAAAGATTGCAACATATTCTGGTATTTTACTTTAGTGCCTAAGTGACTCCCTTTGATGGGCTACAAGTTTATTTAAGGAATGTAAATTATGGAAGCTAATAGTGTTTCGTCAAACTCCTCTATGACATACCTCTCATTAGTCCTCTGCATGGCAATAAATTCAGTAGGAATACATGGTGCGATGTGCCATCATTATGCAATGTCTTCTTGGAGCATTGGTGGAACATTTGGAGCTGTTATTCATAGGCAAGTACTTAGCATATTTAAAAGGATTTAAG
This sequence comes from Petaurus breviceps papuanus, assembly GCF_028583685.1. Classification (NCBI taxonomy): domain Eukaryota; kingdom Metazoa; phylum Chordata; class Mammalia; order Diprotodontia; family Petauridae; genus Petaurus; species Petaurus breviceps. Next base: position 513,990 of record NW_027186304.1, read on the forward strand.
ATCATTTGTTACTTCTCATCACTGCAGAATATAGTTAACTATGTAAAAATCTCTGGCTACAAAGATGTTTCTAATGTTCCCTTCCCCACCACCAATTTTTTTGTTTCTATTTTTTATATCTTTGTGTCGATTTCATTCAGACCTTGAGAGCATTTATTTTTGCTATTAGAATTTTTAAATTTTTAATGTTTAACATAATTCATTCTAAAATACACCTCATTTCCTCCCTGTGAGTTTTTTTTGACTTCTTATACTAGCTAATAACAATAGAGCTTTGTTGGTTGCAAGAAGCTCTGTGAAGTAAATAATACCAATGTTATTATCATCATTTTATAAATGAGGAAGCTGTGATTGTAAGGTCTAAATGCTTTGCCTGAAATTGTGCAGTTACTGAGTCTTTGAACACAGTTGTCTTGACTCTGGGTCCAGCTATCTTTCTACTATATCATAATGCCTTTTATTTGGGTGGCAATGTGACTTAGGAGGGAAAGCCCTGGATTAGGAGTAAGAAGACTCCTAATGCATCTGGTATTTTTGTTTGACAATAGGTCTTCCATGCTGTCTAAATTTTGAATCTCTATTCTCTGCAGATAGCCTAATTCCAGCTTGAACCTTCAAACTAGAATCCTGTCTCCTCATTCTCAGATATTGCCTAATCAGAAGTATATGCCATACCTATCTGGGTGTCATGTGACATTTCAAGACACTAGGGATGATGGCAGAGATTGTTGTAGTGAGAAAGGACATAAACCAGGTGACAAATTCATTTATGAAGATTGGCAGTGATGAGGGCTGGGAGAGGTTTATATAATCAGATGGAATAAATGTCAAAGTAAGATAACCTGTTGGATGAAAATGGCAGAACAAGGGCCTGGAAATGGTAGTGGGGAACAAGCAGCTGGAGTTGGAGAAATGGTTAGGATATAAGATGCCTAGGGATCTGGTGTTCTCAAGGGACCACCAGAGCCAGGTGTTTCTTAATACAAGGAGGTAGATGTGAACGAAGAAGAGACTGATATTGGAGAGGAGTTAATAATAGAACATGGTTCCAAAGGGTACATGGGAAATAATAGAGAACAAGAAATACTGGGGGTAGGAGGGAGAAAGGGGTTGACTAGAAATACATAGGAGTGGACACATGTAGAGACATACTACACATGTATAGCAAGAAAGTGTAGCAAGAAAAAGATCTCTGCTGAGATGATAGTTAAGATGCAGTGCCCTATCTAGCATTTTTTACGCTCAGATGGGAAAATGAATAAAATACTTTTCCTGGAGTCAAGAAGTCTTACTTATTTATTTATTTTTACTGTAAATCTAACCTTAGACATTTAGTTGCCCTGTGATCCTGGACCAGTCATTTAACCCTGTTTGCCTCAGTTTCCTCATCCATAAAATGGGGTAGAGAAGGAAATGGCAAACTGCTCCATCATCTTTGCCTCATCCTCCCCTCCCCCAAATGAAACAAATGTAAGTGGGGACACACACATGTTGGAGAGGACTGCAATGAAATGAAAACCAACAAAGATAAGTATGAGCACGGCGCCCCAACTGGGGCGAAGAGCCCTTTCAAATCAACTTGAGACAAATGAAATTGGAGAGGCGGCGAGAGAGAAGCTGTCACTTTTGCAGAAGTGACTACAGAAGGTACGGAAACTCTTTGCAGTGTGTGTGTGTGTGTGTGTGTGTGTGTGTGTGTGTGTGTGTGTGGTTTCCTGTTTTTGCTACCTCTGTGCAAAACTCAGTTGTTTTGTGTACTTCTGAAGGAGTATTTATTGATATTAGCATCATCTAAACTGTGGCTCCCTGGTTCAAAGATCTGATCACTGTGCCCTCGTTATAATTTTATATAGATAACAGAAATTGGGACAAGAGGCTGGATGTTAAGATGGAGGCACAAACTAGCCATAGATAAAGAACTGAGTAGGGAGATAATAAATAGAGAAACTTGGAGAATTAATCAGCCTGACAGTTCCGATTAGAATGCTGGTATGATAGCATTTCTGCAGAGCCCAAATACATTTTTCTTGCTTTGTTAATGCTTTAGGTCAAATGACCAGAAGCCTGTGGGTGAGAGGAAGTGATTTTGGGGTCTTCAGGTTTCTTCCTTGAACCTTTTGTCTTGGAAATCTCGTTTTTCTCTCATGACCATCTTGGTCCTTTAGTAATTTCCCTTTGCCTTAAGTTCTCATATCCCTGTATTCCTTTCCTAGTGTCTTTTAAAGGTTTTTTATTTTTTATTTAATGTATTTTATTGATGAATTTTACTTTTATATCAAAGTTATCTTCCCACACTGTCCATATATTGCCTGATGATATAAATGATATTCCATTTTTAATCATTCCCCCACCTCTCTGCTTTGAGGACTTATTTTTCAGTATCTGTTTTCTAGTCTCTTCAGTGTTTTTTTCTATTTCTTATCTATCACTTTTCCTTTAGTGATATTTTCATTTATATTGTTGTAGTCACTGTTACCCTCTCAATTCACTTATTTTGCCACATTAATTCATACAAACCTTCTGATATTTCTTTGCATGCCTTACATTTGCCCTGAGCTCTTTTTGTAGTTTCTTATTCACATAGTACTTTGTATTTCCATTATGCTTTAATTAGAATCTAGTCTGAACTGTATTTGTACAGCATTGGATGTTTCTGCATCCCATACTCTCCATGCGAAATAGAGACAATGTCTCATTTATCTTTGTATCTACCCAAGAACCTAGAAACTTGCTTGGTCCAAAGAATTTTCTTAATAACTTATTATTTAATGAGGGAATCCTTCCTTATCACCCATTTCATTTCCCAATTCTCTGTTTCTCTTTTCTTTCTCTTCATTCTTTATTTTCTTTTCTACTGGCTACTGCTTTCTTTCCTCTTCTCAGCTACCACATTGCCCACTGGAAATTTTTCTAAAATTAATTGTTCTTATCTCTGATTCTAAAGGCCCGATTGGGGGAGCTGTAGACATTTCTAGTAATAAGTGAAGTACCGCATTGAACTGTTTGTCCCTCTTGTCCTTTCACGGTCATATAACACTCTTGCCAGTGTCTTGATCTCATTTCTATTTCCATAGCACCTAGAAGCAGACTATTAGGGAAATGAATAGACTTATCCTTCATTTTTATTTTTGTATTAGAGGAATATTTCAGTCATAGCAATTGCACTTGGTTTGTAAAGTCTGTTTTGGGCAGATCAAGGGTATTAACCTGCCATGACAACAGATTATTTCCAGCCCCGAAGGTATATGATGCAGCCTTTATTCAAAGGAATATTTAATTAAATAGATGTCTCGTTATGAAGAAAATAAAAGATTTATATAGTAGTGCAGATAGATAAGTGTTATTGACTTAAAACACGGGTGATTTGAGAAGATATTGTGTAGAAGATTGAAAATTAGATTTGTTATCATGGACCTTGTTTTCTAGCTGTAGCTCTTAAGAAAGTCACGTGTACTCTCTGTACCCAGTTCCTTCATTTGTAAAATTAGGAGATCACACTAGGTAATGCTAAGTTCCCTTGTAGTTCCACCACTGTATGATCTGGCTGTGCTAAAGAATATTTTAACTGCCATTTTGAAGTACAGGGACCATAAAGGGTTACTCTTGTCTGAATACTTTGTGATCCCTAAGGTATCTCAGGTAGACTTGTATTAAGCCTTAAAAGATTAGTTTTGCTTGTCAGTAAGTGAATGGGAATGAATAATGGTGTGAGGTGACAAGAGGATAAAGTTCTAAATAGTATATAGGATGAGTTGCTATTTTTCCTGAAATGAACAAAGAATAGAATTATGATATGTGTGTGCTATTATGGAGAGGACGGTAAACCAAAAAATTCTCCTAAGTTGTCAGTCTATGAATGGTCTACTTGAAATTCAGGTCATTAGAGATTCTAAAGTTAAATTTATTGTTTACAAATGCTACTTGGGGAAAGTAAATTCCATAATGACAGCCACTATTAATGCTTTGGCACTGAGCTCTTTATCAGATTATTTTAGAACAGAGAGAAGTGCCTTGAAGAATGGAACACAGGATTATAAAATCATTGATTTAGAGCTGGAAGCGACTATACAGATCATCAAGTCCCATCTTTTAATGGGGAAACAGAATTGGAAGTGTTTGCCATATGAAGAATAGGACCAGTGCCATGAGGGCTTTGGAAAGCCTGGTGAATCGTTCTCTTTTTGTCCTTTCTTCTGCTGCCTGAGAGCAGGAGCCTTGACTTATGCAAGAGTCATTATGACTTTCTACTTCAACTACAAATCTAAAGGGTAAATTCAGTTTTTGGAGTGGATCCTTATTTTACATGTCATTCATAGGAATGTAGACCTTTCTTTTGATTTCTTCTGTTTCCTGAGCTTGCTTGCTTTCTTTCTTTCTTTCTTTCTTTCTTTCTTTCTTTCTTTCTTTCTTTCTTTCTTTCTTTCTTTCTTTCTTTCTTTCTTTCTTTCTTTCCTTCTTTCTTCCTTTCTCTTTCTTTCTCTCTTTCCCTTTCTTTCCCTCTATCTCTCTGTCTTTTCCTTCCTTCCTTTCCATCCTTCCTTCTTTCCTTCTTTTTGCCTTATTTTTATATTTGATAATAGAATAGGCTAGTTCTCACCATTAGTGGATTCAGTTGGGCAAAGCTAACTAGTTTGAAACAACCTCTGGAAGCTACTTTCAAAGCCTTCAGGTCTAGGTATGGCAGCCTAGGGCCAGGGGTGGTCCCATCTTTCTTAATGTTCTCCCAGCTCAGTTTAACCTCATGGGATTCAGAGTCATTTCAGACTCACTGATCATGGAGCAGGGGCATCTAATTTAATCTTCCTAGTTTCCTAAGAAATAAAAATCTTAACCTTTCTAATCCCACTTGATCCCTAGTAACTCTATCTGAACTGTCAATTGTTATCTATATTCTTTATCTACCTGAAGCAAAGTTACCTTAGGCTAGACTTTAGTGGTTGCAACAGCTAGGTGGTGAGGTGGATAGGATTCCAGGCCTGGAGTTAGGAAGACTTTTCTCCTAGAGTTCAAATTTGACCTCAGATACTTATTAGCTATGTGACCCTAGGTAAGTTATTTAACATCGTGTGACTCAGTTTCCTCATCTGTAAAATGAGCTGGAGAAGGAAATGGCAAACCACTCCAGTATCTTTGTAAAGAAAATCCCAAATGGGATCACAAAGAGTTGGATATAACTGAAATGACTAACCAAGACATTAGTGGTTAGTCTTCTCCTGTTGCCTTAATTGCCCTAGACTGACCTTGGCCCTGTGGCTCAAGGTGATAAAGCTAGGCTCTCCATTCCACGGAGTCTAGCTCTGGGAGCATGAGATTTCCTCCTAGATGGGAGATTTACTAGAATACATGCTCCCTAAGTCTAAAGGAACCTCATCTTCCTCACACATCTCCTCTTGACTCTACCTACTTTGTTACTTTCTTCATGTTTAATTCTCCAGCTGATGCCTCTTTTCCCTCCTCAGGGATGAGCTGATTCACGAATCTGCTACTTAAGTTTACATGCAGAAAAAAAGAAAAGAAAATTCAACAACAAACAAGAACCTTTCCTTTCAACAGGTTACACATTAACTAAACGTCTCTACTTCACCCATCCATCAGTATTGGTCCTGACTTGTCTAAGATATGCCCCCTGAGATGAAGTAGGCTGTTAAAGCCCCACAATAAAATAAAAAACATAACTTAAATACCATATAAATACCATACCATACCAATGAGGGCAGCTGGTTGAATTTCTTTGGTGGTTTGAGTGAATGAATTTGTGTTCATCTTTTTTTTTTCTTTCATTTTACTTAATTTCATTGGTACAATAAATAATTCTTTAATTTTTTTTATCTATCTGCTGAGTCATGACTTACTGTAACAAAAAATAAAAAATAACAGAAAAAAGTTAAACAAAACTAGTCAATGCCTCAACTGAGTTTCATAGTCTCTACAATGTTTTATACCCACAGTTCCCCTATCTTCAAAGAAAGGACAGAGAGGCTTTTTCTTACCTCTTTGGGGACAAGCTTGGGCATTACAATTACAGAGTATTTGCTTCTTTTTTTGTCACATCCTCTTACTTGGTTATAGCTTTTTTATATGCCATTTTCTTGGCTCTACTTATTTCACTTTCATATATATCTTCTAATGCTTCTCTGAATTCTTGATATTTGGTGTTTCTTAAGAGACCTTAAGATTCCATTACATTCATTTAACATTGGCTATTCCACATGTAATGGGCATAGACTTTGCTTCCATTTCTTTGTTGCTGTACAAAGTGTTGCTATGAATATGTTGGTGTATATGGGACCTTTCTTTCTGTCTTTGACTTCTTTAGTTTAAAAACCTCCAAAACTTTGAGGTGCTTAAAGGCTACCACAAGTATGTTCTTGCACATAATTTAGCAGTTATAAAGAAATGCCCCCAGGGTATTGGAGAAACTATAACTAAACTCCTATATATAAACTCCTATAACTAAACTTTCCTCATAGAATTTCTTTCTTATTCAAAGAAATGACTGATAACAACCCTTGTGGAAAATTTCCAGAAGTTTAGGGTTTATCTCGCCACATTGTTCTTAGTTTCTCAGGAATGTTTCTTTCTAGGGTCAATCAACAAATATGTGTTTAAAAACAAAGGAATAACTGAATTAAATTAGGTGTGTTCTACAAGAAGAAGGAGGAGGATAAAGAATAGGAATATTATGGGGGGAAGAGAGGGGAAATAAAAGTAGAAGAAAGAGGAAGAAGAGTGTAACAATATCATGGGAATAGACCCTTAGTGACATTAATAAAAACACAAAGATGATAATAGATCTAAAATTGGTAGGGACTTCATATACCATCAAGTCTAACCCTCTCATTTTACAAATGAAGAAACTGAGTGCTGGAGAGGTTAGGTGACTCGACCCAGGTCACATAAATAGTATAGATGGGATTTGAACCCTGGTATTTTGACTCTAAATGTACACTTTTGCCTTTCATCATGACTATATTCTCTTAAGTGATTGGAATAATCCATAGAGAGCTTCAGAAATTTCTTCCCCCTGACTACCCTCAAACTATTATTTTCCCTCACTCTTTATACTTATTTAAAAAAATTATTAAAATTAGTCATTGGTCCTGTCAGCCAACATCTCCAGCACAGCTAGTCTAGATTTTAGGTAGTTATAGAAGAAAAAAAAAGATGAAGTCCCTGACTTGAAGGAGTTTACAGACTAGCCCTTTCAGAAAGAAAGTAGACTTTTTTTGTTGTTGATTTTTCACATCAAATAGTATTAAGGTTCTGACATGGTACGATTTCAGTTTTTTGTAAGACCTGACAGTCTTCTCAGTTTGGGAGTGTTCATAACATGATCAAGCTGTCACATGTGAAAGGCCCTAGAGGAACCAGTGAAGTCGCTCCCACCAATCCAATGCATAACCCAGGTGGTCTGATGATATTGAGCTCACCAGTTCACTTCTTCTGTGTGATCTTTTCTCCGAAAGAAGCTCCAATTCAAACATACCATTTTTGGGCTTTTCTGTTCCTGTCCCAGGATATGGATAGCAACTAGGGGATTTACTTAAGAATCACTCAATCAATAATAAAAATTATTAAGCATCTGCTGTTTGCCAGGCACTGTACTAAGTCCTGGGGAAACAAAAAGACACAAAAGACAGTCCCTACTCTCAAAGAGGTTACAACTGAATAGGGGAGACAAATGCAAACTAAAATATATAAAGCAATCTATATACAAGATAACCAGGAAATAATTAAGAGAGGGACGGAGTTAGAATTAGGAGGGGTTGGGAAAGATTTCCAGTAAACATTGGGATTTTCTTTGGGACTTAAAGGAAGCCAGGAAAGCCAATTGGCAGAGTAAAAGAGGAAGAATATTTTAATTATGAGGGCCATCCAGAGAAAATGCCCAGAACTGAGAGATGGAGTATCTTATTTTTGCAATGATCAGGAGGCCAGAGTCACTTGATTAAAGAGTACATGTTGGAGAGAAAGGTGTGAGAACACCAGAAAGGCAGGAGGAACCTAGGTAATGAAGGGCTTTGAAAGCATTTGGTATTTGATCCTGGAGACAATAGGGAACCACAGAAGTTTATTGAGTAGGCGAATGACATGATTGGTACTATGTTAGGAAAATCACGTTAGTTGTTGAATGGGGGATGAACTGGATTGAAAAGAGACTAGAAGCAGGTAGAACCCCCCACCGCAAACAGGCTATTAAAACAGTCCAGTCATGATGTAATGAGGGCCTGCATTAGAGTAGTGGCTGTATCAAAGAAAAGGAGGCGGGGCATATTGTGGAGAACTTGCAAAGGTGACATTGACAGACCTTGGCAACAGATTAGATGTGGAGGTGGTGTGTGTGTGTGTGTGTGTGTGTGTGTGTGTGTGTGTGTGTGTGTGTAATATAATGCCACGGAAAGGCAACTTCCCAGGTTCAGAATACCAGCATAGGTGCTCTCTATTTTATTCAGTGACCAACCAAGAACAGAGAAGATCAAAACATGACATCATTCCAAATACAGCATTTACTAAGTGTGATTAAATAATCTCCAAGGACTACCCCACCCCAGGACCTTCCAATCATTCAATCAATTACAAAGTCTCTGTTCTAAATACTACTCCACCCCTAGGCTATACCTTAATTAAGTCCACCACAAAGCCCCTCTTCTCAAATGGAGATTAGTTTCCAAACATAAGGTCAAAAGTTCCCCACCCCTGGATCACAATTGAATCTACCCCAGAGTTACATCAAGTTTAAACACAGCACTTAATACCCAAATGGAGCTCTTTTCTTCATCTTGACAAGAGGCAAGTTCTCAGCAATCTTAGTTCCTGGGGAGACAAGGCTTAGCAAGGCCATAAGATACATTGCCAGTCCCTTCATGAATTCATCCTCTGTCTGTAGAACAGTCCTAGAACCCCTGAAAACATTAGCAAAACCCTCTCCCAGGATTTCTGTAAACATACAACAAGAAAATCCTTCTTCAGGGCTTCTGAACCAACAGAAAGGCTCCCAGACCCCTGCAACAACAGCACTGTCCTTCACCAGTGGACAGTATCCATTCTGTCTGCAGGACAGTCTCCAGACCCCTGCAACAACAGCACTGTCCTTCACCAGTGGACAGTATTCATTCTGTCTGCAGGACAGTCTCCAGACCCCTGCAACAACAGCACTGTCCCTCACCAGTGGACAGTATTCACTCTCTGTGTGCAGGACAGTCTCAGGGCTTCTTAGCGAACAGCCAGGTTCCAGGACTTCTTCAACAAAAGGACTGTCTTTCACCAGTGGACAAATCTGGCAAAACAACATCAAAACAGACAGACAAAGTACCAGCAAAACAGCCATGTCTCCTCAGTCCTTGGCAGCTCAGGGGGCAGGTCTCAAAAGTCCAGGGCAATTCAAAGAGGCCACCAGCAATTCTCTTAGTCTCTCCCTCTCCACGAGGTGCTGCTTCCAAAAAGATCTTCCGCCTCTCTCTAGTGTCTCTCCAAATCTACGTCACCAGCTCCTCCCAGTTCAGGACTTTCTTTTCACATCAACAAGTCCATCCCACAGGTGGGATTAACAAACTCTGGGTTTTAACACAATCAATTTGAAAACCAAGCCAATACAGGGGAATCTTTAATTGCCATTACTATCACAGTGTGAGTGAGAGAGAGAGAGAGAGAGAGAGAGAGAGTCCAGTATGATTTCTAGGTTGTAAACCTGAGGGATTAGGGAGATGATGTTGCCCTCCACATAATAAGGAGGGTGGGGAGGCGGTTTAGGAGAAAGATAATGACTTCATTTTTGGGCATTGTTGAGTTTAAGATGTCTACTGGACATTGAATTTGATATATCTGAGAGGCAATTGGAGGCTTTGGATTGGAAGTCAACAGAGAGTTTGGGGCAGGATAGGTAGATTTGAACTTGGAGGAAAATTCTAATTATGTGCTTATACAAAATTCAGGTTCTCCTACCTTTATTTATTGTTGACAGGTCTTTTTGTGTTACAGTCCCATTGATATCTCAAACTCAAGTCCAAAACTTTATTTCCTTTATGACTTTGTCCCCTTCTTCCCCTAAGCCCATCCCCTCCTCTTAGTTTCTCTATTTATTTCCAGAGCACCACCATCTTTCCAGTCTCCCAGGTTTATGGCTTTGGAGTCATCCTACTTCAATGTTCCTCACCTTTCATAGCCAATGATCTGTCATCTCATTTATTTTGTCTCTAGTATACCTCTTATATTCATCCCTTTCTTTTCTTTCATACTAACACCCTAAAACCGTTCTTCCATTCTACCTCTTAACTAGACTATTACAATAGCTTCTTAATTGTTGTTTTTTTGTTTTTTTGCCTCAGTTCTCTCCCCTTCTCTAATCCATACTCCCCAGGGTTTGAAATTCCTAAAGCACTGGAATGATTTTGTCTCTCCCCTACTCAAGAAGCTTCAGTGGCTCCCTATTAATTTTAGAAGTTGAGTGTCTTGCCCAGGGTCAGACAGCTAGTAAGTGTCTGAAGCTGAATTTGAACTTCAGGGTCAGAACTCTATCCATTGTGTCATCTAGCTGGGGTGCTCAGGAAGGACTAATGCCTCCTGTATGAGGGCTTACAGAGCCGGTCTCAGGGCTGCTCATTCAACTTTGGGGTACACGCTTCATCCAAGTCTCATCCCAAGAAGTTGTAGTATACTCAGCAGCCACACCAGTTAGTCAGATGGGCTAAACCAGTAACCAACAGGCCTGAAACCTAGTGGCGGATTAGAATAATGTCTCCTACAAGCATGGGAAGACTTCCCCCAGCAGAATGGGTCAAAGAGAACAATTCGTTGCAAAGACCATGAAGGTGATTGAAACAGATCTTTGGGACACTTAGAGACTGGTCAGACCTCAAAGATGCCCAAATCATCTACTGCATCCTGGGCCTTTGCCAATCATCCTGGCTTTTGTACTGATGTTGATGGCTCCAGAGGAAGGAGTGAGGCTGATGACTTTTGTAACTGCTTCACTTAAATCCAATTCACTCATGAGTCAAGATCTCATCCCATAATGTTACTCGTCCTCATTGAAAACAAGGGATAAACAACAGTTGTGTATAGAATTAAAAAAACCTTTTATTTACAATCTGACTCTAGCCGACCTTGCTGGCCATAATTCACTTTATCTTCCATGTTCTCTGTACTGTAGCCAAACGAGCTGACTTCCTGTTCTGAGTGTATGTCATTCCATCTTCCCCACCTGTGCCTGGAGTGTTCACTTCCATCTCCTGGAATAATCCATTCAAGGGCTCCCTGGGAAGCCACCTCCTAAATGTCTTTCCTGATCCTCATCCCCCCATCAATGTGAGAATGCCCTTCTCCTTCCCCAAATTTACTTCCTATACATTTGTCTATATGTTGCATTCCTCCAAAAGAATGTAAGCTCTTTGAGAACAGGAATTTTTGTAATTTTTTCTCTGTCTCGCCATGAGCTAGCACAGTTCCTGCCATATATGAGACTCGTATTATTTGTTGAAATGAATCGACCTCAATAGGAGACAGCATGGTTCAGCTGGTAATATGGCTTGACCTGGAACACCAGTTACGCCACTTAATTAACCTGTTGGCTTTGGGCATGTTATATGACCTCTCAGTGCTTCAGTTCCTTTAGCTGAAAAAAGTGGAGATTGAACCAGATGACCTCTTAGCTCCAAGTCTATGATCCTCTCTGTACGATTTTGCCTTTAAATAGAGAGGCTGTATAAGGGATTACATTATTTTCACGTAGGAGGATTTTTTTTTGGCCCTGCTGCTTCTGAGAACAAAGTGACTGAAAGTTTCACTTGTTTGTAATCGTTTGCATAATGACTCTGAGTCAGGCTGGAGGGGAAGAAGATAGGAGCCCATCCTTGGAGTTAGTAATTTTAAAAGAAAATAAGATTAACACAACTTGCAAAGCTATCTGTAATCAACAGCATGTCTTGAACAAATAGAATGTCCCTGCTGAACAGTCTTAAATTCTGATACCTATAAAGGCTGTAGTGTACCTTCACAATAAAATTTAGTGGACAGGTTCACTTACTAGCTTTTAGTCATTGATGTTTATATAATGGTTTGCTGTTCTCAAAGCACTTTGCAAGACTTATTTTCGATATTACTACCTTATCTGATTTTGAACAAGGTCTTTAACTTCCCTGGACCTCAGTTTCCCCACCAATGAAATTAGGCATTCGGAATATATTCTATGATTATTTCCAACTCTAAATCTATGATACTGCTATCATTCGAATTGATAAAGCTCAAAGGTTTGTGGGAAGGAAAGGTGTTGATGGCCTCTGAGTGAGGAAGAACTGGGTTCTAATCCTGCCTCTGACCCTGGGCAAGTGGCTTAACCTCTCAGTGCCCCAGGCAACTTTTTTAGAGTAGAAATTGGAAAAAAGGTGCCCATCTGCATTGGGATGGGGAATTTCTTCACTGGGGATTTCCTTTATCCATGAAATCACAAGTAGGATCAAATGAAAAAGAAATGCTACTGGCTTGAAAATATTTCCTTTCAGGGAGGCTAGGTGGCTCAGTGAGTAGAGCACCAGCCTGGAGTCAGTAGGACTTGGGTTTCCATACTGCCTCAGACACTTGACACACACAGCAAAAACTAGCTGTGTGACCTTGGGCAAGTCACTTAACCCCAATTGCCCTCCCCTCCCCCTCCAAAAAGCAAATAAAAGAAAAAAGAAAAAAAAAAGAAAATATTTCGTTTCCCTACTTTTTCCATGAATGATTATTAGATCTAATTGGAGGTTTAGGACATGTAATTGAAATGGCCATTAGCAATCATCTAGTCTAACCCTTAGTGGAAATGAAGAAATTGAAGCCAAGAAAGATCCCTTTAATGGTACACAGTTGGTAAGTAGAAGACCTGGGAGTTGAGTCCCATGATTGTGAATGTAGTACCCTTTCTGTGTTCTTGACCTTGTATGTATCTGGGTGATAGTCCAAATCATGTCTCAGCGTGCACCTGGTAGATTCTGATCATGATTTCTGCAGGGCCCAACACTGCTGTGGTTTGGTAGCTATGGGGGTGCTTCAAAGAGAATGGGTTGTCATGGCCAAGGAAGCACCCAGAGTTCAACTGAAATGACTGAACAACAACAAATTACCCCCTTCCATCCTTTAGTTCCACCTCATTTCTGATTTCTTGGTCTTTAAATTCTGGTTTGTGTCCCTGGTCACCAGTCTCTTGAAATCCCTTCCTAGAATACATTCCCCACCATCTTCCAGGATGATATCATTAGGAAAACATCAATCAGTCAGTCAGTCAATATGAATTTCTTAAGCACTTGCCTTGTACTAGGTATTCTGCTAAATGTGGGGATAAAAGTAACAAAAGCAGTGTCTGCACTCAAAGCGTTCACAGGAGGCGAAGGTCCTTTTTCAAACTAGACTGATCCCGGAAATATCTTTCCAAGTGAATTGCATTCATGAGATACCACTAGTGTTTGGTGCTACCATTGCTACAGCTCCAGAGTCAGCAGCTGAGTGACAGTTCTGAGCTAATCCTCTAATGACTTCACCACCATGGGCAAAACTCTTCCAAAAACATTGTCAAATGAGGTTTTCTTGGATCCATGCTTCCAGGAGCCACAGGCGTAATTTGAATTGTATCATACTTGGATTTGTGATGCTCTTATTTGTTACACAAAGGACTTTTAGTCTAATAGAAACTAACTTCATAGCTGGTGGTTTCATGATCCTAGAGAAAGAGGTAGGGCACGGAGCAGGATGCATGGGTGCAATTAGAAGGTAGAGAGAGAAATCTCAGACACAAATCCTGAGGAGAGATCATAGGCAGTCTTTTTCAATCTGGGCAGAGTTATATTGACTAATTGGTCAGCAGTTTGGACTTGGGATTTATGATTTTAGATTTGGAAAGCAGACTTCTTCTACTCCAATCCAATTCAGTCTAATTCAACAAACAATTAAGCACGTGTTGGATGAGGCAGTTTGGCATATTGGACAAAGTACAGTATATGGAGCAGGGAAGACCCAGGTTCAAATACTGCTTTTAACACTTACTGTGTCACAGTGGGTAAGTCATTTAAATTTTTTGAACCTTAGGCAACAACCTGTGGCCAAAAGACAAAATTTGTACAGAAAAAGTTTGTAGTGTACAAATAGGCCAAGATCTGTACAGACAGATGTGATGAAATCACAGACCATCAAAATACTGATTTAATTGTGTGCAAAACATTATGCTAAACTCTGGGTAAAAGGCAAAGTTTATAGGAGACATGATTCTCTATTAATGTAGTTTACATTCTAGTAGGAAATATGACACATACAGAAATATCTGGAATGTAAAGGCTCATTTATCACGTGTGCCTCTCAAGCAGTGATTCTAATAGGTGACTCAGGGGCTCCATTTACAATAATTCAACCAAAATAGCCACATGATAATTTTATACCATAGGGATAGCTAGGTGGCACAGTGCATAGAAGTGTCGGCCCTGGAGTTAGGCAGACTCGTATTCTTGAGTTCAATTCTGGCCCTAGAAACTTACTAGTTGTGTGACCTTGTACAACTCACTTAACCTTATTTGCCTCAGTTTTCTCATTTGTAAAATGATAACTGAAGAAGGAAATGGCAAAAGATTTCAGTATCTTTTGGGAAACCACAAATGGGGTCATGAAAAGTCAGCTGCAACAGAAAATCACTGAACAACAATTTTTTTTTTTTGGTGGGACCTTCCATAGTGTACTATTCTAAGCACTCAAAATGTCCAGAGCTGAAAGTTGTTGCAAAGAACCCTATATGATTCAAGGGTTATGACCCCTCATCCTTGTCCTTTCCAATGTGGTCACCAGAACATGTCTGACACAGACAGTGAGGATCAGGTAGGGGTGATAATTTTCACAGACCTTTTGAGTTGCCTCATCACTGTTCTCTGAAAAGTGGAAACGGATTGTGCCTTCCCTAAGAGTCCTTGGCAGCTAAGATTTACTCAGCCTGAATTTGCAGATGTGGAGAAATTAAGGGCTGGTGAAAGGAACTGTGAATGAAAAGGCATGTAGAAAAAGTTGTGACAAGCAGGCAAAAGACTTAATCAGCAATAGCAAGATCTTAGAAGTTCAGATTAATTTATTTTTCAAGGTGTGCATACATATACACATATATACTCATACAACATATATCTGCACACATGCATACATACACAACACCATGCATACATACAAACAAAAATATATAAATATAGACTGAGTGTGTATAAACATACAAATATGCATATGCACATGTACATAATAAACACACATAGTAATACAAATTAATCTACAAAGCATATATATGTAAATATAAATGTGTGTCCAGACAATGCATATATGTGTGCGATGTACATGTGCAATACACACATGAATGTGCATGTTATTTGCAAAGCACACAGTGCAATGCATGTATGCATGTCCATGTACACATGTATTCACATGTGCAGGCATAAATGTACATTGCCTATGTGTATATGCACATACATACATGCATGCATATGTAATCTTTTAGGAAACTCTTAGGAAATGTTCATTTCTCTTTCAATGAACCTAGTTTTCACATAAGTTTCATGAAGTTGAAGTTATGATTGCCTGATAACAGTGTCAGTTCATGATTCCATGAGCCTCCAGTTTCTTTAAACCCTGTCACTCTTTCCCTCCGGGATGACCTTGGTGCTGTAATGATTTGGATTTTTCAGCTCAGGTGGTACTTTTCCCTCACAAAGGACAAGCTAGGTCTGTCATATCTCTCCTCTCCCCTCTTTCATTTTTTCCAAATTATAGCGCAGAGGCTAAGTGTCAGCTATTTTGATGAGAAAGGCAGGTTCTGAAACAACCAAACCTCATCTGCATTCTCTCCATAAACAGAAAAGTCTGCTAACTCTCAGAGTATAAGCCCTAGGAGTTAAACTCTTTTGGAATACTCGCCAATTACTTAATTAGATCCTGCATACATTTAATCTATCTTTAAAACTCACTTCCTTTTGCTAGAGGCATAAATGCCTGTCTAAAATGCCGATCTGACTTAGGGTTAGAAAGTCCCTTTTCATTCCAGACAATTCCTGCTTGTCAAGCTGGATTCTCCTTTAAATCATTTTAGGGGCTGCAAACTAATCACCACAAAGAACTGTGTAAGTCTAAGATGCTGGCGGTTTTCCTTAGTCTTCAAATTCTGATTCTTCCCATGGTTCTTCAAATCTTCTGGTTCTTCCCAGGCAAATAATTAGAAGGCCAGAACAAAAAGGCAGCCTTCTAGACTTTTGGTCCTCACCTCAAATCTTCCTTCCCTTCCTCCTTCCTTCCATTCCTCCCTCTCTCTTCGTTCCTTCCTTCCTTTCTTCCTTCCTTCCTTCCTTCCTTCCTTCCTTCCTTCCTTCCTTCCTTCCTTCCTTCCTCCCTCCCTTCCTGCCTGCCTTCCTTCCTTCCTGCCTTCCTTCCTTCCTGCCTTCCTTCCCTCTTTCCAGTGATCTTTCAATAAGCCTATGTATTTCATGATTTGAAGCCATATAACATCACCAGAGAGTAGATATTTAATATACGCTGGGCAATTTTTGTTGTCGTGCTTTTCAATTAGGTTAAAGAAATGTGTTAATGCTCAGCTGCTCTTCCTCATGGAGTCAGAACATTTGCATACTTGAAGTCCATGGACAGGAAAAGTAAAAAGGTGAGGCTGATGTTTTATGCAGGCAAACACCTCTGCTTCTCTAGAGCCACAGGTTGGTGTGAATATTTGTAACTATTAGTGAAACTAGAATGGTTTCTGGATCTCATAATCCCTCTCAGCCTGTAACAAAATAGTTAAGTATAAATCACCTTTGTCCACATAGGCCAAGAAGAAAAACCATTCTTCCTTATCGCACATTGCTATAAACAAACACCTTATCAAAAGGCAAAAAAGAGTTGTGTTTCTGTCAATACTTTAAAACTAAAAATCTTGTGGCAGTCAGGGGAACCAGGTGAAGACAAATTTAATGTTCCCATTAAAGTGTTTGAAATTTTTATTCATGTAAGAAAAATGCCTTAGCTGAAAGATGTAGTTTGAGGCAATAAACAACAATATAGAGAAAACTTTGAATTTAAAGCAGGTTTAAAAAGAACTGGTTTCCACAGGCAAGTTTGGCAACATCTTAGAAGAACCCCTGAGAGCTCAATTTAAATTTGTAAAAGTAAACTGAGTTGCAAGTTACTGAAGGCAGTCAGAGGAGAAAATTTATCTTGGGTGAGAAGGGCAAAGTATGGGATAATCTCTGTGGCCTAGTGTGACTTAAAATCTGCTCCATGGCACAGAGAAGCATTTCTTGAGTCTGAAGGCAAGCAGGTGACCTGTCTTCCATTAGTGATGATGATGAAGAAATGGAAGGAGGAGTAAGGCAGTGGGAGGAACCTTGTGGTAGCTCAGACAGGAAGTCTGGGAGGAAACAGAAGACAGTAACAATGTGTGGTGGGTAGAAGCTATAAAGAGGCTGGTAGAGATAAAATGAGAGCTTCAAGAACAATAGGAAATGGCAGCAATGGTTCTAATCCAGAGAAAATCCTAGAATTTTTTCCATCTGGCTTTGACCAGAGACATTGTGATTTCTCAGCTAGTCAGGCAAATGGGAGTATCTAAGAAAGGGACTAGGGATGCAAGGAGAAAAATAGTAACAAAAAACAAACACTTGCAAGGTGGAAAGCATATTTGAAAGTGTTGTGAAGAGAATAAGAGTGAGCCTGAGACCTAGGTTTCAGATAAATTTAGGCGTGGATTTATTGATCGAGTGCACACCTAGCTGGAGTATACACTCAAATCAGGCAGTCCCGAATGAGGGACCATGCAATGCTTATAAAGGAAAAACCACAATTGTGGAGGGGAGCTAGCATAAACAATGATGTACAGAAGCCAAGAACAGCCATTGGTTAGATCTATAGCTCAGGGCTAATTTGGGAAACATGGTGCAAGGGTACAAGGGCACAGCTGGGGTCCCTCCTAGAACAGGGTGGAGGGCACAGGGGGAGTGAAATTCCCAGAACAGGCTAGGGTCATAGAACAGGCCAGGTTCATAATCTGGGTGAAGGCTGTGGGGGACCCTGCTTGGTCAGAGTTCTGGGTGGGGGACCTTGCTCAGTTAGCATCCCAGAACAGGGTGGTCTCTTGCATGATCTTTATACAGACTTGCACCATGATCCTTATACAAAATGCTGCTTCAAGGCTTACTGATTTATGGAAGTACTAACTCAGGGAAAGATAAGGGAGCAGGGGACTATGCCTTGGGTGATTCACTTTACCCAGGACTACTCCTTTAAGCTGTTACAAGCAGTTACAGGGTTTAGGATAGAGACAAAGACAAATATAAAGGGGATTAATGGTGGGCTCCAAATCAGGGTTTGGGTTAGGGTACAACAAAAGACGAAGGAAAAAGAAAGGCCAAAAGGAAAGAAGGCACATATTGCCACCTTTTCCCAGATTCTTCTTCATAAAGATTATAAAATAGAAAAAGGCACAGAAGGAAGAATGAAGACAATGGAACCTATGCAGATTCTGAGGGAAGGCAGTCAGTGGGAGGATTCCTTTAAGGGAAATCTACCTTGAAAAATCCATTTCATAGTAGATATGAATAGTAAATAGACAGAAATTCATTAATTCAATTGAAATCTATTGCTTGAGTTTAATTCATTTTTACTGACCTATTATAACTAACCTAAGGAATATCCCAACAAATGCTAATGATTAGACCAACATCTAAACACTGATGTGGACTTAATAATTAGAAGAGGAAAGGATAACCTTCTTCTCTGGGAAGATGCAAGGTCCAAATTGGTAGCTAAACAAGAATAACCCACATGTCCATGCTAGGTTTCTACCAACCTTTAGTTCTCATAACAGGTAAATCTAAGGAGTGGAGATAAGCAAGAAAGTCATCACAGTAAGAGATTTAGTCTGGAGAGTCAATATGCAATTGTATAACCAGACACAGGGAATTTGAGGAGATCTGACGGCCGACTCAAAAACTTGTTTCCTGCCCTCTGCCCTACAGAAAAGTGTCAGTGTGGTAACAGGTCAGTACCACCTTATCTCCTCCGAACTCAGTCTGAGGGTCAAGGCACTTCTTGTACTAAATGTTAAGAAAAACACATAGGTAATAAAAAATGTGGTGCTTCCCCTTATGGAGTTTATAATATAACAGTAGTAGGGAAGATAGGGCTGACACGATCCAGACATAAATGTGTCCTATAACCACAGTGCAGAACAGAGAAATACGCCTTTCAAGAAAGGTGATAAATGGGGAAAGGCAAGAAATGTACCTAAATAAATAGAATATGTCTTAGAATCCAAAGGCATAAGAGAAGTATAAAGAGAGAATATTTATTAATTTGGCAGTGTAGAAGCTAATTTAAAAACCTTCAAAAATTTTCTCTAGAAATATTAAGAAATATTATTGCTTTAGCCTAAAAGCCTTTCCAGAGTTTTCCCTTCAGGAAAGTGGAAAGAACAAAGGCTAAGGCTTTCCTTTGAAATGGAGTTAAGCATGATAAACAAACTCAATTCCTTCTAGATGGAATCATTGCCTTTCTAATCCCTGAAGTAATTGTCATACCCTACCTGTGGACAGTGTCTTCCCTTTAGAAATATCAGGTTAAAATATTGATCACAGGAAGAAACTCTTAATAGGAAGCAGTTCAGGAAGGGACTGAGTGGTAACTATTCTGGATGTTAACCCAAAACTGTATTTTGACAGATGATATTTTTATTGTTCGGTATTCCTATAAATATTACCTCAAATTGTCTTCAGCAAGGAGTCATGTCAGAAAGTAATGAGGACTATGCCAGTTTAGATATATCTCTCCAAGCTAGAAATTGTTGTTCAGTCTTTCATTCATGTCTAAGGCTCTTTGTGACCCTAAAGATCATAGCATGCCAGTACTGTCGATGGGGTATTCCTGGCAAAGATACTGGAGTGGTTTGCCATTCCCTTTTCCAGTGGATTAAGGCAAATAGGGGTTAAATGACTTGCCCAGGGTTACACAACTTGCAAGTGTCTGAAGCTGGATTTAAATAGAGTGGCATATATGTGCATATGTATGTAATATATACTGCACCTATATTATATACATATAAATATATATAATATATGTATGTGTATTGTTTTTGGCAGACAAGTCTAACTTACGGAGTACAGTATGAGCATTAATATTTTTACTCTGACAAGGGATGGAGCAAAACAGTAGTATGTTGGTAAAAGTTTAACAATAGGCCTTCCAAAATAAACATACACATGACACATTTTAAAGTTTAATTTGCATTATTGACATTTTCTCTATTATTTTCTTAATTCTAGACAACCAGCAAATAGAAAATCAGTCCATGATTTATAACATTTAGGGATTTTTGAGGTGTAAATGCTCACATTGCAAATTTAACAACTGGGTCTCTGAGCCTGTTCTAGCACAGCCCTGGAGAGAAGCATCTTAGAAGAGTTATTAGATTAATTGGGCTTTAAGAGATTGGTAGCAGGCTATAGAGATTCGTCACAAGCCAGGTGCATCTTATTCAGAAGTACGGAAGGCTTACAATGGCTATAGGAAACAAAGATTATACATATGTATTCCGAGAGAACATTGGAATGTGATATGTAATCAGGAAAAAGTAATTCAGGTGTGGAGAATGAGCAGCACTTTTTATTAAAATGAGATTACATACAATGTCAGAGGGAAAAAGAAAGGACATGTATGAAGGCTTTCTCATGGTATGATTAATTGAACGGACACTTTGAGGGAGTATCAGAAGAGAAGCTGTAGGTAAGAGGCATTTTTAAGGGATGTTTTAGGGGCCCCAAAAGGCACCAAAGGAAGGTCAAAAGTGTAGATTAGCACCAAGTACCAATGCAGACATTCTAGAATAAACAGCAAGAAGCATGGTCAAGCTATCAAAGAGCTGAAGTATTGTGGAAAGTTATAGCCTTACATTGGGTTCTGTAAGTTTTTTTGGGGGGAGGGCCAATCAGGGTTGAGTGACTTTCCCAGGGTCACACAGGTGGCCAGTGCCTGAGACTGGATTTGAAGTCAGGTTCTCTTGACTTCAGGGCTGCTGCTCTATCCACTGTGCCACTAAGGCTGCCCTCTTCTGTAAGATTTTGAGGATTATTGTTGTTGGAGCAAATAATTGATGAAAAACTATAATGATAGGTGAAATGCATTGCAAACCTCAATGTGCTGTGTTAGTGTTTTTTGTTTCTTTTTGGAGGGCAGTTGGGATTAAGTGACTTACCCAAGGTCACACAGCTAGTTTTTGTGTTAAATGTCTGAGGATGGATTTGAACTCAGGTCCTCCTGACTCCAGGGCTTGTGCTCTATTCACTGCACCACCTAGCCGCCCCTTGCTGTGTTAATGTTAATGATGAGGTTGATGATTATAGGGTGGTGATGATGATGTTGTAAAAAACCTGAAATGAATATTATGCCTAGAAACAGTAAGCAATAATATACATTTTTAGATTTTATTTATTTTTAGTTTTCAACATTCATTTCCACAAGATTTTGAGTTTTCTCCCCATTTCTTCCCTACCCCCACCCCAAGATGGGAAGCACACTGATTATCCCTTCCCTGAGTCTGCCTTCCCATCTATTCTCCCCCCGCCCCATCCTCCCACCTCTTATTCCCTTTCTCCTTACTTTCTTGCAGGGTAAGATAGATTTCTATACCCCATTGCCTGTGCATCTTATTTCCTGGTTACGTGTAAAAGCAATCTTTAAATATTTGTTTTTAAAACTTTCAGTTCTAGATTCTCTCCCTTCTTCCCTCCTCACCCATTGAGAAGAGAAGCAATTCAATATAGGTTATACATATGTAGTTAAGCAAAACATTTCCATAGTAGTTATAGAGTAAAGGATTAACTATATTTCCCTCTATCCTGTCCTGCCTCCCCATTTATTCTATTTCCTCCTTTGACCCTGTCCCTTTTCAAAAGTGTTTGCTTCCAACTATCTCCTCCCCCAATCTGCCTTCCCTTCTATCTCCCCCCCCCAGTCCCTTCCCCCCTACTTTCCCTGTAGGGCAAGATACTCAGTTGAGTGTATATGTTATTTCCTCCTTAAACCAAATCCAACAAGATTGAGCTTGACTCATTCCCTTTGACCTCCTTGCTCTTCCCCTCCATTGTAACAGCTGTCTCTTGCCTTTTATATATGAGATAATTTGCCCTATTCTATCTTTCCTTTTCTCCTCCTGATATATTCCCCTCTCACCCATTAATTTTATTTTTTAGATATTATCCCTTCATATTCAAGTCACCCTATGCCCTCTGTCTATAAACACATACACACATATATGTGTATATATAATGAATTACACATATTGTCTTTCCATGTAGGAATGTAAACAGTTCAACTTTAATAAGTCCCTTGTGATTTCTCTTTCCTTTTTACCTTTTCATACTTCTCTGGATTCTTGTATTTAAAAGTCAAATTTTCTGTTTGGCTCTGGTCTTTTCATCAAGAATGCTTGAAAGTCCCCTATTTCATTGAATTTCCATATTTGCCCCTGAAGTATTATACTCAGTTTTGCTGGATAGGTCATTCTTGGTTTTAATCCTAGCTCCTTCGACCTCCAGAATATCATATTACAAGTCCTTTGATCCCTTAATATAGAATATAGATCTTGTTAGTTAGATACAAGTTAGATCTTGTGTTATCCGGACTGTGTTTCCACAATATTCAAATTGTTTCTTCCTGACTTCCTATGATATTTTATCCTTGAACTGGGATCTCTGGAATTTGCCTATAATATACCTAGAAGTTTTCTTTTGGGGATCTTTTTCAAGAGGCAATTGGTGGATTCTTTCAGTTTATATTTTGCCATCTGGTTCTAGAATATCAGGGCACTTTTCCATGATAATTTCTTGAAAAATGATTTCTAGCCTCTTTTTTTGATCATGGCTTTCAGCTAGTTCAATAATTTTAAAATAATTACTCCTGGATCTTTTTTCCAGGTCAATGGTTTTTCCAATGATATATTTAACAATGTCTTCTATTTTTTCATTCGTTTGAATCTGTTTTATAATATCTTGATTTCTCACAAAGTCAATTATAATTTTGAAGGAATTATTTTCTTCAGTGAGCTTTTGGACCTCCTTTTCCATCGGACCAATTTTAAGGCATTTTCCCCTCACTGGCTTTTTGGACCTCTTTTGCCATTTGAGTTTGTCTATTTTTTCAAGGTGTTATTTTCTTTAATGCTTTTATAGATCTCCTTTAGCAAGCTGTTGACTTGTTTTTATGATTTTCTTGCATCACTCTCAGTTTTCTTCCCATTTTTTCTTCTACTTCTCTTACTTGATTTTTAATATCCTTTTTGAGCTCCTCCATGGCCTGTAACCAATTCATATTTTTCTTGGAGGTTTTTGATGCAGGAGTTTTGACTTTGTTGTCTTCTTCTGTTTGCATGTTTTGTTCTTCTTTGTCACCAAAGAAAGATTCCATAGTATGATTTTCTTCCCTCTGTTCATTTTCCCAGCCAATTACTTGACTTTTGAGCTCCTTGCCAAAGTACAACTCTGCTTCCCGACTAGAGAGTGCTCTGTCCTAAATGTCTGGGGTTTTGTTCAGGTGTTGTCAGAGCTACTTCTAGGCACTTTTAAATTTTCAGTTTTTCTGTGGTGATATGATCAAAGGAGAGCTGTTACTCCTCTTCTGGCCTGTGGTCTGGTATGTGAGTGACCACAAGCACTTTTTTTTCTGCCTCATAACTTTGAGGTGGTCTCCCTCTCCATAGCTTGCACAAACTCTGCCATGCCAACACTCCTCCCCATCCCAGGATCACCACTCAAGACTGCAACCCAGGTCCAAGCAGGGTAAAGCAAGAGAATCCTGCCTTAGTGCCAGCAAAGAGATCACTGCAATTGCACTCTGATCAGTGGTTTATCCCCCTACAATCTGTGGGCCTGGAGCCTTGGAAGCAACTGCTTCTGCTGCTGCTACTGCTGCTTACTGCCATGGGCCTGGGGCCAGATTATGCTATTCTCTCACCTAGTTTCAGCAGAGTTTCACCACTGACCTTTTACTTTGTCTTTGGTATTTGTGTGTTGAAGGTCTGAAAATTGCCACAGTTGCCAGTGATGCTGTCCCCTGAGGCCTGCCTCAGCCTGGTGTGTTCTGGCATGGGCCCTGTGGGACCCAGCTCAGTGTAATAGACTTTTCCTGTTGGCCTGCCAGGCCTTCTTCATTTGGAGGTGTGCTTCACTGTCATTTTGTCGGTTCTGTAGCTCTAAAGTTTGTTTAGAGTCATTTTCTTTGCAGGTATTTGAAGGTGATTGGGGGAAGAGCTCAAGCAAGTTGCTGCTTTTACTCTTGTTGTCTTGGCTCTCCCCATAGCAATAAAAACAAAGGAAAGGTAGTGGGAATTTCAGGTCACCGAGATGATCATTGTAGGAACCCAGCTTAGCTTGGTGAAGAGCACTGAAGAGATTGTTCAATGGTATGTTACAAAGTGATGGAATGTAGCTGCTATGTCTAGTTAACCTAAGAGGAATTGGTATTGCCAAGAACAAAATTAAGATCCTTTAAATTTCCATTTAAAGTCTGCCAAAATTTATCTTCTTTCCTATCTTTCCAACATTATGTTAATTTAATCTCCTTCACTCACTATCCATTTCAGTTTTATTGGAGTAG
This sequence comes from Petaurus breviceps papuanus, assembly GCF_028583685.1. Lineage (NCBI taxonomy): Eukaryota > Metazoa > Chordata > Mammalia > Diprotodontia > Petauridae > Petaurus > Petaurus breviceps. The sequence goes on from NW_027186304.1 coordinate 538,611, forward strand.
TAACTATTATCCAAACTCAACCTCCTGTCTTCTGACTTCATCCATTCATTTCAGCCATGCTCCATGTCTGCAGTCACTCCCATTGCCTCTTCTCCTTTCAGAATCCTCATCTTTTTTTCAAGTTCAGATGTCAGCTCTTCCATTGAAAAAATATCCTTCCAGAGAATATGATAATCTTCCTATAGGTTTTAAAAATATTTTTTCTTTGTACCCTAGTGGCTAGCAAATGCCTTGCAAATAAAGAATCCGTGAATATTTGATTAATTTAATTCTAAAGGAGAAATATGGAAAAGATATTTAGTATGCTTAGATTAAAAAAAATGCTTTTCATTAGAAAAGCCATGATTTTTATTTTAAAGTCATACAAATATAACTCTTAGGTCAATGGCAAAGTCTTGGCTGTATGTAGGGGGATTTCTCGTTTCATTGTCCCTACTCAAAATGTGAGAACTGATACTGTGTGAAGATACTTAGCATATTGTCACATAATCCGTTGCAAAAGCATAGGTCAAAACCTCAAATACAGGAAGTTCTGAAAATATGAAGGAGTAAGTGGTCATGAAGACCCCCGACTCCTTAATTCTCTCCACATTGATAACCAAATGTATCTGCAAAATGAAAGTATGCAAAATGTATTTGCAAAAGCAAAATGAAAAATAATTGATAAATGAATAACTTCATAAACAAGTAAACTGACAAAAACAAATAAATACAGAATAAGACAAAAGGTGAATGAAGAGTTTCAAAAGAACATAACTTCACTGTCAAGAATCCTATTTTAATACAGTGTTAGGAATTGGCATTTTAGAATTTTCTCATCATGGTGGTGTTATAGCTCAAGTGGCAAGTTTTAATTATGCTATACTTCCTATCTACATGTGACCTTTTACAAAATTTTAATCAATGATAAAGAAAACAAACCTATCCCATCCAATCCTCAAATGAGACTGTCATTAACATTTGATTGGATCAAAGAGAATTCATAGTCTGTTTTCTCTAATACCTGGGTAACAATATTTGTTATTTGTGTTACAACTTCTCAAAGGTTTAGAAGTTGAATAACATACCATAAGTTTCCTTACTTGTCAGTTCATGGAAATTGGTGTGAGTTATGAAAATTACTTAGTGCTATTTCCTCAAATATTAAGGAAGGTAGAAAGAATCATGCACTCTTCAACATTGGCATATACCAAAGGAGGAGAAAAAATAGTTCTCATCACTCAAGGACAGGGAATACCAGCCACGCTGATTCAATAAATGAAGATATTGCAAATCAGTTTACCAGATTCTACTATGCTCAGTACCTCCCACCCACCATAGGTAAAGCTTTTGTATGTATATGCTTAATGGGACCACTCATTAGGAAATATATGTTTGTGCATATATGTATGTTTATATATATACGTATGTGTACATTATATGTGCATATATACACATTTATATACCAGGACTAAATGAAGTAGCATATAAAGATAAAAAGTGAATAATGGTTTTCAGGCTGAGCCTTGTTATAGTCTATGAAAATGATACCTCTACGTAGAGTGAGTATTTAAAATATAATAAAAGAACAGCATAGAGATTGGAGGAAGGCAATGATCAAAGCACAACATCTAATGAGAAAAAAGGTAGAAAGAAAAACATTGAGTTGTAAAAATGGAGGATGGACTGGTGACAATTCTTGGAGGGGAAGAGGGCATGAGAAGGAACTGGAACGTGAAAAAGCAAGTGGGAAAAATGAATATGTGGGCTGCTGGAAATTATCATTGGAGGGCAGAGTAAGACTGGTAAAGCAATTTAGCTCTCATAAAGATGGTTGTGTAAAGTCTGCCTTAGCTCTGTGATTGAAATGTGGAAACTTTTATTGAGATTATGATTTTTATCCATCCCCTTCTGTTTTCTTGATGTGTGCAGTAGAACCAGGGACTAGAAACATGGGGAGGAAAAGGTTGAAATTTTACTTAATTAATCATTTTATTTAAGAACAGGAATAAGAATTACTCCTTTTATCAATCTTTTGTCCAGCTTTTACTGCAATATCCCAGGGCTAAAATGTATCATTCTAACATTCATACAAATTTATTTAGAATATTGAAGTATCATTCATTCAGAATATATTTGAATATCTCATATATGTTACATGGTACTAGGAGATACAAAGAGACATAAAATAAGTCCTTGCTCTTAGGAAGCTAATAGTTGAGGAAACATCAAATATGAACATCAAAAGTTAAATAAAATATAGGAATTAAAATTGAATGTATAACATTACAATGAATATCAAAAGATGATGTATGATTAAGTGCCAAACAAGCAGTACAGATAATATTAATTTCAGCAACTGGTGTCATGGTAAGAACATCATGTGTCAAGATGACCTGGGTTAGAATCTTGGTTCTGTTATTTTGAATTGGTGTTACACTGGGGAGTACACTTCATCACTCCAAATCTCAGTTTTCTCACATATGAAATGCAGAGGTTGGTCTACATAATCTCTAAGGTTGTTCAACTTAAAATCCTATGAGCATATGATCCTATAAGAAGTAGTTTAAGTTTCTGGGTATTGTGTACATTCCTTGTCTTCCTACTCTATGTATTCTTACTAATAAGTGGGGGAAATGCTTTGATCAAGATTTACCAGACATAGGGGCAGCTAGGTGGTACAGTAAATAAAGCACTGTCCTTGGAGTCAGAGGATCTGCGCCCAAGACACTTACTAGCTGTGTGATCCTGGGCAAGTCACTTAACCCTGATTGCCTATGCCCCCAAATAATTGATCAGATACAATCATATGACTGAAGTTTAGATAGCTTTCATCATCATGGGAGTTTCTGAAGTGATAATAACTGACTTTGACTTCTCATTCATCTACTCTTGTTACTTATAGACTATAAAGAATAGGAGAATTCAGAAGATATCCCAAACTCCAGACAAACAAGGAGAGATTTCACTCCATGGACTCCATCTAGTTCATTTAAATTTCAGCAAAACCTTTACCAAACTTTTTATGTGATTGTAATGGGGAGACTGCTATGTTCTCCCTAATATCAAACACCAGTGAGTAATGCCTAAGCTTCATTTAATCAATTAACATCAACTATTACATAGGGATACTTACTAAAAAGATATAGCAAGAACAAAAATACAAACATTTCCCTCCCAATACCAAGGGGAATTCTCTCCTCTATGTCATCTGTGTCTCTGAGGAGCATGGGCTTAACCTTAAAGCAATTATCACAAAACATTTATGCCAACAAATTCATTTCTGAATGTGGCATAGCCAAACGGACAGTTTCTCTCTTTTCTGTAAGACCTGGCATCTTGACTGTGGGGGTCAATTCGCTGCTAGCCTCGGTCACCTTTGCTCCTTGGCAATGTGCTGTCAGACTAGGTTTGGCTTTCCAAAAATTCTGGTGTGAACTCTGTCATCCAGACATCTGGTGGCTCATTCCTGACCTTTCAAAAATCTGACAAATTTACAATCTAATCTGTTCAATTTCCAATACTTGCTAACCAAGTACAGACAAAAAAGAGTAGATACAACAGAGTTGAAGTGATAGCAAGGCTATGTTCTCATAGTTTCAAAATGACTTTAGGTGGAGAGAGCAGGTTTGGCATTAATGGTCTCTCCTCACCAGGAGGTTTACAGCAGTTCTTGCCCCTATACTCAAATGAAGCCATAAAGGAAAGATACTTTCTTTGACTAGTTAGTGTCTTAATGAAACCCAGTTTCAGTTCAGCAGCCAACTAAAGGTCCATCTTTTCGCCACATGGTTAGAGGAAATGAAACAGTTACAGAATACCCATACATGCTCCAAAGTCTGTATGAAGGACTGCATCACAATAGCATTGCATATGCTCACATATGAGGTCAATAAGAACCCATTTTACACTAATTTACACTATATTCATAGATGAGATAGAGAAACATGGGTTAGGGGTGGGGACCTGTGGTCTTGAGGACACATTTGGCCTTCTAGGTCCTTGGGTGTAATCTTTTGACTGAATCCAAGTTTTATAGAACAAATCATTTCATTAAGGGGATTGGTTCTGTGATGTTTGGATTCAGTCAAAGGGCCACACTGAGGACCTAGAGGGTCACATGTGACTTTGGGGTTGCAGGTGATTTTAGAGCTAATTGAATGATTAGATCCATGAATAGTTAGTTATTAATAGGTGTAATGGTATAGAGGACCCATCCAGCATATAGGCAGTGGAGGTCTTTGTGATCAGTTTGTGACAAACTGCTTCGTTTTGTGGTTTTGAAATATTATTGTGCCTTGCCAGACTTTGTATCCCTAGATTTCATTTTCTCTCTGTACAGCTGAGATATAACAATAGAATGATACGATTTAGGTCCGGAAGGGATTTGTATCTCAGATGTTGCCGCTTCATTTTGTAGAGGATTAAAATAAAATGTAAGGTAGTTTAATGACTTCTCCAGTACCACAATGACACAAAGTAGCAGAACCAGGAATCACACCTAGATTCTCTAAATCCCAGCCTAGTGGTCTTTCCACTGTTCCACATTAGTTTCCATCATCTGTTATGGTTGATCAGGCCGTAATGTTTAACTGTGAAGCAATTATTTATTACCATTGGACGTTGCTTAGGCCTAGGAACTGACTGATTTCTTTGGGCTGAATCCTTGTGCTTATCTTAAATATGCCCATTCCTACATTCATTCCTTTGGCCACCTCAACTAAGATGATGTGGCGTCTAGGCAGCTACTTAATGATGGAAAATCTATTTGATACTGCAAATCCCAGAGTATAGGAGTCCTGGGACCTGAGAGTACCCATGTGGCAAATACGGCACATTGGGGTATATAGTCCCGATAAACAGAACAATTTGACCCATTATTAATTAGCTCAATTTTGATACCTGAAAAATATATTGTATCAATGCATGTGATGAATCCACATCAATTGGGAGGGAGATCTCTAGAGGAATGCACTGGGAATTCCTGTTCTTAGTCTTGTGCTATTCAACATTTATATCAATTACCTTGGGTGATGATTTAGCAGACATTCTTGTCAAACTTGCTGATGACTTGTAACTGAAAAGGATAGCTTACACATCAACTGACAGGATTCTGAAAGGTCTTTATAGGTTAGAGTGATATGCATCTAAGAAAAGAAATGTGAAGGAGAAAAAGTGAAATGCTATCCCTCAATGCTTGAGTGGATCCATGGTCTCATTGGTGGTACAGAAACATTCTAACAGCTTGATGATGCAACTCTTATCTACCTCCTCCACTGTATCATTCCCTTCGATGGGGGAAGTCACCCTGCATGATGGAAGCTTTTCTCCAGGTTTGCTAATGTTATGTGAGCATAAGTGCACCACTCGCCTATTCATCTGTCACCTCTTATATTTGCAAAAGACTGCTAATATCCTTTTTTGATCATATATCTCCTGGATGATAGCTCTTATGTAATTTTTGACTCACAAATACTCCTTGACTGTACATTGTAGTCTTCTTATGCCCACCATATATTTTTCAATTGATCTTTAGGTTGCCTACAGTTTTGATTCTTTGGAGATTGTGGTTTTTCTATGATTCAAAGCCATATATCAACACTACACAGATGCTGGTGTTAAAAAAGATGGATTTTTTTTTTCAGGGAGCAGCTTAGAATCATACAAAGTACAACACAATTTTCAAATAAAAACTAACCTATTCTTTCTTTCCTCTTCAGTTCTGGGATCAGTCCAATGTCTGTTTGCAGATATGTCTATTTCTATCTGCAAAAAGATATATTAGTTGATGGATTGGTTAATGGGCTGTATATCCAACTGTATGTCAGTCTGCATAATAGACCTTCTTCATCTGCTTTTCTCCCCCTTGCTCTATGGATTACTAGGCTGTATTCTTTTGAGTGTGAATCTCATTTAGGAGACTGTGGTATTCAGAGATTTGTACTATTTGCACCATATCATCTGCAAATAGGAGCATCTGGAGAACATCTGTCTCTACAAAGAACTTTTCTGCCATTTGTACTCTGCTAGAGAGCCTTCAGAACAGCCATAAACACATTCAGTGCATACATCTTTTTATTTTTTGTCTCTTTTGATGTCAGCAATCAGTGATATAGAACAAAAGGTCTCTGTTGCTGCTCTATCAAAGAATCAAGTATGATCTTAACACATGCACAAGAGAAGCCATGTTAAGAGAAATCTTTTTTTTTTTTGCTTTTTGTTGGAGGGGGGAGGGCAGGGCAATTGGGGTTAAGTGACTTGCCCAAGTTCACAGGGTTAGTAAGTGTTAAGTGTCTGAGGCTGGATTTGAACTCAGGTCCTCCTGACTCCAGGGCCAGTGTTCTAGTCACTGTGCCACCTAGTCGCCCCTAAGAGAACTCTTAAAAATGAATTTTACTTTACTAAGTGCTGAAAGAATGAACAAACGACAGACACAGTGGTGTTATGTGTGCTCTGTACCTTTCTGTCTCTATGAAATTATGGTATGTCTTTGAGCTGTTTTTCTGGCACTTCAGGTGCTCAGGCCCCTTAGCCCTATAGCTGGTTTGAGTACAAGCATCGCTTCAAGGGGCCACATCTGATGCATAGTGATGGGACTGTGCTCTTCTAGGCCCACAGGGGAAGTACAATACATAGTTCAGACAAGATCTGAATAGCTTCGTTTTTGAAAAACCGAAAAGGATCAATCTGGACAAAGACAAAAGCTGTATTTGAAAACCAGGAGGTTCGGTTGAAATACTGAGTCACTGGAAGAGGACAGACTGGAGTTGATGGCCTAGCAATTTTGTATTCAGAATCAAAGTTTGGAAGGTCCTGTTTTTGGAGCAGCTGATAATTGGAATGGTGTTGGGATTTCTTATGTTCTTTTGACAGTGATGGAAAGAAAAACAATCCAGCTGTGGTTGTCACAGGAGACAATGGACAAATACAATATGATCCATCTGAATGATGGTGCTAATTAAGTTTTGTCAGATTGCCAGAGGGACTTTCATAATAAACCATATCTGGCCTGGGAAAGATTGCATATTAGAAAACCCCAACGTGATGATAAATAATGGCCTTATACCAGGTAAAGATGTTTATGAATTTTGTGCTTAAGTAGAAAACATGGTAATCCCAGCACAAATGCATTTTGGAATATCTGCAGCAACAGGTAGTCTTGCAGATGATAATTTCTTTTCTTTTGAGGGGAAAAGGCAAGGCAATTGGGGTTGTGACTTTCCCAAGGTCACACAGCTAGTAAGTGTGTCAAGTGTCTGAGGTTAGATTTGAATTCAGCTCCTCCTGACTCCAGGATCATTGCTCTATTCACTGTGCCACCTAGCTGCCCCAAGATCATTTCTTTTCTGGCTTTCCAATTGACAGCCTGAAAAAGAAACACGTGCACCCGATTAAAAAAAAATTCCTGAAAAGGACAAAGACAAGTATAAGGAAAAGTTTGAGCATTTTCAACAAGAACTGGATCAAAAAAGAAGGCCTTCCAGAAGGACCACTTTGATACTGAAGGGATAAAGAAATCTTCAAGCATGTACGCAATCATGAGTTAAGACAAATTTTTGAAGGGGAAAATCACATCCATCTTGAAATCAATCCACAATTAGATAGTATTCTTGATGGGCAAAGAAGGTATGTCTCTACTTTGATCGAAGAGCTCTCTAAAGGAAGACTTAATGGCCTAGTGCATCTTGATGGCCCCTCAACAAAAATTTGACACTATGGTGAAAACTAGAGGTTTTCAAAAGCAAGAGGTCCTAAGACAAATGAATAAAATGAAGAATTCCATGGATGAAACCCCCAGGCTGGTCCATGGAACACAGTACACTGGCACAGTGACCTAGCTTTTCAAGGATATCAAGGAGCACCTTCATGTAGTAAAGAGGAATATTGAACACTTAATATAACAAAATGTGCCATCAAGGTGAAATAGCAAAATGCCGAGAGCTACCACCATTTTCACCTTGTCTACAATATCTACAACACTTCTTAATATTTGTAGTAGTTCAGATGATTTTCATTGATTATATTATGTATAGGACCCAGCAAGAAGCATCAATCCAAAAATTCTTTTGATCACCATTTTTGTATATGTGCATATATGTGTGCCCAGAACTTTGATTATAAATGAGGTGTTTTTAATATGTTTAAATTGCTTCAGAATTCTAAGTGATTCATTTTTGTTAAAAAAAAAAAACCCTGTTTAAATTTTGGTAAAAATAAACATTATAAGAAGAAATTATGGTATGGCATACAGTATTAATCATTTAAATTTATTCCAGGTGTCCTCAAATTCTTAGTGCAGTTCCAAGCATTAGTAACTTAAATTTGTGCTAAGACTTTTGGAACACCTTGTATAGTCTTTTAATCTTTGTAAAATACATTCCTTACACAAACATGTTAGGTAATTTGCATGATTATTGTAAGATTTTCTTTGTGTATGTATGTTTTTTTTCCCCTTTGGATCTACAGTAGGTACCTTTCCTCTTACTTCTTAACCCCTTACAATCTGGCTTCTGATCTCATCATTCCACTGAAACTATTCTGTCCAAAGTCATCAAAGTTCTCTTAATTGCCAAATCCAACGTCCTTTTCTCAAATTTCATTCATCTCTCTGCAGACTTTGACACTGTTGATCACTTTTTCCTCCTCCATATTTTCAGGTTCTCAGGACACCCCTCTCTCCTGTTTTTGTTTTTTCCTTTCTCTTTCTCTGTCTCCTTTTCCAGGTCATACCCTCTGACCTAGGTATCCCTCAGGGTCCTGTCCTGGGCCCTTTTTTTTCTCCCTCTATACTTCTTCATTTGGTGATCTCATCAGCTCTCTCTTGATTGCTATCTCTATGCTGATAAATCTCAAATCTGTCTACCCTGCCCTAACCTCTTTGCTGATTGCCCATCTTGCATTTCCAACTGTCTTTCAGTAGACATCTTAAACTTAACATGCACAATATAGAATTAACCGTCTTTCCACCTAAACTCTCTCCAGCTCCTCCCTTCCCTATTACCGTAGAGGACAACATTATCCTGCCAGTCCCTCAAGCTTGCAACCTAAGAGCCATCCTGGACTACTCAGCATCTCTCATTTCTCCCCCTCTTCCATCCATTCTCCATGCTTGTCAATTTTGCCTTTGCAATGTCTCTCAAAAATTCCCCTTCTCTCTTGCGCTGTCAGCCCTCTGGTACGGCCCTTATCACCTCATGCCTACACTATTGCAACAGTTTGCTGATGGGTGTGTATGCCTCAAATATCTCCCCAAATCTATCTTCACCTTCCAAAATAACTTTCCTAAAGCACAAGTCTAACCATGTGAGCCCTGCCACCCTCCTCATCCTCCAATGGCTCCCTATTGCCTCCAGGATTAAATACAAGATCCTCTGAGGTTTCAGAGCCCTTTATAACCCATCTTCCTCCTGCCTTTTCAGTCTTCTTATGCTTGGTTCCCTACCATGTGTTCTTGAATGCAGGGGCACTCCCTTGGCATGTTCCATGAACTCGACACTCCATTACTTACCCCTGGGCATTTTCTCTGACTGTGCCCTGTCCTGGAAGGCTCCTCCATCTCTAGGCATTTCTGTCTTCCTTCAAGTCCCAACTAAAACCCCATCCTCCATTGGAAGTCCCTGACTCTTCTTCATTCCAGTGCCTTCCCTCTGTTAAATATTCCCGATTTATCCTGTACGTAACTTCTTTGTATGTTAGATTCTTAGCGCCTTGACGGTAAGGGCTGTCTTGTGCCACTTTTTGTACTCCTAGTGATGAGCATAGCACCTGATGCTTAATGAATGTTTGTTGACTGACTGTACATATGACTTTTTTTTTTGCTTTTTGGAAGGGGTAAGGCAGGGCAATTGGGGTTAAGTGACTTGCCCAAGGTCACATGGCTAGTAAGTATTAAAGTGTCTAAGGCTGGATTTGAATTTAGGTCCTCCTGACTCCAGGGCCAGTGCTCAATTCACTGCACCACCTAGCTGCCTCACATATGACCTTTTTTCAGATGCAGTTAGGTGGCTCCATGGAGAGTGTGTCTGGCCTCATCTTTTTACTAAATTCAAATCTGGCCTCAGACTTACTAGTTGTGTGACCCTGAGAAATTCACTTAACTCTTGTTGCCTAAGTTTCCTCCTTTGTAAAATGAACTGGAGAATGAAATGTTAAAGCACTCCAATATCTTTGCCAAGAAAACCCCAAATAGTGTCATGAAGTCAGACATAACGGAATTGACTGAACAATAATAACTTCCTATTTTCATCCTCTTTAGTGCTATTTCTCCTTTCTTAGTTTTAAGTCTAAATATGTTTATTTTGAAAAGAAATTGGTGGAGAAATCCATTTTTAAAAACAGTTTTAAAATTAGGTTTATGTTTTCTTTTTAATGCTTGGGCTGATCCGGCTTAATTATGTCTCATGAAGCTTTCTACAAATTTGTTTTTTCCTCTACTGCTCCAAGCAGCTCAATTTTTGTCATGTATAGTTTTATAGAACAACTTAAAAAAGGTTTTATTGATGTGTGTAGTTTTTATTACCAATGTCTATAGATTACCACTGCTCTGTGAGAGGTCTCTTGTAAAAAGAAAACAATTAAATAAAACTAATAATATTGTGACCTCATCTGAAAGTGCATGCAACATTCCTCATCTATAGCACCCCTCACTTCTCTATTTCAAAAAACTAAATGAAAAGAAGTTTTCTCTCATTTCTCACACTATTGACAAAAGAGAAAAATAAATTCCTTAAAACTTGCATGTATAGTCAAACGAAACAAATTTCCTCATTGACTATATATAAGAAATGTCTCATTGTGCACTCCGAAGTTGTCACCTTCTGAGATTTAGTAGGTTGATAGTATGTTATATTATCAGTATTTAGAAAGCATGAACGGTCATTACATTGGTCAGAGAGGACTTAACAAGTTCCAAAGTTGTTTGTTTTTACAGTGTTGCAATATAGTATAAACAGCTCTCCTGGAATCAGAAAGGCCTGAGTTCAAGTTTTAGCCTCAGACACATAGCCCCTGTATGACCCTGAGTAAGTTGCTTAACCTCTGTTTTCTTCAGTTTCCCCAGCTGGGGATAATAATAGCACCTATTTTGCAGTTGATATTGTGAAGATTAAATGAGGTCTTTATAAAGTTGTTAACATGGTGCCTGGTACATAGCAGACACTTTACAAATGCTTATTACCTTCTTCCTTCTTGGTTCTATTCATTTCATTCTTCATCTTCAATTAATCATTTTTATAATGTTGATTTTAAAGTATAATTATTATTTTGGTTCTGTTTACATCTCTTTGTATTAGTTCATGAGAGTTTTTTCCAGTTTTCTCCAACATTGTTCCTTTTGTCATTTTTTTATGGCATGATAAAATTCCATTTCATTCAGGTATAATAATTTATTTATCTGTTTCCCAAATAATGGACACCTTCTTAGTTTCTAGTTCTTCTTTTAACTACAAAAGAACTGCTTATTTTTAGTACATATGGATCCTTTTCCTTTTTCCTTGATCTCTTTGGGGTGTAATCTGTTAACAAATGATCCTCAGGCACATACAGGGATCTGAAATGAAACACAGTCTGATACACCAGTTCAAAGCATTTATTGTCTGAGAAAAAGGCTTGTGGATCCTAAGCAGTTAGCAGAGAGGGAGAGAGAGTTTTCAGCTGCTCAAAGCAGAATGGAAAAAGGGTGAGATATAGTTCCTAGAGGTCTTCAGGTAGGGAGTGGGGAAGGGGGGGAGAAAACATCTTGTATATACAGAAAGTGAGGAAGCAGGATAGTTAGAAACTCCCAAGCAAGGTCTTCAGTCTGCAGTTTCTGCTCAAAGTTTCCTTTGAGCTGATCAAGGCTGTTTTTGTGATTTCTGGCAACTACAGGTGATAGGGTGCTTGGGATCTATGTTTGTAACATCAATTTGTAATACCACTTTGTAACATCAGTCTGTAAAACTGGTTTGTAAAATCACCCCCGCCCCAGGCTCATATCATTAACTCTGCCCCTTCTCCCCCCCTCCCCTAGCTTCAGAGCAATAACTCTGACCAGCAACAACTATCTCAGCTTGGAACAATAACAAACTATTGCTATGAATCCTTCACTAAAGTATCTATAAACATTCCAGCTCAGGCAACTATTATCTCCCCCTTGTATAGTGTCCCGCTGCCCCCATGAATCCTTCGGTACCCTATCTCTGGGTTAACTTCTTAGCCTATTATCCACTGAGTCTCCATTAGCCTTGGTTCCCAAACATTAATCTTGTCAAACATGGCACTGATGGGTAGCAGACTGGGCACTTCTCCATCAGCCCTTGACTGCTAGCTGACTTAGTGACGTTTCAAGCCTAAAACCACACCTCTAGGTAGCCCCTCCCCCTGGGCTTTTTCCCAGTGAATCATGGGTACTACACCTGAGCAGTTACATAATGGTTGCATGTCCCTTTAAATACTGTCCCCACCTTAACTCCTCCCTAATCCCACCCTTAATCACCTAGTTAGTGTAATTGCTGGGTTCTAATATGAATGATTCTATATAAATCTTAATTCTACCCCTTTGAGGTTGCAGGTCCCCTAAGGATCCCTGCCGGCTGTAAGACATATAATAAACTTTTACAACTCTGACTCCAATTAGGCTTGAGTTCAATTCTTTCCAGACTGAATCACAGGCTCTCTGGTCTTAGATAAGATCAGAGTTCCTGCTGAACCTATTGTGAGCCATCCCTCATCACAGGCATCTCTAAATTTGGCTAGAGTTCATTTCACAAAGGATCACTGATATGCCAAGCAGCTCTGAACTCCAGAAATCCTTTGAATTGTCTGGTTATTATAGAACTCCATCGTCTTGCTCCCCTGTGAAGAAGGGAAGCTCTACCATATAGTATAGTCATGTCAGAGCCCCATGTTAAGAAGGTCTAGCAGTAGTATCACTAGGTCAGGGTATGCACAATCTAGTCATTTTTGTAGCATGGTTTCAAATTGCTTTCCAGAATGGCTTCACCAATCAATGTTCCACCAAAAGTGCATCAGTGTGCCTATTATCCTGCAGCCCCTCCAACATTTGAAATTTTTAAAATCTATTTTGCCAAAGTTGGTTATGGGATGGAAACTCAGAGTTGCTTTAATTTGCCTTTCTCTATTAGTGGTTTGGAGCATTTTTATATGGCTACTAGTAACTTGAATTTCTTCCTTTGAAAACTGTTTTGAATCTTAAAAACACTGAAATTGCTATGGAATCCTGCTAAGGAATCAAGGGATCCTTAATCATTAGTCCCTCCTTCCCTTCATTTTACAGATAAACTGAGATGAAGACAGACCAAATCAATTGTCCCAAATCACATAAATAGTGAACAGAAGAGCCAAATTTCAACCTCAGTCTTTCCACTATGCCAGAGAACTTGCTATTATAAACAAATTCAGAAGACAGAAGACCAATGGTGCAGCTCAATGGAACGATGGCTGCCTCAGGAAGTAGTACCTTTCTTCTTACTGGAGATCAGCACACAAGCATCAGGTTATCAATTGTTGGCAATGTTATTGAGGGGACTCTGGTGGAGGCATGCATTGTACTAGATGGACTCTCAGGTCCCCTGTGATTCTGTGACATGCTAATTGTCTTTAAGTATCTCAAGGGCTTACATTTCAAGGGCAGGTCAGACTTGCTCTGCTTAGTCCAAGGATAAGTAACTAGGAGTTATTGTTAGATGATCCAGAAAGAAAGGCAGCTTTTAACTTAACATTAGGAAAAACTTCCCATTAAGGCTGCCTTAAAGTGACATGGACTGCCTCAGGAAGCGATGCATCACCCCATGCTAGATGTGTTTTAGCAGAGGTCTTCATGATGACTTCTTTGGAATGTGACTGAAGGGGCTCTTGGTGAGCCTTCTAAGCTTTGGACCTTCTAAAGTTTAGTACAAGTCTAACATTCTGTGGTATTGACACAACTCGATTAAAAAGGACAAATGACATGGAACTCAGTGTCAGTTTATTGGGTTTTCAAATAAAGTTCTGAAAATGTCTTAACTTTCTGTTTCTAAATTAAGCAAAAATGTTTCTATATATGTTCTATGTCACCCTGAAAGTGTGGTTAAAAGAAGCAAACAGACTAGGTAATATGTAAATTAATATTGTTTTTTTCCCTTAAGGCTAGCAGATACATCATCATGGAGCCAGAAGAAAGCTTCTGACTGATAAAAGAATGACAAACCTTTTTATATGTTTTAGGAAAATGCCAGTTCAGGATGTCTGTGTCCCTCAGGTTTATGGTCTCTATATGTATTTAACCATAGCATGAGAAAGGAAGTTTCTTGATTGAATAAATCATAAATACAATAAGACAATTGAGAAAGTGTCAGTTGAAATTACGTCCCCAGGATATCTGGGTTTTCCCTACATCATATGTCCATAGGATACCAAGATAAGAAAAGTCCCATTATTCAAGTCAATATCTGGTTCTATGCATCCTGTCCTTTGGTGGTTACAAACAGGAAGATTGCTCCTGGTCAGTCTTATCTGGTCTTAAAGCTGCTGACGTGGGAAAAGACATTTTTAGAGCAAAGCAAAGTATGTCTGGCTGATTAGTTCAGGCTCTGGCCCTTATCGGGGTTTAAATGATCTTAAATGATCATCATCTATCTTAAAAAACCTCGAGTGACCAATTTCAAGTCACTGTGTTTATAGTCTATGCAATATGTTTAGCTCCCTGTGTAGTCAATTGCAAGAGGCCCTAGATTATTTACCACATTTTCCCATGCATGCATATTATTTCCTTGTGCTAATCATCCTATAAGGGACATGGCAACCTATTGGTTACATGTCAAGGCTGACAATATGGAGGGGAAATTACAGTTGGTTGGAGTGATTAGAAAAGGTTTCCTGGCCAGCCTTGTCTAGAACTGTGCCTTGAGAGACATGTGGGAGTTGGACAAGTACACATCAGAGGAAGAAATTCCAGATGTTCATTTGGGGTGTGGGCTAGTACTACATGAAGTCAGTCAGTCAACAAACATTTATGAAGTGCTTACTATGTACCAGGCACTGGCTAAGTTCTGGGGATACAAACAGAGGCAAAAGATAATTCCTGCCCTCAAAGAGCTCACAATTTTAGGGGTAGGGGAGGGGCAACAAGCAAATATGTACAAACTATATGCAGAATGAATAGGGAATAATTAATAGAGTAAGGCACTAGAATTAAGAGGGGTTAGGGAAAGCTTCTTGTAGAAAATGAGATTTTAGTTGCAACTTAAAGGAAGCTGGGAAGCCAATAGGAAGAGATGAGGAGGGAGAGGATTCCAGGGAGCACTGTCAGAGGAAATGACCAGAGATGAGTGCCTTTTTTATGGAACAACAAAGACATCAGTGTCATGGGATCTAACGAGTACATGGCAGGGAGTAAGGTATGAGAAGACTGCAAAGCTGGGAAGGGGCTAAGGAAAGAAGTGCTTTGGACGTCAAGTAAATGATTTTTGTATTAGATTCTGGAAGCAAAAAGAGCCACTGGGATTTAATGACTAGAAGGGTGACATGTTTGGACGTGTGCTTTAGAAAAATCACTTTGGAGGGATAGGGTAGTTTGGAGTGGGAGAGACTTGAGGCAAAGACAAACACCAACAGACAAATACAATATTCTAGGCATGAGATGATAAGGGACTGTACCCGAGTATCAGAAGAGAGAAGGGGGAGCATTTGAGATATGTTGCAAAGGCAAAATCAATAAACCTTGACAATAGATTGGACACAGGGGGTGAGAGATAGTAAGTCGTTGAAGATGACACCAGGTTTAAGTCTAAGGAACTGAGAGGATGGTGTTACCCTCCAGAATAATACGGGTGGTAGGAGCTGGGGAGGGCTTAAGAGGAAAGTTTATGAGTTCAGTTTTGGACATGCTAAGTTTAAGATGTCTATTGGCTCTACAATTTAAGGTGTCTTAAAGGCAGTTGAATATGCAAGATTGGAGGTCAGTAGAGAGGTTAGGACAGGATAGGCAGATATGAAAATCATTGGAATAGGGTTAGTAATTAAGTTCATGGGAGCTGATAAGATCACTAAATGAAGTATTATAGAGGGAGAGGAGAAGAAGGCCTAGGATCCCTGAGGGATCTAGGGTTAGGGGGCATGATCTGTATGAGGATCTAGCAAAGGAGACTAAGAGGAAGAAGTCAGATAGGTAGGAAGGGAACCAAGAGAGAGAGGTGTCTTAAAATCCTAGAGAGGAAAATATTCAGGAGGAGAGAGTGATCAACAGTATCAAAGGCTTCAGCAGGGTCAAGGAGAATGAGGGTTGAGAAAAGGCCGCTGGGTTTGGTAATTGGTACCATACATCAAATAATTTACCAATTTAAAAGTATTACATGTTACAAACCTTATGAAGCTACAGGGGTTAAAGTGCTGTTATTATTAGAAGATATAGTTACTGAGCTTCTATTTAGACTATTTTTGCCTCTGCCTGGTCAAAACTGTGACTCAACATTGTAGATTTATCACAATCTAGAATGGCAATTTACAGAGGACAGGCCCAATTATCCCATAGAGAACATCCCAGAAAACCTTTTGAGTTCTTTTCCTCTGGAGGTAGGACCTGTTAAATAAATCCAGTTATAATTGTAAGTCTGATAATTGAGTTATGTTGAGTGATGTTGCTTTCTATTTTTTCCTGCAGAAGAAATGGCATTGTGACTGCCTCAGAGCTCTAAGAGAAAAACTGATCCTTAGAGAGCTGGCACCAGTCTTTTCTGTCCAGACACTTCTTTTCCTCATGCTGAAACAAACTGCTGTCAAGAATCATAAAGGCCTTTAAGAAAGCAACTAGGTATCATCAACAAAAAAAGAAGAAAGAAAAAAGACTAAAATAAACCATTCAATAAGCATTTTCTAAGTGTACTATAGGCCAGGCACTGGAGACCCAAAGATAAAAATGAAAGAGTTCCTGACCTCAGGGTACTTGCGTTTTGTAGGGAGAGATAGCATGTACATGCATTAAGTCATAGAAGAATGTAAGAAGATAGGCAAAGTGCACTTTTGGGTTGAAGGACCCTAGAAGCAGGGGAATTAGGAGAGGTTCCATTAGGAAAGTGGCACTTGAGCTGAGTTTTTAAGGAAACAAGGGATGCTAAGAGGCAAAGGTGACTACATGACAGGTATGGAGAATAGGCAGTACAAAGACTGGAAAGGAAGATGGAATGTCATGTGCAAGGAAAAGCAAAAAGGCAAGTTTAACTGGCCCGTAGAATGTGGGAAGGGGAATAACATATAAGAAAATTAGGAAGGTAGGTTGGGGACATGAGAGAGTTATATTTGATCCCAGAAACAAGCAAAAAAGAGGAAGAGTGATAAAGTAAAACAAAATTAAAAAACACAAAAGAACAAACAGAAAAAATATACACATAGCCCCAAAGCCAAAGTCATTATTAGGAACACAAAGAAATCAGCACCTTCTCTACTCTATTGCTGTTCTTTCCTGAGATAGTTTTGAATCTCTATATATTTGCTGTATGTTATATAATGATGGATTATTAGAACTGGCAGTGATTTCAGAGATCATTTATTTCTTGTCTTTATTTTATTAGTGGGGAAACAGACATAGAGTGATTTACCCTTGACTCTGTGTATCAGCAAGCATCCTAGCATACTCAGGATGGCTGGTAGCACAGGTTCTTTGATCTGCTTTTCTAAAGGAAAGCAACTCAAAAGGGGTTAACAATCTCACTTTAATCAAACATATATCATTTACCTAGTTCTGGGGAAAAAGTTAGTACCCTGAAATTCAGAGAAAATATAAACAGAAGTTACAAGCAGACAAAAAAATATAGGCAGAGAAAACAACACAATTCAACAGACCAACAGACAGGACTTCTAGCTGTCTGACTGTCACCTACCTACCTACCTACCTAGTTACCAGAGAGAGAAGCACCAACATCTGGGTTTTCAAAGCCAGGGGGCTCAAGGGCTACCCAGAGTCTCATCTGGCCACATCACACAACTCTTCCCAAAGTGAGCCCCAAAACAAAATGGATCAGAAGATATCACAACCTTCATGACTGTAGCAGCAAGCACCCCAAGCGCGTCCTCAGGGTTTGCTGCCCATA
>NW_027186304.1:556661-578662 GCF_028583685.1 Petaurus breviceps papuanus
TCTTCTTTCAAACAACCTTTGTGTGTTAAGGTGTATAGAACCCTCACATTCCAGTATTGGTCCACTTCATATTTCTCACAAATGAAACTTCAGTTCCCACCTCCATGCCTTTGCAGATGGCTATCACTCAGACCTGGAATGCTCTCCTTCCATATCTTTATCATGTGAATCCATAGCTTCCTTCAGACTTGGTCAAAGAGCCATGTACTGTGGAAGACCTATCTTTGTCTTCCCAGATTCTGGGGCAGTATGGGTAGAAATGTGCTAGAGTTATCTGTTATTTTATATAACAGGGGTTATTTTAGCCTTGTCTTTGTATCTCTAGTACCTAAGTAGCATCTGGTACACAGTAACTATTTAAGAAATTATTGCTGATTGGTTGATGACTGAAATAAGTTCAGAATTATATGCAGTGCTGCAGATGTAGTTTGACCATGACAAAATGCAGCACGACTTTGAGCTTTATGACCACCATGGTTTTAAATGCCATGTAAGGTCAGTTTATTAGTCTCCCATGTCATATAATTGATTTATATTGAGCTTAAGGTCTATTATATTCCTTGGATTTTTTTCATATGAACTCTTGTTTATCCATGCCTCCCCTATCCTGTACTTATATAGTTTATTTTAAAACCTAACTGAAGGGTTTTACATTTGTATCAACTAATTTTAACCATTATTTCAATTAGTTCATTATTCTAGTTTGCTGTGATCTTTTTAGGACCGGATTCTGTCATCTAATGTGTTAAATATCCTTACCAAGTTTGTATTATTTACAAATTTCATAAGCATGTCATTTTTGTGTTTATCCAAGTTAATGATAAAAATAACAAAGAATATAGGGTCAATAGCAGAGCTCTGGGACATTGCCTCAAGACCACCTGCCATGTTGACATTAATCCAATAATGGCTACTTTTTTTTTGTCTAGTCATTCTGTCAATTCCAAATCCACTTAGTAATGTTGTTGTTCAGCTGTTTTAACTGTGCCTGACTCTTCATAACCCCATTTGGGGCTTTCTTGGCAGAGATACTGCAAGGGTTTGCCATTTCCTTTTCCAGTGCATTTTATAGATGAGGGAATGGAAACAGAGTCAAGTGACTTGCCCAGGGTCACACAACTCGTAAGTTTCTGAGGCCAGATTTGAAGTCTAGTACCCTCACATTCCAGTGCCGGCCTACTTGGTATTCCTCACAGACTCCAGGTCCAGCCCTCTATCCACTGTGTCACCCAGCTGCATCTCCACTTAGCAATGTAATCACATAATTCACATCTTTCCGTATTGTCCAGAAGGATAGCATGAGAAACTTTGTTTAAAAAGTATTGCTAAAATGCCCTGTAATGTGCCTATGGAATTCTCCTGATCTAATGAGCTGCCAAAAAATGAGATGAAATTGGTCTGGCAAGACCTCTTTCCAATGGAAAGATACCATCTCCTTTTAAAATTTTATCCCCTTTTTGGAATGCTCACAAGCCACTAATTATTATCTCAAATTGCATATGACTGTCCTTAATTTTTTCTTCTTGAATAAATGAATATGGGTTATCATTAGTAACTGATTTGATTTTCTTTGTCAAGAAAGTTAAACCATCCTTTTAAGGGATATTTGGTTTCTGGGGCAAGTTTTAAAGTATGGGAGAGGAGTGAAGTGGAATAGGGGAAGGGTCATCTCCCCATGTAACAGTTTTAGATAGATGAAAACCGGTTAACATAAACATCAAAGGTATATTGGGTCAGTGGAGCCTGGAGAGTAGACATTAAGAGAAATAAAAACAGCCAACAGTAGCTAGAAGTATTTTAGGGAAGAAACCTTACAAATGACCTGTGACAGTTACAAAAAAAAAAGTAGCAGAATGCCTCCAAGCAGGTGGGGAGGGCTATTGCTTGATGGTACTAATTTTAATGTAATCCATTAGCTTATAACCATCATCTTTTCTTTAGCTCTCAGTAGATTAAGTTGAGTGATCAGTAACCTCAGCAAACATCCTTGCAATGGTCTCGTTAGGGTTCAGATTCTCTCTGTCATTTATTTATCTTTGTGAACTTGGGCAAATTGCTTAATTGCTCTGGGCCTCAATTTCTTTATTTGTTAAATGACAGGGTTGGACAAGACAGGTTCTAAGGTCTCTTTTGGTTTTAACTGTGATCTGATCCCATGATTATGTGCCTATTAACCCTTCCATAGGTCCCCAAGTAAAACTACCAATCCCTCAGCTTAACTAAATACCAAGCAAGGATTGCCTAATTAAAATAATACTTGATAAGCCATAAATAACTGATGAGGTTAATTCTCTGAAAGTGAGAGGAGTGAAAACCCACTAGTTTGGCATTTTAAAAGAACTTCTTACCCAAAAAGTCTTGCTATTTATTAGACGGCATAAGAAATTGTTTTCTACTTGGAGATTTGCTCTAGTCCCAGGTACCTGTTCCAAGGTATGTATCTCCCTAGGACAATACTGACAGCAAAACCAGGGATCATCAGTTGTTGTTTTCTTATTTTATTTATGAAAGGTTTTTGAATTCCTTGGAGTAACAGTGCTGGAAAAAGCAGTCAGGAGATCTGAGGAGATAGATTTGGTAAAAGCAGATTCCAAAGGGTTCAAAGTGAGGACAAGTAGGATCTTATGGACAAAGATGAAAATCTTCACCATCTCTTGGCATCTTCATCCTACTCTCATTAAGCATTGATATGATAATGAGCTCTAAGATATTTATAATAAAGTCATTGTGTATTAATTTAAAAGTCAGCTTTCTTGGGAAAGTCAGTTCAGGAGATGTAGGAAGTTGTCAGTGAAATTCTGAAGACACTAAAAGAAAGAGTTCTGATGAAGATGAACTCATCTTTCTTGATGTGTATGCATTTGTTACTGTTGCCCACCCTCCTCTTGGATACTCTCTCCTCTGGTGTTTTGATGATACTTCTCTCTCTCTCTCTGTCTCTCTGTCTCTCTCTGTCTCTCTCTCTCTCTGTCTCTCTCTGTCTCTGTCTCTCTCTGTCTCTCTCTGTCTCTCTCTCTCTCTCTCTCTCTCTCTCTCTCTCTCTCTCTCTCTCTCTCTCTCTCTCTCTCTCTCTCTCTCTCTCTCTCTCTCTGTCTGTCTCTCTCTCTCCCTCTTTCCTCTTTACTGAACTGCTCTTTCACTGTTGTCTTTGCTGGTTTATAATCCGTATCATCCCATCCTTCTCTACACACTCCCACTATAGCTGTAGGAACTCCCAAAGGACTCTCTTCTCTCCTCCCTCTCTGCTTTTTCTCTTGGTAACCTCATTAATTCCAATGGATTTAACTATCTGTCACCCTATGCAGATAACTCCCAGATCTACATATCCAGTCCCAGTTTCTCCCTGGAATATCAGTCCTAGATCACCAATTGTCTGCTAAATTTTTCAAACTGTGTCCCCCACAGACATCTTAAACTCAACATGTTTAAAGCAGAACCGATTATCTCTTCTAAACTCTCTCTGCTTCCAAATTTCCTTATTTCTGTTGATGGCACTACCAATTTCCGTAGGTGGCACCACCATCCTTCCAGTTAATCAGGTTGATCATCTCAGCATTATACTGCACTCCTCACACTCCCTCATTCTGCATATATAATCAGTTGCCAAATCTTGCCATTTCTTCATTTATAACATCTTTTGCACATGACCCTTTTCCTCCATTCATACAGTTACTATTGCCCTGCTGCATGTTTCTCTCCACTCCAGCCCACCCTATATTCCTCCACCTCCCCTCCCTGTCCTCCCCATCCTTCTCTTCCTCCTCCTCTTTCTCCTCCTTCTTCTTCACTGCCCTCTCTATTCAACCTGATCCTAACCTATCTTTCCAGCCTCATTCGACTTAACCCACCCTTCCCTGAGCTGTAATCCAGACAAACCGGCCTTCTCTTTGTTGCTTACACATGAATTCCATCATTCATCTTTGTGCCTGTGCACTGACTAGCCCCTATACCTGGAATTCACTTTCTCCTTCCATCAACTAGAGCGCCTCTCTTCCTTTAGGACACAGCTTTGGCATTGTCTTTTGCATGATGCCTTTACTGGTGCCCCCAAACTCCTAGTAGAGTCACTTCCAAATTAGGTTCTGTTTAACTACTCCCTGCATATTGACTTGATATTTATGCTCTTTGTATTTCCACGTATGCTTGTCTTTCTCATTAGAGTAGAAGCTCCTTGTGAATAGGGAGTTTCACACCTTGTATTTATATCCTCAACATTTAGCACAGTGACTGAATACATAGTAGGTGATTTCTAAAAACTTGTAGATTAATTTATTGATTGGAATATAGAGTACGCATGGAGGAATAATGTGAAACAAATCTGGAAGGATGGGTTAGGGCTAAATTATTAAGGAATTTAAATGCCAACCAGAGTGCTTTGCAATTTCTATTCAAGCTGTGGGGGCAACTGAAGCAGCCTGAGCAGAGGAATGACATGGTCAGGCTTGTGCTTTAAGAATATTAATTTGGCAACTGTGTGGATAATGTTTTCTCCCCTTTGGGCAAGGGGAGAAGATGAAGACAAGGATACCAGTTACGAGGAATAAATGCCATTAATGAGGATAAATGTAATACCCACCATTTGGGGCCAGTTACGTTACCATTGTCAGACACATCCACACATGTGGAACACAGAACACTGGATTCAGGATGACAGGATTCAGAAGAGGATGGTCAGGATGGTAGAATGCACGGTCCTTGGTAGAATGTCAACTCCGTGAGGTTTTATTTAATTATACACACACACATACATATATACATACATACACACATATACATATATGCATATACACATATTTATCTCCAGTACATCAGATAGTGGCTACACCATAGTAAAAGCTTAATAAATGCTAATTGATTGACTCATTGATAGTGAAGGGCTCTACACTATGCAAATGAGGAAGTGTCATAAATAATTTGGGGTATTTAGCTCAGAGAAGGGGAAACAGGTGAAGAAGAGGATAAGTGTTTCTACTTTTTTGAAGAATTAGCATATAAAAGAGCAATTACACTTGTTCTATTTGACTCCAGAGGTCCAAACTAGGAGCAATGAGGGAAACTGCAGGGAAGCCTCTTTAGGTCATCTCTAACAATTAATGCTATCCACAAGGGAAATGTACCTATAGTTCCTCCTCACCTGTTGGGAATTTTGCATACAGGATTCTCCAGCCAGGAAGAGATTGGACTGGGTGCTTTCTGAAGTACTTGAAAGTCACAGACTCCATGATGTTATTCTTTGAAGACCGACCTACAAACCTGTTGTATTTGAACCAATTTATATTAGTAGGGAGAGAAAAATAACCTTGGCAAATTATTAGCAAGCCAAGAAGTGTGCAGAAGTAGTTGAATGGGGCCTCAGTGTCTTTCTTTCTGACCACTAGTTTCTCATGTACTACGTTTGATACTTGCATTAGATTGGAAGAGTGATTCTGAGTTTCAGACTCCATATAAGTTGCACACTAGAAAGAACTGAAGTATAAACTTTGTCCTATCTCTGTAGAAGTGGGCTTTCTGCATTACTGCATTCCCATTGGTTTATCCCAAGTATATAGATGTTTAGACATTCTCTTATATTCTTTTTCCAAATTTATTTCTCTCCCTCACCATCTCCTGGCATCTTCCCCCTACTCTCATCAAGCACTGACATTTTAATGAGCTTTAAGATATTTATAATGAAGCCATTATGTGTGAATTTAAATTTCAGTATTCTTGAATTATTTCCAAATTTTCCTGGGAATACTCTACTGGCATTTAAATACTGAGTAATAGTGTCTGGAATTTCAGAATATTTTTTATTGGAGAAGTCTTATCAGCAACCAGGCGATGTCTTGATAAGTACAATCTTAAGGGCACTTGGGGGAAATAAAACAACAGCAACGACAACAATCTACCTGGAAATTGTTACAGCATCTCCTAGCTGGAATCAGTCCGGTTCCTAGCTGGAATCAGTCCGGTTCCTAGCTGGAATAAGTTCGGTTTAGTGATGCCAGCCTAATTCAGTTTGTCATAGTCCATCACGTTCTGAGGCACAATAAAGTTTAATGTGCTTTGGATGCTTGAAGGCTTTGGGAAACCATCAGACTTTCTCCAGGTGTCAGGATGCCTGCTCTTTCATCCCTCTGCTGAGGAAAGTAGCCATCTATCTCCAACTTGGTTTGCAGGTGGATGACCCACTTAGGATAGGGAATACATGAGGTCTAGAAAGGCTCATAGTCCTTCGAAATGGTAATTTCATTATACAGATCTAAGGAGGATTAATGACAAGAAAAATATGTCAGGGAACAGAATAATCAATTTGCAATGATTCAAACCTTCCAAACAACTTTTCCCCCATGGAAAACAATAATTTGCAGCATTTTGCCTATAGAATAGTTTCTGAGTGATCAACAGAAGTAGACTATATTCAGGTCAATAAGTCTTGATGACACAGCAAATTTAAGTGTGACCCTTACTTCACTCAACTTCCTAGTAGAAGGAAGATTTTTATTCTTTCTTAACTCAAGTTTGGGTGACATGATAATAACAACAATAATTAATAATAATATATCACTTTAAAATTTTGCAAAATGCTATATAAGTATTATCTTATTTGTTCCTCACAACAACCCTGGGAAGTAGGTGCTATTATTATTCCAGTTTTACAGATAAGGAAACTGAGGCAGACACAGGTCCATTTAACCAGGATCTAGTAAGTATCCAAGACCAGATTTGAACTCAGGACTTCCTGACTCTAAGTCCAGTACAGTACCACCTGCTTCTTGCAGTGAGATAGCTTTCTAAGAAACATTCCCTTTACTAAGGCATTTTTCCCCCTGACCACTCTCCCAAGTTCCTCTTCTCTTCCCCCTATCCTGCCCCTCAGTCCTTCGGTCTTGTTTGGAGAACAAGCCTTCTCCTAGTACAGGGTTATTTTGGTGTTCTTCCACACTGCCACTTCCATCTTCAGTGAACATGAAATATTGCGTCATCCAGTCAGGAAGTTGAGCAATGGGAGAAGTCTCAGCAGCCACAAAGTTCAGCTTCCATATGATCAGCATCCACGTGAAGCTCTCCACTTGAGGCAATGGGCGGTATGGTGGCTAGAGCTCTGGGCCTGAAATCAAAAAGACCCGAGTACCAAACTTGCCTCAGATAATTACTAGCTATATAACCCTGGGAAAACCACTTAACCTTTCCTCAGTTTCTTCAACTGTCAAATAATGACCTACCTCCAGGGGTTTTTGTGAGGATAAAATGAAATCATATTTGTAAAGTGCTTAGCACAAGGCCTGACACATAGTAGGCACTATAGAAATGTTTATTTCCTTCTCTTCCCTTTCTCCCTTCCACTGACAAGGAACTGGACAACTCTAATCATTAGGAATCTCCCCCCTCCATATATCAATCCCATACATGTCACTCTGTATCTTCTAGCCCTTGGACTGGCTTCAGGGAGTCTTCCTTAGTGTTTCTGACATTAGAAAGGGTAGAAACAGATCATAGACTACCAGAGTAGGAAAAGACTTCAAGGCTCAACTTCTTCTACAACATTTCTGATAAATGATGGAAAATGTACTAACCCATTAAGGTGGGTATCTAAGCTTCCCCTCCCTCCACCCCATAGTCCCTGTTCTTTGTTCTACCTCCTAATATCATAATTAGTAATAAGAGATTAAACATCTCTCATAAGAACTCTCATAAGAACACACATTTATACCAGTTTAATTTATATTTTTTATTTTGTCTTTATCTTTTGAGCCTTAACTAGTAGTTTTTGTTTCAAGAGTATAAATAATATCTCGCTTTTTAGTAATAGGACAATTAAATTTATTTCTGTTAAATTTATATAAAGTGACTCTTAAAAGTCTATGTAGTATATCTTAACTCTTCTTAAATAATAACAATATCTTAACAGGATTTTCAAATAGCACCACTTCACCCTGAAGAAATTAATCTATAGAATAAGAAATAAATTGCATAAAGGAAATGGCAGCAAAAATATTATGAGGTAACTAGCTCTTGCCTGACTAGAGTGTCCTTGCACTGAGTAAAAAGCTTCATTGGTATTACTCAGCAAGGATCTGAGCCAAAAGTAAATCTGTTGTTTTGGGACCCATGAGGAAATGTCCCTGCAGTCTTCATGAGCACAGGAAATAGTTTGTAGTGAAGCTGTTGGAATGAATCTGACTTCCACAAGATTGTTTCAACTTGTCTTTGAAGTTTTCAGGAGGAGGAAGCTACTATTTCTAGAGACAACTCACTACCCTTTTTGATATTGTCAGGAAGATTGACCTTCAATCAAGCCTATATCTGTTCTATAATTTTTACCTTTTGTTCCTAGTTCTGCCCTTTGGGTGAAGTAGAATAAATCTAATACCTTTTCTACATGACACCTCTTCAAATAGTTGAAGAAAGTTATCCCATTTCCCCAAGTCTTTTCTACTCCAGGGTAAATATTCCTATTTCCTTCGATAGCAGTTCATAAAGCATGATCCTGGAGCCCTTTGACAATCTTTTGCTCTCCTTAGGATGTGCTCCTTCTTATTAATGTCACTTCTAAAATGCGGTTTCTCCAAAATGAATGCGATATTTCAAATATGGGTTGGCAGGAGCAGAATTCAGAAAGGCTGTTATTCTGCTTTTCTAAACATGAGCCCTGGAAGGCCAGGCACCTGATGATAAATTTTTTTAAAGTATAGCAACATATGAAGCTAAGAACAATCTACAAATGTGCCTGAGTTGTGTAGTCCCCTAGGGCTTTGGCAGTAATGGTATCAGAGTGGTGGGAAAGGGAGAACAGGGTGTTAGAATCATGCTGCTTTTGACTATGAATAATGTGAATGTGACTGGTGGTTCTCTAAATGTGAGACACTTCTCCAATGATTAACAAAAAGAGATATCACGGGAAGAACTGAATTATATAAACCGTGTCATTCTTGTAACTGGAAGAAGAAGAATGAAGGAAGTTACAGCTAAATGGAAGAATGACTCAAAGGTAGCTCTTGGAGAGGCACCTGTAAACTGAATAGTCCAAGGGCAACAAGAAACATTTATTTAATGGAATATTTGGCCATTGTGTTATGACAGTACTAATGATAAAAAATTGCCAAAAACAAACTCTTGTAATTTATAAAGGTTTATAATGAAGGTCTTTTAAAATAGTTAATATTTCATATACCTATCTATCTGTCTGTTTGTCTCTCTGACTGTCTGTCTATCTGATATATCCTTAGGTGGCTGAGGATGAAGTGGTAGAAAAATTCTACAAAGAATTTATTTTTTTTATTTGCTCAGTTGCCTTTTTCTTCATGATCCCATTTGGGCTTTTCTTGGCAAAGAAACTGGATTGTTTTGCCTTTTCTTTCTCCAACTTATTTTATAGATGAAGAACTGAGGCAAACAGGGTGAAGTGATTTGCTCAGGGTTATACACCTAGTAAGTGTCTGAATCCACATTGAATTTATGAAGATAAGTCTTCTTGACTTTAGGTTCTAAGCTCTATCCACTGCACCACCCAGCTGCCACAAAGAATTTGATTAAGACCCTACAAATTAAATCAGTAAACAATCAGTAAACACTCTGATACTTGGTGTCTTAAATGCAAGGGTGGCAAAAGGTAAGAATAGAGAATACACACACATGATGTCTATATGATACAGATGCTTGTGTACGTGATACAGATACCCATATACTCATATGCATGTATATACATATATGCATATGTGCATAAGATGGCATGAGTAAAACCAAAGACTGCACAGAGGATTCATATCAGAATAGTATTTGCTTTCATTGATTCCTTCATCTTTTGAAGGATGAAATTATCATTAAAGCAAGTTAATAAATAGAAATCAGATGTTGGGGAGGGGAGAAAGAGACAGAGAAAGACAGAGAGACAGAGACAGAGAGACAGAAAGAGAAACAGAGACAGAGAGACAGAAAGATACAGAGACAGAGAGACAGACAGAGAGAGAGACAGAGACACACAGAGACACGAGACACAGAGACACAGAGAAAGACAGAGACATACGGAAGGTTCCTATAAAATTACTTCTCCACCTAGTTGGGAACTATTAGCACTATGTTATGCCTCCATGTTAGAGTTATGATTTGTTACCTGAACTCATTATTTTTTTTTTCTGTTCAGCTTGGTCTGTAGTATATTCCATTAATGTCATTGCTTCCATTTCTGCCACCATACCTGTTCACAGGAATTCTCCACTCCCTTACTTATCCTTCACTGGTTTATTGATTTCCTTTCATGAGTATATCTTCTTAATATATAGTGCTATTCTGCCCTGCCTTTTACCTCTCACTATTTTTGAATAATATGTACCCTTTCAGAGCCATATTAGAGGCATAAGTATCATCTGCCTAAGTCTCAGTGATACCTGTGCATTTAGGGTTTCCTACTTGCATTAGGATGACTAGCTTGCCGTAATAATTACTTATTTTTTGTGTAGCTCCTTGAAGGTATTTTTATCTTTCCTGTCCCAGAACCTTATACAGTGTCTGATACCCATAGATGCTTACTATATACCTGTTAATTTATTGAATGATTACCCACAGACATTTTTTATTATTTTTATTATTTTTTACTTTTTATTCCTTACTTTTTTGTCTCCTGAAACATTCTGTGTATTTATTTGTTATTTTACTATACTATAATTACTCTCTAAGGTATCTAGCCTAAATTTAAGTATGGATAGTTTCCTTTCTCCTCTTCCTTTTAAATTTAAGGCCTTTTAAAATAGATTTGCAAGACTCTAGGAAAATGCATTTTTATTATCCCTTTTGGGTATGTCCCATAGCTTGCCAAGAACCTATCATGCCTAAATTTTAGACAGGGTCCAGAAATCCCAAGCCTGTTTTCAGAAAGCATATTTTAAATCAATTGTTAACTTCCTTAACTATTCTTTTCTTCGCCAGTCCTTACCTTTAACTAGCAACAAAACATATGGTTTGACAAGTCTTGAGAAGTCCTGTCAATCTACCAAGCATGGCTGACTTCTCTTGTGTGATGAAGTATCTATTAGTACCCTCTGAGAGTATAAGATCACACTTTAAATGTAGCAATATAATATTGGCAGTTTCAGAATATATGACTACCACCACCTATACAGCTAGCAATGCAAACTTAACTGAATTGTCTGTGCATCCCTCCATAAGCTCAGTTGGAGAGACAGATTTTCATAAATGATTGGAGGTGAAGATTGGTGTCAGGCTGAAATAGTTTTTATCAGTCCTCTATAAAGCTTAATGCAGATGTTTGATCACTTAAAATGCATCTTAGTATTGTTGAATAAATATCAAGTATGATTAAACCTTGAGCACTGTCCATCAAAGATTAAAAAAAAAAAGAGGCTAGTGGTGGACTTTAAATATTACTAGTTTCAAAGTCATCTAGTCCAACTCCCTCTTTTGGGGGCATGTAGAGTCAAATGATTTGCCCAAGTTTACACAGGCAGAGAGTGGCAAAGCTAGAATCAGAACCTAGATTTTTTACGTTTAGTGCCTTTTCCACCAGAATGCACTGATTTCTAACCTAAACATTGGTTTATGACATTATCAGTAGTAAGGGGCAGTTAGGTGATGTAGTGGATAGAGAGCCAGGCCTAGAGTCAGCTAAACTCTGCTTTCTGAGTTCAAATCCAACCTCGGACACTTACTAGTTGTGTGGCTCTAGGCAAGTCACTTAACACTGCTTGCCTCATTTTCTTCATCTGTAAAATGAGCTGGAGAAGGAATGGCAAACCACTTCAGTATCTCTTCCAAGAAAATCCCAAATGGGTTATAAAGAGTTGGACACAACTCAAAATGACAAAACAAATCAATAATAGAATGTGCAGTAATTTTATTATTATTTCTGTTGTTCCAGACATTATAGATTCAAGATATTCTTTAAAAAAAGAAGTTTCCTTAAGTAAGCAAGAATTCCAGAAACCCTCATAAGGCATACTGCTTTATTACTTACGCTCAGTACTGACTCATGTCCCTTGATAACTGAGTCCTTTACCAAGAAATTTAATTATGTTCATCACTAGTTCTAAGACCACTCTTTTTCTTGATTTGTTCTGCCCTTTTGGACTCTTGGCCATGAAAGGAAGTTGGAGATGTGCCCTTTGAGAGTCTTTATTATGTCCTGAAAATAGATTTAGTGTTTTTCAAGCTCCTCTAGCCATAGCTAAGTATGTCCAGAGGAAATTTTTTTTGGAACAGTTCCCTTTTAAACTTTAGTAAAAACCTCATTAAAATTAGACCCCACTCATTTCGAATCTGCATATTTTCCGATAAAGTTGATCAGATTTTTGTCCAGTGAACAGTTCTAAGCCTTTTCTTCTAAGAATTTTAAATATCTGTCTTACAAAAAAGTTGACTCCATTCTAAAACCATTGGGTTATTCAAAGGGAGAGCTTAAGAAATTGATTACTTGTATGTGTCTGTGGATTCACTCATTGATTATAATTTATTAAAGTAATTTTTTGTTTTTTTTTTTCCTTTTTGGAGGGGAGAGGGCAGGGCAATTGGGGTTAAGTGACTTATCCAAGGTCACACAGCTAGTAAGTGTTAAGTATCTGAGGCTTTATTTGAACTCAGGTTGTCCTAACTGGAGGGTTGGTGCTCTATTTACTGTGCCACCTAGCTGCCCCTACTTTTATGTTTATAAGAAGAGCACTAATGGCTCTGGGATCACTCCCCTTCTTGGGAGGCAGCATTGAAACGAGGGCTGGATTTGGAGTGCTAAGATCCAGATCCAAGATCAAATCCTACCTTTATTACTTATTAACTATGTGACCTTGGATAAATCAGTTCATTTCCTCAGTTTCACTTTCCTTATCTGAAGATGATGAAGAGATTGGATTAGATGACCCTTCCTGGTCTAAATGGATGATTCTATCATTCCCCTAGGACTTTCTGACTTAGGGAGAAAGGTGAAGGGTGAGAATGTTGACTCCATTAGGTGCCACTAAAAAGGATCCCAGGTTTTTATTTATACAAAGATAGGCTTCCTATCAACTATCATCAAAACAAATAAGGTGGGACTGCCATTTCCTTTTGCTCACTCTGTCTCAGCTGCCCTAGATGTTCATTTAAACTTCATTTCATATGTAGAAAAAAAAAGTTCAGGAATAGTTAAGAAGATACATTGTTATTTGCCTTAGGTCCTCTCCCACTCCTCATTCAGGAAGGGTTTCTGAGGTTCCCTAGGACTTGTGTTTATGATATGCTATTATACAATGTAACATTTTGAAGACTGTTTTTTAATCTGATTTTTTCATTGAGTTATTATTATTATTTATTGTTATATTATTATATGACAAGCTCATTTAGCTTGTTAGGTGCAGAAACAAAGTGGTGTATTGGAAAGATCACAGGACTTCGACTTAAAAGCCTTGGATTTAAGTCTTTGTTTAGACACTTACTACCTATCTGACTGGGAACTGTTTGATCAGTCTTTCTGAGTTTCTGTTTCCTTATTTATTTTGAGGAAAGTGCTTAAACTATGGCACCCTGCTCTTCCCCACACCTGCCTGACTCAATAATAAAAAACACCCCTTTGGTGTTCAAAGTTCTTCATAACCCGCTCCCCAGCCTTACCTTTCTAGTCCCCCTCCCCTCAAGAGAATGCCTCTCTTTAAGTAAATATGTAGTCAAGGGAAAAACAAACAAACAAAAAGAACTAACCTATTGACCATGTCTACATCTGTACTCATCACCTATCTGTCAGAAATTGGGCAGCAGGTTTCATTGTCATTCCCTGGATTCGAATGGTCACTCATTATATAAAAATTCTATAGTCTTTCAAAGTTATTTTACCTTATAATAGTCATCATTTAAATTGTTTTCTTGGTTTTTGCTAATTTTAACTATGTATCAATTCATACAAGTATTTTCATTTCAAATATTCTGTAGCCTAGACTTCTGTCTAGGTCACACTGGCCTTCCCTTATCCCAAATTGTTGAGGCTTCTGTTAAAATGCAGTATAAAAAAATCAGACTCAGTTTTTTGAAGAATAAATCAAGAGAGTATTGTTAAAATTATATAATCACACGCTGACTTCCTTTTGTGAGTCACATTTTTCATTTTAAAGTATGTGTTAGGGATTTATAAAAATGGATGTTATACTAAGTGGCTATTAGGAAATTGATAAAAAAAAATGTGTCTCAAAGTTGGGACTTAATGCATTATTAAATTTGACAAAAGGTCCAACTCTTATCCAAGGATAGCAGCTTGTATACAGAGTTATTCAAAATAAGCCACTTTTTGTTAGTGCTGAGCTCATTTAATCTTTGAAAATAATTTGCCTTATAATGGAAAATCTGCATTTTTTTGATATATGCTCTCATGGTAGTTGTGAGGGTCAAATATATGTAAGCGTGTTTTGCAACTGCAAAGTGCCACATAAATATGAGCTATTATTATCTTCCTGCTGATTCCAAAACCTAAGAAAAGAAATTGGAGCTTGGTAATAGAATGAGAAATGTGGGCTTTAAATGGGAGTTATGATTTTTTAAAGGTCCTTTTCTTAGAGATGGCTGCTTAGTTCCCGAATTTTATTGTGTAACATTTGGTAGGGGTCCAACGGCCTTCAATTGCTCACATAAGTGTTCATAAAATCGCCGTGAGGAGTTTTGCAAAATGATGCATTAGTGGCCCGCAACTTTTTGACTTCCCTCTTCTTGTCAAATTCTTATTTAATGATTCAGTGTTTTCTTTCTATATCAACTCTTGCTTTCCTTTGCATTTAAAAATTTTAGATGTTATCTTGCAAGCTAATTTGAGCACTCACTGTTTGAATTTGGTTCAGAATTATCTGTTGCATATATTCTTGAAGTTATTCTAACTTTCACTCACAATAACTCTTTTGTTCTTTCATAACTAAAATTTAGTTTGTCAATGTTTTAACCTTGACTAACAGGATTCTTAAGTGTTTTCCATGTCACAGCAAGTCCAGGATGTATCAGATATTCATGAGGAATTTCAGTAGCCCAAAGGATAAGAACCATTGGTGTGTTCTGGCAGACAGAACACCAAATTAGGTATGAGAACTGGATTAGCAGAATGAATTGAAGGCTAGGAATAGAGAAGATATAATGCTTCAAAATGTCCCCAGGAAGTGGAAGTGTTAGGTCTTGGGAAAAACAAATGTTTTCTCATGAACAAAGAAGACTGCCAGTGAAGTGTAGGAGATGACAGATCTCAACAAACCCCAAAGTCTTTGAAAACAGGTTCGGTTCATCTGAGAACCAGCCAAGCTAAGTTTGGAAAGTCCATGACTAAGGATAGGCAACTAATTATTTGCTTTTTTATCCTCACAGAATCTTATAAACTATCTACTAAAGCCCAGGGAGTTATGACTTGATTAATGGAGCAAATACACACACTGATGAAATAAAAATGCCCATATGTATTTGCGGGTATGTGTATATAACATTGAACCTAT
Organism: Petaurus breviceps papuanus; assembly: GCF_028583685.1. Classification (NCBI taxonomy): domain Eukaryota; kingdom Metazoa; phylum Chordata; class Mammalia; order Diprotodontia; family Petauridae; genus Petaurus; species Petaurus breviceps. Next base: position 572,084 of record NW_027186304.1, read on the forward strand.
GACTTCATCCATATGGTAAAGTCTCAGGGTTGAAACTCTCTCCATTGGTCCAAATCAGTAAATAATTTATGTTTTTGTCATACAGAGTTTCTTGAAGCACCAAGATCTTAAGTGATTTGTCCTTGGCCACATACCTATGTATTTATTTTTTGTCTACTTGCCCCAGGTGCCTAGTAAAGTGCCTGGAACAGTGTAAACACTCAACAAATGCTTATTGAATTGAATTGATTATGGCAGAGGTAGGATTTGAAACAGATACCCCTGACACTGAAAGCAGACTGCTATCCTCCCTCCAAAGGTCTCATAGTGCCAGTCATTTTTCACAACCCACTCTGGAAGAATGTACTGATCCCATTGTTTCCCTCACCCCTTTCAGTAGTGAGGTACACAAACATTTTGACTAACACTTAAAACCTTTCTAAGGTCTAGTATACACATTTCTTGGCATAAGAGATATAAACCATTAGTTTCAATTCAACAATAATTCATTAAGGCCCACCAGGTACCAGAAACAAAACCAGAAATAATCCCTTCCCTGTAACAGAAAGACAGAGACTGAAACATGTCAGAAAATATGGAATGGAGTTTGGGTTGTGTCTCACAAAGAGTTAAACGCTGAAGACCTGAACGAAAAATGAGATTAAAGGACCATTTCTGGGAACCATCAGATTCCTGCTGTGCATGGTTGATTGCTTAGATCTCTCTTTGGATAAATCAGTCCCTTGAATTTTGAAGAAATGTAGCCTGTTGCTTCTCTCATGAAGTTCAATCTCATCAAACTTCCCATTTTTTGGAATGACCCAAGACCATGGAAAATGGATGAACACAACTGGCTAGGGAGAGTCCAGCAATGATTTATAATATCATTAGGACACTGGACCAATTATCCAATCACCATCATTTATGTTGCTAGCATGAATGATGGTGGCTACAGAATAAATAATATTGAAATGGCATTTAATTAATTAGCATTTTCCTCTGCTAGCTTGGGATGATGATTCATAAGTTCTAAATGAATACGAATAGACAACAATAATAAGCCCTGCCATAATATCCCAGTTACCATGCCAACTATCTTATATTCTTTTTCTGATGTCATTCTTGATTGATTATTATGGGAATTTTGGTTACCTCATAGATTCAAGACAATCTCAGCTTTTTACCATTCTGCTCTTTCCCAAAGGAAATACAAATGTATATTCAGTGTGGATGCTATTTTAATTCAAGCCTTTTTTTGTCTGTTATGGCAGTATACTCATCAAAATGACTGCAAATTAGATTCCTAATTATTAATCTAATAATGATTCCTCTTTTGCCTGCTGCTGATTTTCATTTGAGAGCAAGCAGAGTGGTTACTGTTTCCTTTGACCACTAGATGGAGCAATTTGTAAAAACATTTGCATCCAGCCTTCAAAATGATTGAAGAATTAATAATGGTGAACTTGATGGGTCTATGGATAAAGCAATGACTATTTGCCTTTTTTTGACAACTTTTCAAGTGTGACAGAGATTTGGGGGATGACATATCAGTTTGACAGCCTCCTACCAGTCCATCACACTATCCATTATGATTCTAGTTAAACTTGTGTCAGGAGTGTGGTTGAACGAGAAGGGGTGACCTTTAACTCTGTTACACAGCCCATGATAGCTCACCTGACCTGTGAAGCCGCTCTTTATCTACTTCAAGCACTAGGAACTGAATTTTAAAAAACGAATCCTACTATGCATTTCCCAAGTGCATGTTGGAGTGAAAAATCCAATACCTCTACCCTGTATCTATTCTTTTCATTTGTCTGTGCATTAGGGAGAAGGATGAAGTGTGAGGCAGGAGAGGAGGGTGAACCGAGTTGGAATGTGACTTTGTCCTATTTAATAGGAAACTTAAGGCTCCATCATATTTTTTTTTCATGGAAAATGCAATTTCCTTGGGCATGATGTTGAATGAGAATTACTGGCATAGTTATGGTGACAAATAAATGTTTCTAGTAATGTAAGAGGTATACAAAGTTACTGGTTTGTCTAAAATAGTTAGAAATTAAGCATCTACTATGTACAAAATTCTGTGCTAGGTTTTAGGGATACAAGGAAGAAAAGATTATCTTTGATCTGAAGAAGCTCACAGTTCAAGAGGGGAAATGACTTGCATATAAATAACATAAATTTGTGTAACACAAGTTAGGGTATGATCAGCACAAAGGAAAAATTCAAGTAGTGTTATGATAAAGTCAAGGAGGGAAAGATCATTTTAACCCCAGGGAGGGGCAGAGAAAATTATTTAGGAAATTGAATGTTTGGGAGTTGCAGAGTTACCTAGAGGATGGGGAATTCGGCTCGGAGGAAGCAAAACCTGGATTCATATCCTACTTCTGATACTTGCTAGCTATGGGACTATGGGCAAACCACTTAACTGCACTCCACTTCAGTTTCCTCATCTGTAAACTGGGAATAATGATGCCTGTATTACCTAATTCACAGTGTTATTATGAAACTTAAATCAGCCAGATAATGTATGTAAAATGTTTTTCATTCTTCAATGTGTTTTATGTGCCAGTTAAATTCTTCATTATTTTTAGAGGAAGTTTCACCAAGCATTTTCTCAATGATTTTACTTTAAATTTCCATGTGATTGAATCCTTCCCAATAGACTATCTATTCAAAAGTCTCAGCAGTTGAGGCATTCATCTGAAATTCATCACGTCTGAGCTGTTTCTGTTGAATAGCTTACAATCTCTTCCATATCTCCAGAATTTGACTGCCTTTCTAATTCTGCCCAGGCTCCTAGAAGATCAGTTTGGATTGATTGACACTAAAGAAAAGATTAAAACTTTTCTCTTTGAGCTACCCTAAATTGACTGTTCTGCTGAAGGTATGATATTGCAGGGTTTTTTCCTTGTTCCACTTATATTCCCTTTAAACTGATTCTACGCATTTCTTTCATCCACATGAGAACAAATGGAGCCAGGAGGAAAAAAAAAAAAAACATGTAACAGAAGAATTGTTGATGCATTACTCATGAATTCAAGTTTAATGGAGGAATGATAGTCATTTCTCCAGTTTAGATTGCCAGGCTCTGATTCCTTTGACTTCTCTCTTCTTGGAGATAGTGAAAAAGCGATGATTCATGATGATGATGATGATGATGATGATGCTGATGATGATGGAGATAGTTAAAATTGATAAAGTGCTTTAGGGTTTGTGTTAAACATCATGGACTGATTCGCTTTATTGGTTGTTGATTCAAATCTCTAATAGGAAGTGCTAAGAATGAAGGCATATGTATGTGAATTCAATATATTGCTGAAATAATGCTTTCCATTCAGTTCTATGCTACCTAATTTATCTCAACATAATTGTGGTAATTTGGCTTCTACTAGAGGGTCTATGTGGCCTGAGAGGTCTGTCCCATGGAAGCGATTTTCGTACAATAGATCAAAGATGGCATATAGTCATTGGGCCATTGCAGCTAATCAGGTACATGTGTTCCTGAAGGAGAGGCTCTGTCGAGTGTAGTTCAAGGAGGCTGTCCTTCACAGATATGCCGTGTTTGGGAGGGCTGGAGAAGGAATGAAAGGCTAGCATAATTTAATAGCTACTAGGGTTAAGAGTAATGCCTTTTTATGGAGTGGGGACAGGGCCAAAAATTACAACCTTGTCAACGATGGCCATTTTGATAAATTATAAGTCAATGCTAGTAAACTGTGGGCTGAAGTTCTTGCTGTACTTTTTCTACATAAGAAACATAGGATCAATCATCCATTACATTTTGCCTTGGGTTTGAAAAAGCTTTAAAGACATTCTGCCTTATGACTCATCATTTTTTTCTGTTTACTTTAAAAAAATTTAAAAAACCCTTTTTTGTTTCTATGTAATTATTTTTATTTGGTCTGCCTTATTAGGATACTAGAAAAATGTCTCTGGAATACATATCTATCTATATAATCTATATAATATTGTCACAAGCCTCCCTGTATCTATTTGGGATTGTTTGCAAGGGGGGGGAGTGAAATTGTTAGGATAAGTCAAGGTTGGTCTGCTTTACAGGTATTTCTGTTGTCCATCAAAATTCTTGGCAATGTCTAGAATGTGAGGCAAAGAATATGCTAGAGGAAAGGGTGATGGGGTCCTGCGTGATAAGATAAATGTAGGGTCAGGCCAGAATTTGGGTTCAGTGAATGGAGGGTGTACTAATTTTTTAGTTGCCTTCCATTTCATTTACCAAACAATTATGTATCTCCTATATGTAAGGCAGCTTACTATGTGGCACAGTAGTTAAGAGTGGTAGGCCTAGAGTCAGGAAACTCATCTTCCTGAGTTCAAATCTGACCTCAGGCACTTACAAGCTATGTGACCCTAGACAAGTCCCTTAACCCTGTTTGCTTCAGTTTCCCTGTCTGTAAAATGAGATGGTGAAGGAAATGGCAAACCACTCAGGCATCTTTGCCAAGAAAATCCCAAATGAGGTCAAAAAGAGTCGATCACAACTGAAAACCACTGAAGAACAAATATGTAAGTACTATGCTAGGATGGGGGAGGGGAATTTAAAGACAAAACTTTTCCCTCAAATTCCGTTGGCTCAAATAACTTATATTTTATTGGAGGAGAAAAGACTCATGATGGATAACAAATGAGCATAATTGCGGTCTGAAGAGGGAGAGGATACAGAAAATTCAGAGTATCTGAGATGACTTCGTGAGGGAGATGGAAACCAAGGGGATTCTCGAAGGAAGATTCAGAGCTAGAGAGGTGAGGAGGGAGGGGCGCATAAATCCTAAGGATAGCTTGTTAGAATGTGTATGTGTGCAAAATGATGATTCTGAATTTGGAAAACAGCAAGTCATCTAGTTTGGCTTGAGTGTGAAGTGTGTAAATTAATCAATTGGTATGAATTTATTGTTTACTAGGCACTTTGTTTAACCCTAGGGATAAAAAGAAAAAGTCAAAGCAATCTTCAAGAAACTTACATTCTAACAGGGGAGAAAACATTCAGAAATTGGAACATGACAGAAAAATAAAAATACATGACAGAAAAAAAACCAAAACGAAGTCTTCCTGTCTTTGAAACTAGTTCTCTATCTACTACCACAATCAGATTATCCTTTTTTTTTTTCTTTTCTTTATGGAAAGGAGAAGGCAGGGCAATTAGTGTTAAGTGACTTGCCCAAGGTCACAGGGCTAGTAAGTGTTAAGTGTCTGAGGTTGGATTTGAACACAGGTCCTTCTGACTCCAGGTTTGGTGCTCTATTCACTGCACCACCTAGCCGCCCCCTCATGCTTTTCTTAATGCAACCTAATTGCATTGATGTTTTTGGCTTTCCTGTCACACACTGTTGACTCGGCTTGAATTCGTAGTCCCCAAAACCTCCAGATATTCTTCAGACAAAATGCCATTTAGCCATGATTCTCTTTACTTTTATTTATGAAGCTGACTGTTTAAACCTATTGGAATTTTAAGGATTTACATTTCTAATCACCATTATCATAAAAACTCACATTTATATAATATAGAACTTCAGGTTTTGCTAAGTCCTTTTCTCAAAACAAAACCATAAGGTTGGCATTATGAGTATTATTGTCTTTAAAAAGAAAAAAAAGAGACTGAAAAAGTGAGCTTCACAAAGGTTCAATGATTCGATGAAGGCCACAAGACTAGTTGGTGTTGGAGTCAGCATTTTAACTCAGGTATCACCTCATTCCAAGTTGAGTGTTCTTTCTCTATCAAATTTTGTTTTGTGGCAGTCAGCCCAATGTTCTAGCCCGTTGAGATCTTTTTAGATCATAATTCTTGAATTCAGTGTGTTAGCTATTCTTCCTAATTTTGTATCATCTGCAAATTTAATGTGTGTCACCTTTCTTCATCATTAATAAAAATGTTAAGTAGCACAGGGCCAAAGACAGATGGTTGTTCTCTTCTACTAGAGACCTTGTTCCAAGATGACCTTAAACCATTAGTGGCTCTTCTGGAGTTCAGTTTGTTTGTTTATTTCTTAATTGAGTTCAACTGTATATTTGTTGGAATGGGGGGTGGGCATTGATCTGATTATATATTTTATTTTGTTTTTCCCATATAATTCTTTAAAAAAAATTATTTATTTTAATCAGCTTAGATTCTTTTCACCTTCCTTCCACTCCCTTTCCCAAACTGAAAAAGAAAACCCATAAATACATGCATAGTCAATCAGAACAGATTTCCTCATTGGTCATGTTCCAAAAAATTCAAAATAAATTTATTCTACATTCTGAGTCTTCACTTCTCTATCAGGTGGGTAGCATATTTTGTCGTCAGTCCTCTGGAGTTTCAGTTGGTCAGCATATAAGTGATCAGCACAATAGTATTCCATAATAGCTATATATCATAACTTGTTTACCCATTCCTCAGTTAATGGAGCTTCCCATCCTTTGTCACCTCAAAAATTGAATTTTTTCTTATGTTCTTCAAGTTTGTTTTGCTTATAATTCTTCCCTTAATTTACCCTCCCTCTAATTACCCTTCTCCCCTTTCCTTCCAATTTTCCTGTTGAGTAAAGTGTATTTCTGTACCCAGTGCTCTCTCTCTCTCTCTCTCTCTCTCTCTCTCTCTCT
>NW_027186304.1:578762-620061 GCF_028583685.1 Petaurus breviceps papuanus
CTCTCTCTCTCTCTCTCTCTCTCTCTCTCTCTCTCTCTCTCTCTCCTTTCTTTTGATGAATTCAGAGGAGAATGAGTCAGGCGCTTTTTGTACCCCTTCCTTATTTGTGTCATTGTTTACTTGTGTACCCTGATTATGTGAGATAATTTTCCTTAACCTTCCTCTACCTCCCTCTCCCAGTATATTCCTCTGTTCTTCTTTTTCTATTCCTTTCTTGAGATCAAGACATAACTGGATCACTCCCTGGCATGGCTAAATTGGTATTTTGCTATGAATCCTGATGATGCTAGGGTTCAGAGAGGACTCATGTTATAGTTTCCCCATATTTGAATGTAAGCAGTTTATCCTTTTTTAGTTCTTTATTATTGTTCATTTATGTCTACTTTTTGATGCTTCTTTTCACTCCTGTGTTTGAATTTCAACATTTGTGTGTAACTTTGGTCTGTATCAGAAATGCTTGGATGTCTATTTCATTAGAGATCCTTTGGTTGTTTTGTTTTGTTTTTACCCTTTAGGATTATACTCAGTTTTGTTGGATAAGCTATTGTTGTAAGGTCATATGCTTTGCCTTCTAGAATATTATATTCCAAATTCTCTCCTCCTTTATAGCAATGTGCCCTGTGCTCCTGACTGTGGAACCTTGGTACTTGAATTCTTTATTTCTGACTTCTTTTTATATTTTTCCCTTTGACCTAGAAACTTTGAATTTTGACTGTAATGTTCCAGGGAGTTTTCATTTTGGGGCTCCTGTCAGAAGATGATTGGTGGATTCTCTTTATTTTCCCTTTGCCCTCTGGTTCTAAGAGGTCCAGACAGTTTTCTTTTAAGATTCTTTGAAATATCATGTCTAAGATGTTTTCTTGGTCATGATGTTCAAATAGTCCAATGATTATTTATTTATTTCTTGCCTTTTGGAGGGCAATTGGGGTTAAGTAACTTGCCCAAGGTTACACAGCTAGGTGTGTGTGTGTGTGTGTGTGTGTGTGTGTGTGTGTGTGTGTGTGTGTGTGTGTGTGTTAAGTGTCTGGGGCCAGAACGGAACTCAGGTTCTCCCGACTATGCGGCTAGCACTCTTACTCACTGTGTCACCTAGCTGCCCCTAGTCCAATGATTCTTACATGTCTTTTTCTCTTCAATCTGATTCCCAAGATATTTGTTCTTTCTTTGAGGTACTTTGAATTGTCTTCTATTTTTTCTGATATTTTGACTTTAAATATGTCTTGTTGCTTCATTAAAGTCATTGGCTTCTATTTAGTCCATTCTAATTTTCAAAGAATTTTTTGCTTGGGCAAGGTTTTATACTCTTATGCCAAACTGTTAGTTCCTTTTCCAATTCTTTCTTCCATAGCTCTCATTTCATTTCCAGGTTTTTCCTCAAGTACTCTCCTTCCATTTATTAAACACAAACCAAACCCCCCCAAAAGCCCAAACTCTTAACACCCCCCCACAACTCTTGCTTCATCTCTTGCAGGTATTCTAGTTGATTTTGTACCCAAACTTTGTTTTTCTCTTGAGTCATTGCTTGTACATGTTTTAGACCATCTCTTTTTATACATTGATGTCTCCAGTGTCTCTGCCAATGCAATAGCTCATTCTGGTGTGGTTCTTTTTGCTTGTTTGTTTGCCCATTCCTCCAGCCTACTTCCTGTCTTTGGACTTGAGTGTATAGCTAGACTTTGCCATGCTTCCAGAAGGAAGGTCTGGGCTGCTCCTGTTGCTGCTTTCTTAGGGAATTGAGTGTTGTATTATTCCAGTATCTCATGGACAGTTTGGAGATCTGCAAAGTCTCAGAACTTCCAGGGCTAAGTCTGTTTGCTGATCATCCTGCTCTGAGCATTACAAGTTCTTCATAAGGATTTGGGTCTGAGCATGAGTATGTTGCTGGTGGATTCAGCCCCTATCAGTCATTTGGAAAACTCTTGGTTCAAAGTGGCAGAACTGTAGGCCTCTTTTTGTCTGGATTTCCTTCCCTCATAATTTCTCTGTTGGCTGGGTTAGATGCTGGAAATAAGACCCAGCTCTGTTTCTGATTCACATTGCTGCTGCTGTTGGTTTTTGAACTTTCTTGTTTTTCTGTACACTGCTTAGAACCTACTTACCTGGGAATGGCACCCCTCCCCCATGGGCAAAAAAACTGCCAGTTCCCTTCCCCCTCTCTCCTTCCACTCCATTATAGGTCTTACTATACTCCAGTATCGAGCTCAAAGAGCTCCAGTATGGTCTGGGACCTCCATTTGCACTGGTGCATGGTGTCATGGCCTCTCCCTGGGTGTTAGAGTGCAGTATGTGAGGTGGGTGACCTCATTCCCAGTGTTTTCACCCCCTCCTGTGTGTCTTCCTGGGTTGGACAAATGACTAATGACTTTTCAGGATTTCCCCATCAAGATTTGGTGTGCTGCATTTTCTAGACCTCTTTGGAGGAGTTTGTGAGAGGAACTCACTGCACTGCTTCCTGTCACTCCATTATGTTGGTTCTACTTCTTTGCTAAAATTAAATAAATGATACAATGACAATGCTTGACGTATATCTAGATTCATAGACCCCTTGCCAAAGCTCTGGGACTGGCTGGGGTTCTTTGTCCCACAAGTTGCTTTAACTTTTTATGAGTCTATATTCTTTACTCATTACTTCAAAATATGTAAAGCTCATTGTTTTTTTGGGCAATTTTTATAATAACATACTTTCTATTTATGTACTTGCTGATATTTCACCTTGTCAGATTCCTCACAAATAGTACCAGCTCTTTTTATACTCCTGACCCCTTTTCCGGGCTATAGGTTTATTTATAATTGTGTATTAGAGAAAGAATTCCTGCATTGGGTGGGAGGATAGGCTGGACGACCTTTAAAATACCTTCCAACTGTCAGACTCTGTTAGACACTTTGCCTACAACAAAGTATGAAATTGAGATTTCCCACAAATCCTTCTTGACAGTTCTACAAACCCATCATTTTCCACATGTTCTCTCCCTCAAAAAGATAAATTTTTTCTGTTCATTTTGAGCTGTAAAGAAACATCTGAACAAATAATAAACATTGTATTTGCTAGCATTTATATAACATTTTAAAGTTTGCTAAAAATTGTTAAAAAAAAAAGGTTTGTAAAAAATTTTGCATTTTATTTCATTCCATCCCCACAAGAACTCTAAGCAGTTGATGGTATTATTATACCACTTTTACAAATAAGGAAACTGAGGCTGGGTCACATAGCTGGGAAGTGTCTGAGGCAGGATTTTAACCAGTCTTCTCACCTTGGATTCTATCCACTGTGTTACAAAGCTGCTATTTAGGTGTGGGCTCTGATCACAATTCCTTTTTCTCATAGCAAGGTTCCTGTCTACTTGACTGTGTGACTAATCTGCATAATAAATTATTGGGAGAAATGAAGAGCCCAGTGATATCAACCCAATGATAACCAATCTACTCCCCCCAAAATTAAGACTTTCTGTGCTTTGTATAATCTTAGTAATCTCTCTGCCTATGTGGCCTCCTTGCAATAAATGCCTTTTGTGATTAATTAATCTGATTCAGCTCCACTTCAGTGTTTAAATAATCACAGCTATTGTTTATATCGTCCCCCAGTAAAAGCAATGGAAGCATCTAGGCTTCACTCAACTTTTCCTCTATGTCATGCCAAGGGTAGAAATGTCTGTGGAGAAGAACATATGTTGGTGGCTTTTCTGGCAGGCATGGACCCTTCCTCCAGCAGGGATAGGGCACCTGCACAGAGAAAAGCCAGCTCTGGGAAATATAACTCTACTCAAAGGGGCAGAGGAAGTAAGATCTATTAGCTTTTCAAGAAGGCTGCTCTATTGTAGTGGGAACGGAAGGAAACACAAAAAGAAAGGGAGATATGATCTTAAGCTTGGTATCTATTACTTGAGCTGCACATTATAATCTGGAGGTAGGTGCATGGCAGCATCAAGGTCTGCTATTATCAGCAACCTCTGCAGTCAATCAGTGGTTAGCCTTATACCCTCTTCTTTCTTCTCTGGCTTTATGAGTACCAGGCAGGTTCGTTTCTCTATAGTGAATCACACATGATAGGGATCATCATTACTATTAAACATTATCATTATTATCAATCATTATTTTGTAGAATTGAATTGATTTGAAATAATTGGTCTGCATGCGACTCATATGTTTGCTTGCCCAATACTCGATGGTTTCAGGCCTTTTGGTGGTGGTATGGACCAAAATGATTTTATTGCTCTTGGGAACTCTCTCTATTAGTGCAAACCAGCAATGTTTCTGCCTGTTATAGACCTAAGAGTTCCTCTGGGCTTTCATCGACAGCTTCAGTGACCTGCCCAGAGTCACACACCCAGTAGGTCTTCGAAGTTGTACTTGAATGGAGGCTCTCCTGACTCCAAGGCTGAGTCTCTAGCTAAGTCACACTGGCTTATGTATTGATTTGGTTACATTGGAGTTAAACACCATCCAATGTGATGCCATTTATTTGGTACGTATGATGATTCTAATAGAATGGCTAAAGTTTTTGCATGGAAACATGAAAAGTTAAAGTGCAGTCCAGAACCAGACCTTAGAGAAGAACAAATCTAATGCTCTCCTTTTGAGGACAAGAGAGCAGAGTCTAAGAGAAGTAAAATGATTTGCCCAAGGTTGCCTAGTGAATTAGTGTAAGAGCCAGGAAAAGAACATAGATTTCTTAAGTTCTAGTTCAGGGGTCTTTGTATTTCTAGACTCTGAACACAGCTAGACCTCTGCTAAAGTATCTGCCCATCCCACCCTTACCTGCTCTTAATCCAACAGCAAAACCTCTCTTATTGTACTGTGGAGCTGCCTTTGCCCTCCCGGTTTTACTTGAACTCTTGACTTATGAAATCATTCTATATACTTAGAACCTGGGTTTTTATTACGTGCCTTTGCCATTGTGGTCTACAACTAGTAGCTAAATTTTGGAGACCTCATTTTCCACATCTGACAAATGGAGGTTTCAGACTAGATGTCCTCTCACATCCTTCTCAACTCTATAATTATAAGAAAACTGTTCCTGCTTGGTCTGAAATCCCAGATGGTAAAATAATTTTACTTAATCAGAATTCTACTTCAACACCCAAACACAATGCTTTCTACCATTGTAGAACTGAAATGAATTGATTTGAAATGAATGGCCTTCTTAATATTCAATGATTTCACAGACATGTTTCCTTCCCTCTCTTGAATCCTCAATTTCTTTTTTTTGCCTATTCTATATATTTATCTATTTATTCATCTATCTCTTTATTTATTTATCTATTTATTTTAGGGCAATTGGGGTCAATTGACTTGCCCAAGGTCACACAGCTAGTTTTTGTGTTAAGTGTCTGAGGTCAGATTTGAACTCAGGTCCTCCTGACTCCAGGGCCAGTGCTCTATTCACTGTGCCATCTAGCCACCCCTTGAACCCTCAATTTCACCAAACCTCACTGGCCTACTTTGGTCCTGGATACCTCACTGACTCAGGCCTGGTTTTGAAGGAGGCTAGCTAGTAGGGATTCCTTTTCTAAAGTCCTAGTCCTGTTTTTCACCATGGTACAGAGGTGACCCTGGGTTCTCAAAGTCCATGGTAGGAGAACCCAGTCTCTAACAGTCTCTCCATCTACTTAGGATAATAAAATCATTAATTTGTAACTCAAAGGGACTAGAGAGGTCAGTGAGATCAAACTCTACTCCCTCCCCCTTTTTTAACAGATGAGGAAACAGAGACTCAGAGAGCTTAATTGACTTGTACCCCATTAGTAAGTGTCTGAGGAAGGAATCAAACCTGGATCTTCCCCCACTGTATGTCCAACACTGTATCTGTCTATCTACTCTACTACACATGCCTCTCTGACTCAGAGAACACAGATCCAACAAGAGAAGGGAATGACCCTACAGATCCAGCATAGGGAAATCTGGAGAAGCACCACAACAGCAGATTGTTCGTTTCTTCATTGGTTGATAGAGTCTTTGACTGGGAGACATGACTATTGGTACTAACTTGTCCAGTATCCATTGAGATAATATATTAGGAAAGAAACTGAACACTGTGAATATAAGTTCAACCATATGGAACAATGAAAGGAATGCTGAAGTTGGACTTGGAATCACAAGAACTGAGTTTGAATGCTGGTTTTGCTTCTTATGAATTATGTAACCTTGGGCAAACCATTTTGCTTTTCCAGGTCTCAATTTCCTTATCTTTTAAATGAGAAGTTTAGGCTAGAAAGCTGGTGACATGTAGCCCAGAAAACTCCTTAGTGCAGTCCATAATCAGATTAAAATCTTATTGGAAAATACTTTTAAAATAAAAATACAAGGGAACATCAATAACATTAATATGTGGTTTTCTAAGGCAATATAGCTTGATACTACAGGAACTGGATAACTTCTAAGCCTTTTTCCAGTCCTAGATCCTGTGAACGAACAATTTCCTTGTAAATGAAGTTGTAATATATAAGGAGGCTGAATATATATGCAAGGATAGTACCCAGCTTTACCTTGGAAAGTCAATTAAAGGGGATGATGGAGTTTACTTCCTTGATGGCCAAAAGATTTGGTAGGTACTTTCACTAGCTTGTTAGGCAATACAGAATGTGTGGGGGAAGTATTTATACTTTCTATATCCTGGAAAAATGGGTTTGTTGTTCATGTATGTAAAGAGGATTTTGTTATCCTTTTTAGAGTTCAGTTTGTCAGGATCCATGGCCATGGTAATGTCTAGTTTCCAAGTATTAGATATAACTCCTAGAATAGCTCTAAGGATTCCAGATAGTAATTCCTAGAATCATAGTGACAGACAGTCCTACTGAGTGTGCTGTGAGATACAAGGGTGACATAATTGATATTTGCTACTCTTGTGCAGAATGATGTTGCTAAAGTTCACCTGTGAGCTTAACTTTGGCAAGTTGCCTTCTTTGTCTGTTGCCCTATAAAGCAACTAGGCACTGGTCAGTGAGGGGAAAACCATGGGTAATGCATAGAGGAATTCATGTACCTGACTCAACTGGCCCCCATTGAGACTGGAGGGGACTTAGGGAAGTACACAAGCTGTGCCTGTCTTGGCTGACCCCATCAAGACATAGGGGTAGTTACCCCCCACCCCTCTTCTTGCCCACCTATTATGGGAATGGGAATCTTAAGATCTTCCCTTCCCCTTGGCTAGGCTTAAGTGACTCTGAAAACCTTCCCTGATTTGAAAATATACTCTGCCCCCAATAGGCTGAATGTGGTCACAAGGAGCCTGTAGCGGGAGGCTTGTTTTTCAGGAATACCCATGCCTTGTAGCTTTGTGATTGGGCAGTGGGTCAAAAGGGTTGTTACATTTTCTGAGCCAGGAGAAGGCTATGATGTGAGGTTTTGTTTTAGGGCTCATTTGTTGTGACACAACTGAGTTGTGTTATTTGACCAGACGAGACTCTGGGCAGCCGTTGAGCCCCCGGCTTTGAAAACCCAGATGTTGGTGCTTCCCTCTCTGGTAACTGACTAGGTATGAACGTAATGGTCAGACAGTTGGAAGCCTGTCTGCTGACGTTTCTCTGTATTTGTTGTCTGCTTGTAACTTGTTTGTATTCTCTGAAGTTTGGGGTGCTGACCTTTTCCCCTTGAACCAGGTAAATGATATGTTTGATTGACTAAAGCAAGATTGTTAACCCATTTTGAGTTGCTTTCCTTTAGAAAAGCAGATCTAAGAACCTGTGTTGGCAGCCACCCTGGGGATGCTGGGGTGCTTGCTGCTACACCACCCCTACCAGAAGAGTGATTAGGGAATGCTGGAGGAGCTGATTCTCCCATTATCAACAACTCCTTTGAGAGGACTAGACTAGAATAAAATAGGATTGTTAAGCCCTCCAAAGCTGTCCTTCCTACCTGATCAGATCAAGAGCGAACCTGTTAAAAGCTGGAGTACAAAACCTTCAGTGCCTCTTGTGTGTTATCTGAGAAACAGTCTGTATGTAGCAAAAAGAAACATGAGGATTTCTTTTGTTGCTATTGTTGTTCAGCCATTCAGTCATGTCCAACTTCTCATGACCCTACAGATCATGGCTGGCCCTTCTATCTTTCACCATTTCTCAAAGTTTGTCCAAGTTGCCGTTTGTTGTTTCCATGACACTATCTATCTTTTCTTCTGTCCCTTTTTCCTTTTGCTTTCAATCTCTCCTAACATCAAAGTTTTTTCTAGTGTTGTTGCAACAGGTCAATTCAAAAAAGCATTACTCAGTGTTTTCCACTCTACCAGGCACTGAGAACAGAAACATAAAAAAGAAAATAGTCCTTATTCTCAAGGACCTGGAATTGGCTTTGGGAGCGGGACGAGGATACTACACATCGCCATATGTTCTGAGCGTGTTAAACTTATTGGAAAAGCTAGCAGTTATAAATAGGGTGGGTCTTCAGCTCTTCAGCAAGCTAAGATTTGAATGAAGGCTGACAGATAATTTTTTACAGGCAAAAGGAGCGGCATCCACAAAAATATATATATATAGCATCATAGAGGAGGAAAACCATATTATTGATTGCGAAACATGTAGCATCATAGGTGCGAGGGACAAAATGATTGGATGGAAATCAGGAATGCTGGGCTAGCAAGCACTGCTTACCTCTTATCACTAGGAAATTCTGATTGATTTAGTCTACCTGCAGGAATAACTAATGGTATATAGACAACAAATTTCTTTTAATTGGTCAAGGAGAACTAGTGGTGTTGAGATAACAGTTTTCTTTTAATTAAAATGCTCTCTATGGAGATTGGACTTTTAAACTTAATTCAGAGATGAAGACTGAACTTCTGAACTTAAAAACAAAGAAATGTGACTTAGTTATAGGTGATACAGAATAAAGTAAATTACAAAAATGGAGACAATATCATTTTGATTTTCTCAACATAGGTATACAAATAGGAGATGATGTGAGGAGAGAGAATATTAATAACTGTGGGAAGCCAGAACTCAAGAAAAGTTTTATAGAGGAGGTAATACCTGAACTGGATCTTGGAGCCCAGACATAATAACTATAATGTTAAATGATATTTAAATAACACAATAGGGTTTGCAAAGTGCTTTAACTTTATTATCTTAATAGTTTTTCAAGTATAACTTTGGGCTCTCTAATCCAACTCCTTCATTTCCTAGAAAAGGAAACTGAGGCTGGGGGATTTTAACTGACTTGCCCATTGTCACAGAGGTAAAGTAGCTAGAATCTGGAGTCAGGAAGACTTTAGCTCAAATCTGGTCTCAGACACTAACTGTGTGAGTTGGGCAAGTCACTTAACCTGTCTTAATTTCCTCAACTGTAAAATGGAAGTAATAGCATCTAACTCTCATAGTTGTGAAGATAAAATAAGATAATATTTGTAAAGTGATTTATAAATTTTAAAATGCTATATAATTAGTCAAGGAGTTTACAATCTAATGGGGGAGACAGAATGCAAACATATATAAAGCAAACTCTATAGAAGAGAAATAAGAAATAATTAATAGAGGGAGGCATTAGAATCAAGAAGGGTTGGGAAAAACTTCTTATAAAAAATGGGATTTTTGTTGGAACTTAAAGAAGCCAGGAAGGTTAGTAGTCCAAACAGAGAAGGGAGAGCATTCTAGACATGGAGGACAGACAGAGAAAATGTCTGGAGACAAGAGATGGAATGTCTTGTTTATATAGTAGCAAGGAAGACAGTATCACTGGATTGAACGATACATGTTGGATTGTGAGGTATAAGAAGACTGGAAATTAGGAATGGGGCTAAGTTATAAAGGGGGGCAGCTAGATAGCTCTGTTGGGCCTAGAGTCAGGAAGACCTCAATTCAAATTCAGCCTTAGACATTTGCTAGCTACGTGACCCTGGACAAGTCATTTAATTTCTCTTTGCCTTAAACCAGAGGAGAAGGAAATGGCAAACCTCTAGAGTATCTTTACAAGTAAAAGCCCATTGCAAGCATTGGTGTGCTATGGTCTACGGGTTATGAAAAGTCAGACTGGACTAAACAATAACAAAGATTATGAAGGGCTTTGAATGCCAGACAGAACATTTTCTATTTGAACTTGGAGGCCATAGGGATTGCTATGATTGCTTTAAGTCATTGTTATTGTTGATTTTAAACTACATCCTTTGATTCCAGGGCTCTTCCCACTGTGACATAGCCAACTCAATGAGGCAAGTACAATTCTTACCCCCATTTTTCACATGAAGAAACTAAGGTTTAGAGAGATTAAGGGATTTACCCAGAGTCACAAAGGAAGTGTCAGAGGTCGGGTTTCAACTCAAGTCTTCCTGACTCTACTTCCAGCACTGAATCGCTATAAGTGATATATAAGTGATAGGAGTGACAGAAATGGTGGAAGGAAGGAAACTCAAGAACAGAAAAGAACTCCATCAGTTGGGATTTCTGATTCCTTCCCACTGGGGTTATTACCTCCTCATGCCTAGTTAAGTACTCTGCACAGAGTAGCTAGATCAGGGATGGGAAACCTGGGGTCCCAAAGCCCTTTGACTGAATCCAAACTTTACAGAACAAATATTAATAAAAGGATTTGTTCTGTAAGACTTGGACTCAGTCAAAAGGGCATACGCGAGGATCTAGAAGGCCACACGTGGCCTTGAGTCTACAGATTCCCCACCCCTGAGCTAGATACTAAATGTTATTGACTCACAGTGACCATTATCACCTCTGCCATAGTAATAGCGCTTCCTGAATCATTTTACTACTCTATTATTGATCTGAACCCTGATTTCTTTACTCACCTTTGTGTCTGAGAGTTTATAGAAAATAAACTGTAGCTGACAGCAGAGCTTAAGGTTTGAACTATTTTCTATCTTGTTTGTAAACTCAGCCTCTCAACCAACCAGAAGGTACATTGGCCTGAATTAGGGTTACCACTCTACTGTTTTGTCAAAGGGGGTCATTATGGATTCCCCATCTCCCACGTAGATGAAAAGCTATTTTGAATTCTGAAGTGCCTCATTTTATAGAATCCTTGCTGTTATGTTGCAAACTTATGCAAAGCAATTGAAAAAGGAGGCCTTTGAAGACGTCGGCTCCTCAAGGCCACCTAAAGGGATGTAATGAGTTGATCGTTATTTCTATGAGCTCTTTGTTTTAGGTTATTTTTATTTTGTTGATGGATTTTAAAAGGTGTTTTTGAAGGGCAAAGCTAGAGGACATGCTTTACTTGTCATTAACTCTACAAGAACGCAACCAGTATAATTGCTCATTGTCTCTTTCCTCCTATGGACCTTCCTGCCCTGCTGCTGCAGTGGGGGCTCTTCCCACCCAAAACCTGTTGAGGTTTCATGAAGTGTTGTGGTGGAACAAAAGAATTCAGAATCCGACCACCTCTGATCCAAGTACAGGCATTTATTGAGATAGACGCCTCTCATAAAGCGGGCTAAATTCCGAGAGGAATCAGCAACTTCAAAGAAAGCAAGATGGATTTTTATAGGGTAAAGATGCAATTACATAACAGAAATTTACATAGAATATAGAAATATGATTAATATTAAAAAGGCAGGAGGAGTTTGTTAAGGGATTAAGTAATGGAGGAGGGGTCCCATCAGTGGTTTGGTGGTTAAACATTCTTGTCATGCTGCACTCCAGTTGTTTAGCTATTGTGGTCCTGTCTGGTCACGATAGAGAGTTAGGTATTGTGGTCCTGTCTTGGGCTAGATGGATGATGTGATTGTGATTGAGTACAAGAACACACCTGTTTCTGTGGGAATGGGTCTGGATAGAGACAGTAGCTGGGTTGCCATTATATGGATACATCTGCTGTTTCTGTGGTAACCAAGAGTTCAGGGACACACCTGTTGTTCCAGTGAGCAGTGAGGCATATATAAAGAAGTTAGGACATTGGTGGGTGGGCTAGGTAGGTATAGTGGGCTTGCTGTTCACTAGGGCTAGGCTTATAATGAGGTTAGAAGATTGGGGGGCTGGGGGCAGCTTTATTAGGATTCCATACCTCAAGTCAACAAATGTTTCTTAAGTATCAACTATGTGCAGAGTGCTTTACTAGGTGGTAGTGATGGGGTACCTGGGGTCTAAATCAATTTGTAACATCAGTTTGTAAAACCAGTTTGTACAATTGTAACTGCAATTTGTATTGTCAAACTCTTCCCCTTCCCCACAACTTGCAACTCCTTTGTTCTTACTTAATCTCTTCATGTCTCCTCAGTCTGGCCCAAATCTTATCTAAACTATCTATGCACTAAAGTCACAAGTTCCTCTCAGTCAGCTCTAACCTTTATCTAGGCACTGAGGTCCCTTCCCTCCATCTGGTCAGCCCTGACAATGGCAGCCCTACCCTTTAAAAGTAAAAGCCTGTACCCCTCTCACTTGCAGGTCCCCTAAAGGACTCTTGTCTATTTATTAGACTTCTTATAGAAGCATAACAATAAACTTCTACAACTCTCACTCCAATTAAGCATGAGACCTTGAATTCTTTCCAGACATTATTGCAGGTTTTCTGGTCTTGGATAAGATCAGAGTTCCTGCTGAACCTATTGGGAGCTATCCCTCATCAGTAGCAGCATACAAGGCTTAGGATAAGACATGATACTTATCTTCATGGGATTTACATTAAATATTTTCTTATATTTAGCTGTCTTATTTATTTGAATTCATTTTGTATAAATATTTTAACACTGTGACCCTAAAGTGTTAGTTCAGTTTTAATACTAAAACTTAAGTTTTAGGTGATTTTAAGCTATTAAGGCTTTATCTTCCTTACCTTGGGATGGGAAGGTTGATAGTAATGCATTTTTACAAAGTCAGAAATCTGAACCAGATGGAAGTAGCGTTACTACAGTTTCTATGGTAGAATTTCAAGGTTGCTGGACAGAGGTGCCTAGGCCCAAGATGAGTGTGTTATTTCCAATAAACTCCATATTTTCTCAATGGAATATGGAATATCTTCAACTACTATGGCATAACTTGTATTAATTCTAGAATTACAAAGGTCTTGGTCTCCTTTTCTGTTTATTGGAAAATTTACTAAATAATAACTACCATTTATATTATATTTTATAATCTGGAAAGCATTCAAAATTATCTAATTTTATTCTTGCTACAACCTTGTGAGGCATTATTATCTGTGTAGGCATCATTGTCCCCCTGGTATAGGTGAGAAAAATAGAAGTTTAGAGAGCTTATGTTATATGCTTGGTTAGAGGGGAAACACCAGAGGCAGATTTCAAATTCAGGTTGATATTGACTCTCAGTCCAGTGCATCACTCTTCCCACCAGGTCAGATTTCCTCTGAGGTAAGGCGTAAAGGCGACCAGGTTTGGCAACAGGTGTCCAATAGACAAGAAGCAAGTAACTGCTGAGGGTTAATTTTGTGTGTTTCTGCCAAGAGTCAGCTTGGGCTTGTTCCTCAGTGTTGCCAAATTGTCTGCCTTTCTTAGCAGATTATGAGATATTTGAAGCATCTCCTCAAGCTGTGGTAAATTGAGGAGAGTGACTGGGAAGGCTGTGACTTTTAAACAGCCATACTCAAAGGCGTCACATGTTATGGCCTAAAAGGCTTTCAGAAAAGGTGAGGGCAGAGTTGAGTCTGTACTAATTGTCTGAGCTAGACCTATTCCCAGGATGTTATGAAGGTGGTTAGAAGCAGGTAATAGGGATATGAGAGCCCTCTGGCTTTGTAAGGAATGTGCCAGGGTTTTCTATTCTAATTTATCGCTTTTTATGTGTCCTTATTTGATTTGCTTAGGTTTGAGGATTCTTGTCTTTTCCCAATCCATCAAGTAAGCACTTATAAGACATTATTATGTGTCAGGAACTATGCTATAGCTGCTCAGTCAAGACGAAAAACAAAGAGATTCTCCCTTTCGAGAAGAGAACAAACATGGACAAATAAAGTCAATACAAAAAATACCCATAGGACCTAGAAGGGTTTGAGGTCACACCAAGAGATGCAGTGGGAGGAATCAAAAGCCAAGGCCATCAGGAAAAGTCTCATGTAAGAGGTGGCCCTTGAGTGGAGGTGGATGTGAAGAGTGACATTGCAGGCATGCAGGAGAGCCTGGGGAAAGGGATGGTGGTGGGAGATGGAATGTGGTATATGTGGAACAAATAGCAAATAGAACAATTTGGTTGGAAGCTAGAGTATATGAACAGGAGTCATATATAATTATTCTGGATAAAGCAAGATTGTGCAGGGCACTAAATACTAAAGTAGAAGAATTGAAATTTTATCCCGAGGACAAGAGGGGAACCACTGAAGCAAAAGAGTGGGGGTAGTAAGAAATGTGTTTTAGCAATATCATTTTGTCAGCTGTGGGAAGGATGGATTGGAAAGAAAAAAGCCTGGAAGGCAGGGAGAACAATAAGAAGGTCATTTCTTATGGAGTGAACTTCTGTTTCTCTTTTGATTTTGAGAGACCTTCTAACAATTAGAGTTGTCTGAAAATGCAGTAAGTGACCTTAAAGGTAGTGAGTTCCCCATCATTGTGAGCATTCAAGCCAAGACTTCTTTGTGCATCACATGGGAGGTTGGAAGAGACTTTTCTCACTATGCTTCACTGTGATGATGGTTTGTTTCAGACCTAATTTTTCCTTTCAAATGCTTGACTCTAATCCTGGTTTTTGGGATGCAGTCAGGACTCAAAGAATACAAACTTTTTGGATATATGAAACAAAAACATAAGGTGGTTTTAAGATTAGAAATAGTAATTCAAAAAGTTGCAGGGGTATAGATGATACATAGCCTTTTGATTTCTAACTTTGGGATTGGAGGGGTCTCTGTGAAGGCTCATTCATTAGCACAGAATAGCACATCTCAGATGAACTCTGCTCATCAACTTTGATCTGCTTTCCACTTTACCACTGATTGCTGATTCAGGGAAACCAGATGGGTCAGCAAGGTTGGGTACTCACTCTCCTTGAAACAGAACACAAATCTAAATGTGTGTTCCTTTCATTAGGTAGATGGTATATAGTAATACGTCAAGGTCAATGAGCTATGCTTTATATGCCAGATATTCTATGATAAGATTAGCTATTCTGTGGTGACCTGGACAAACATAGGACTGCTTTTTTTCTTTTTAATCTTCTTTTTTGGAGGGGGGAAGGCAGGACAATTGAGGTTAAGTGACTTGCTGTTATAAAAATGTACATTTTTAAGATCTTCCCTGCCCCTAGGTTAAGTGCATCTGGAGCCTGTGGCAGGAGACTTGTTTTTCAAGAGATACTTTGTTATTGGGCAGTGGGTCAAGAGGGTTGTTACATTTTCTGAGCCAGGAGCAGGCTATATAAAACCTTGATATGAGGCTTTGCTTTGGGACTCAGTTCGAGAAGTGTTGTGTGATTTGACCAGATGAGACTCTGGGCAGCTGTTGACAGCCCCTTGCCTTTGAAAACCCAGATGTTGATTCTTCCCTCTCCGGTAACTGTGATTTTGTATGGATATAATGGTTGGACAGTTTGGAAACCTGTCTGTTTGATCTGTTTCTCTGTCTTGATAATTCTGTCTGTATACTCTGAAGTTCAGGGTGCTGACCTTTCCCCCCTGAACTAGGTAAACAATATCTGTTTTAGATTGATTAAAGTAAGCTTGTTAACCCATTTTGAGTTGCTTTCCTTTAGAAAAGCAGATCTAAGGACCTGTGTTGGCAACCACCCTGGGGATGCTGGGGAGCTTGCTGCCATACTTGCCCAAGGTCACACAACTAGCAAGGTTAAGTGTCTGAGACAGGATTTGAACTCAGGTTCTCCTGACTCCAGGGTCGGTGCTCTATTCACTGCACCACCTAGCTGTCCCTAGGGCTGCTTTTTATTTAAAAGAAAAATACGAAGTTCTCCAAATAGCAAACCAAAATATAGTTTCTTGATTGAGAATTTTATGAAAACTTAATTCAGTTATTGACTATGAGATGCATGAAGGTGCTGTTCAGATTTAAAAGTTCAGCTACCACATTATTTAGAGCCAGGACTACACCTCTGCTCCATCAAAATAGAGGAGATATATTTAGCAACTGTTAGATTGCAATCACTTTGTCACAGAAAGTTTCATTTTGTGATTGAACAATCTTCACAGTTCCTAAATAATAAGAAATCACATTTTTATAGCACGCTGGGGTTTGCAAAGCACTTTAATTAAATGGACTTGTGTTATAGTCAATGAACATTATTATTTACTAATTAATAACTAATTAATTCCAAGGCTCATTAATACTATTATTCAAATCCCCATTTTATGGAGGAGTAAATTGGAGCCCAGGGAATACCCAGGTACACAATAGCAGATCTCCTATACAAACCTAATCTTTGAGACTGCAAGACAGCTCTTTTTTCTACCATACCATTGCACTGTCAGGGAGCTTAGAATGCAGATCATTTTCTGCTGTCAGGCACCTTGTCAAGAAAGAGCCAAAGTAAAGGACACAGCATTGCTGGATGTAATTTAGATAAAACAAAGTTCTTGCCTTCATGGTGCTTATGATCTTAGTAGGGGGATAAGACACAAATACACAAGTCCCAATTCAGTGTAACAAAAGAGTCAATAAACATTTATTAAATACCTATGGGACAGTTATTATGTTAAGGGCTAAAAACTATCTAAGGCCCTTACCAGGTAATAATAACTAAAAGCTGGCTATTTATATGGCTATCATATACCTATATAATATTATATAAATATTTGAATAGTTATATATTTACATATTATATATAAATATGTAATATATAGGTATATGATAAATATATATGCATGTGTAAATACATGTACGTACATATATAGTGTATACACACACACATATATATATATGCACACTTATATATATATATATATATAAGGTTTATAAATAGCCTTACAAATATTCTATTATTTTGCCCTTACAATAACGCTGGAAAATAGGTGCTATTATGATCTCTATTTTATAAATGAGGAAAATGAGACAAACACAGGTTAAGTAACTCTCTGAAGCTCACAAAGATAGTAAATGTCGGAGGCAAAATTGTTGAGACAGAATGTCTCAGGTCTCCCTGATTCTGGCTTAGTGCTCTATCCTGTGATAGCCACATAATATTACAGGAAGTAGAAAGCTAAACTAGTTGGCCGTATCCCCGTGGAGGATTTTGGGTAGGACAAACCCACGAGTCGCTACAGGTGAGAATGTATGCTCAGGTTGTGGTCTTCACTTTCAGAATGTGCTTCAAGATATTCATGCACAGCGTTTCATAACAGAAACAGGAATACGTTTCTTTTAATGCATTTAGCAGTGATTAAATCACACCACTCATATTGATGAACAGTTGATAAAGTATAAGGATCATGGGCTCACAGACCTGGAAGAAGTCACCTAGTCCAATGCCCTCGTTTTATGTAAGACCCATGAGGTAACAGACCCAGGGAGGTCATGGAAACATAAAGATGAAAGAGTCCTTTGGTTTTGTAAGGAAAGGGCCAGGGTTTTCTATTTCATTTTCTCTTCTTTTACCTTTTGTGCTTATTTGATTACATAGGATCATAAATATAGCCCTGGAGGGGCAGCTAGATGGTGCAGTGAATAAGAGCACTGGCCCTAGAGTCAGGAGGACCTGAGTGCAAAATCCAGCCTCACACACTTGACACATTTACTAGCTGTGTGACTTTGGGCAAGTCAACCCCAACTGCCCTGCCTTCCTCCCCTCCAAAAAAAATATAGCCCTGGAAGGAAACTTAGATACCATTTAACCCAATTATCTCCTTTTACAAATATGAAAGTGAAACCCATTTTTCTTAAGGACTTGTTGAAAGTGACAGGGAATTAGTGGAAGAGTCTGATCTTCTGACCCCTTTTCTCACATAGTAGCAGCTCTCAAAAGGATTTTATGACTACCCTACAGTATATGCTACTAGTCTGAGGGAAAAGAAAATACTTTCTTATGGTACTTTTTTTTGGTCTTTTTGGAGGGGGGAAGGAAGGGCAATTGGGGTCAAGTGACTTGCCCAAGGTCACACAGCTAGTAAGTGTGTCAAGTGTCTGAGGCCACATTTGAACTCAGGTCCTGCTGACTCTAGGGCCAATGCTCTATTCACTGTGCCATGTAGATGTCCTTTTTATAATATTTTCAAAATAAAATTGCTGGATTTCTAAGGCTCACTCTTAGGTACAAGAACTAGGCATTGAACACACATACAAAATTGGGAAGATCAAGAAGACAGGGCAACATGTGAACAACATAACAGAAACAGCCACAGATAACTTCCATATTCTTGACTCTTCATCACTGTTTAGCAGTCAATTCCTCATCAATCTATCCCTGTACTTTACCAGTCCAGAAGCTGACTAGGTTGTAGTGAGTGTGACAGCAGTATTTAGACAAGAGTGAACTTTCAAGTTGTGTATTTCTGTGTTCGAATGACTGCTGAACAGAAGGAAGAACGGTGGTGGCAGATGTCCTATCAAAGGTCTATCTAATCTTATTGCACCCCTGGCTCTTGAAGAGTCTTAATCCTCCTCAGGCACCAAAAAGTCACCATTTTCACTGTCAAGAACAGAGGGAAAAAGTTCACTGTGCAAAATGGATCTGATGCTAGTTTAGTAGGGAGACTAGACAATGAAAAGCCAATCCTCTAAGAAAGCTGATTCGATCTTCCTGGTAGACATACAGAGCATACACAATATTACCTGATTGGTTCTAATCCGACACATGAAGGCTTGAAGCATACTTCTGGTCATAAGTGATTGAGAGGCTTATACTGAAGGTGTAAATAAAAGGTCCAAGTGGACAATATCTTACTCTCTTACATGGTGACTTTTGAGTAAGCAAAATCGTTTATTTCCCTACTTTATTATTCTGTGCCTATGAAACCATAGTATTTCTGTTATTCTGGTATTTCTTTTTCCTTTTCCTAGCGGCAGGAGTGTCTTGAGAGGGGAGCACCCAAGCAACCAGTGAAAATGAGACCCATCAAAACCATCCAAGATCCTACCAACAATAAGAATCCCAGAACAGGTTGCAGCAATAGCCAAGTAGAGTGAGGGTCTAGCACCATGACCTGATTGATTCATCCCAGCATGGAATAACTGTCAGCCCAGATACATTGTCCTGGAAGGAGCTAGACAAGTTGAACATGGAGTGAGTTGGCCATCACTAATGCCTGAAGTTTACTTGAAGAGAACTAGATAGGGATTCAGAAAAGAGGAAAGGACTCCTAGAGTTTGTATTTTTAAGGTACAAAGGTATTTCCTTTGTCCCCATATGGTCCCTACATTTATGCCTCACTCAATCTATGCATTAAATTCAAGTCCATTCTTCTCAGAGACTGAGTCTGTGCAGTAGGGAGAGTACTGCCTACTGGGGGGATGATTTTGTAACTTTACTCCTTGCTATATATTCTCAGTAAATATCCTTTGTAAAAGGCGATTCATGCAAACTGGTTGGTTTTGGAGGGGTCATATTGGATGCATTGGATGGGGGTTCATAACTGATATTATTGGAAGCTACAATTCCATAGAATTATACCTAGAATCCTGAGGGCAAGAGTCATCAGCTATACTCTGGAGACCCAAATTGCCAATGCCAGTGTGCCCAAAGGGTATGCTACATGAAATGAAGGAAGGAAACTTGAGAGGACATTCTGTATTTAAAAGGCTGACCTTTTAAACATCTTCCATATTAAGAGCAACATTTGAATTTATTTGTTATTTGACATTAATAAATTATTTCTACTTTTCATTTGATGTTGCTGACCTCTTCGATTCCCCACAGAAGGAGTAAAATTAATCCCTAATTTTCTATTCCTTTCTTATGACTACAATAAACTTTCCCAGAAACTGAGGGTTACTGGAGGTCAGAGGTCAGACCCATTAACACTGCATCAAATGCCTACTATGAATAAATAATAGACAATAATGATCATCTACTATTGCAATGGTTAGGAAAGCTAGTCAGTCTGCTTTATTTGTATTTCTAATTATGACCCCTGCATAGGATGAGGTAAACAAAGACTTATCAGAGTCCAGAGAACATGGTTAGTTGAATTTTAATGGTATATTTTGCTTATCATTGTTTGTTAAAGATTTGTTATGTATTTTTAAAAATCCAATTTTATTTTACACGATGATCATTTTGCATAGTCTTTCCTTCAGATGGTACCCCCATAGAGCTACCAAATGGAATCCAAGTACTATCAGTTGGAAAGCAATGTTAACTAACTCTTGGTTAAGGTGGGAATATGTTTGGGGAAAGGAATCAGGAGAGAAAGTAGCAGGAAAAGAAAGAAGGTAAAAGAAAGGTGAGGAGGAGAAATGTTTTTTTTTAATTTCACTTAGATCTGGAGCTTATTTAGATGAGTTGTTGAAGAAAGTCTTTTCAGGTTGTTCAGGAAATAGAACCAAAGGACAAACCAGACTTCCTTTTTTGCCATCTTTCTTTTCCACTGCCAGTCTCCTAGCCATGCACTTTCCCCAGGTCCTGTACAAATCAGAATACTTTCTCAACACCAGTTATGATAGGCAATAAAATAAAATCCAGTAAAATAAAGCTGAAGACATTTAAGTTTAACATTTACAATTAGAATCCAAGTCTTCCATTCTAGGTAGTTGCCAATCTCCCCTGAAGAATGCTCTGGGAGTCAGAAGTCATGCCTTAGCTGTTTGCTGGTTTATGTGAGAAGAGAAAAGTGATTCCTATTTGAAAATGAGAATAATGATTCTTCTATAGCCTACTGAAGTATTGTGAGGTTGTTGTTATTACTTTGCACTATTGAGAAGCTTCTTAGAACATAAGCTTCCAGTAATTAACATACTCTAGATTACTCTAAATGGTAATCTGAGGTGTTATTCTGAGATTTTTGTGCATTTGTCTGTATATATATATGTATGTATGTATATGTATGTATGTATACATACACACATTTTTGCATTGTATAACATCTAGAACCTTCTTTAAATCAACAAACTATACTTTGAAGGATCTCCAGAATTTGTGGCAAGGCAATCTCAGATAAAGAAAAATCAGAAATCTGAATTTTTATTAGTTCCAAAGATTTTAGATCTTTTGTGCTGGTGAAGTTTATAAAACATAGTAAAATTGTCAACAAAAGGGAAGGTATGAAATCTTAAACCTTTGAGGTCACCCAATTATTTCATGTGTTGCAATATTTCACATCATCTTTGAATAGGATTATTCAGAGTACATATTAGGTAGACAGGTAGTTGGTGGATAGATGGATTGTGCATTTATATAAGTTCTTACCATGTGGTAATCAAGCTTCTAGTTTCAAGTTCTAGGGACACAAAAACATGCAAAGATAACCACTTGTCAACCATATGGAACTGGCCTCTAATTTCTGAGTGGCTGGAGGTTGATATGGAAGGCTAGAGATAGAAGAGTCCTGAATCAAATGTAAGTTTAATTTCAGTGAGAGAAAGGCTTACAACCAAGAACACATGTTGCAGAGCCTTGCCCCTTGTGGGGGTACCTGCTTTACTGTGGCCAAATCTCAATATTTAAACCAATGACTGTGCAGTGAGCTATAGAACTGACAATGAGGGGTAACAGCGACGATGTGACAAGTTTAATTCATAGCAGGGCTTCATGACCGGAACATGGATACAGCAGGTGCTTGCTTGGGTTCAGAGAACACCTGGTACTGGTCAAAGTAATACAATAATTACATGAAACAGTTCTGTGATTTTTCCGTGGCGGAGATCATCCAGAGGGTGAGTGCAAAGGATTGTTATTTTGCCAAGCTCAGGGCACAGCTTCCTTACAGGGCCTTAACTCTGGAAAACAGGGTGTCTCCTAATGTCTCGACACACTGTTTTCAAAGGGCTTACATTCTAATTATATTGTGGCCACAGTTATTATCCACACCGTGTAGTCATTGCTATTGTCAAACTTTGAGGAGTATTAACGGTGTCCTGGGTACTATGTGAGGCAATTGAGTGTGTTTGTGTGGGTGGGTGGGGGGGAGACTCAGTCTAGGACAGGGGTGGGGAACCTGTGTCCTCGAGGCCACATGTGGCATTCTAGGTCCTTGGGTGCAGCCCTTTCATGGATTCTAAGTTTTATAGAACAAATCCTTTTATTAAGGAGATTTGTTCTGTAAAGTTTAGATTCAGTCAAGGACCACACTTGAGGACTTAGAGGGCTACATGTGGCCTCAAGGCTGCAGGTTCCCCACCTCTAGGGAGTTGTTAAATATTTATCGACACACTGGAAGGGAGAGATAAGGAAAGAGATGCATTGCATATGTAGATAGTTCGTACACTTGTAAAGAAGTGGAAAAAAAGAGGTGGGGGATGGTAGTGATTTTAAATGATTTGTTTATATTCATGTCTTTTCTTTCCCTGCTAGATTGCAAGTTCTTTTAAGGTCAGGTTCTCTTCTCTTTTCTCCCTCCCTATTAATTCCTTTTGCTCCCATGGGTGCAGAATCATCTCTACATAGATGATTCCCATATGTACTTATGCAGTCTTTCTTTCCTGATCACTACCTGTTTTAAACATATTTAGGTATCTTGCAGGCACCTCAATGTTCAGGTACCTCATGTTCAAAACTGAGATCATCATCTTTCTCCCTGTACCTAACCTGTCTCCAAACTTCTGTATTCCTCCTTAGGTTATCAATCAATCGATGAACAATGATTAAGTGTCTACTATGTTCTAGGCTCTGTAAGTGCTGAAGGCCCTGCTTCCCTAATCATTCATGTTCTAAGCACTGAAAACATCTTAGACATTTCCTTCCCCTTCATCTCCTCACATAGTTCACATTTGTCCACTTCTCTCCACCCAAACTCTACCTAACTCAGGTCCTCATTAGCCCTCACCTGGATGATTGTAACGGCTCTCTCCTTGTTTCCTGTCTCTTCCTTCTCCAACAGATTCCCCCACACAGCTACCAAAGACATAAATCTGAAGATTCAGAGCTTGGCAAAGGGCCTGTCACACAATAGGTACTAAATCAATGCTTATTGACAGACAATACTTCTCAACATTTTTAGTAACTCACTACTTAGTTTAGGACAAAATCAAACTCATGAGACTAACATTTAAATCCTTCCGTCTTCTGGCTCCAACCTCTCTGTCTTAGCTTATTTCCCATTACTCCTCTATACATGCTCTATGTTCTGAGCTCCATGACTTGTTTCCCAAACTGGAAATCGCCATCTTCCACCTCTGTGCAAACACATAAATCATCCATACATGTAATGTATCTTTCTTGTTATCTCTGCCTTCCAGAATGTTTATCTTCCTCTAAAGATGTGCTAGTTAATGTTTAACAAACAACTTTCCAGAAAAAATAATTACACACCAATAAACTTTTAAATTTAATATGCATTATTAAAATCTCACTTTCTTATGTCTAGATAATCAACAAAACAATAAATGAAGCTCTGAGCTGTATAATTTGCCAACTTCTGAAGTGCAAATGGTCTCATTGAAAATTTAAAAATGGCTTCAGAAATCGGTTGGAACTGCCTATAGCAACTGTCAACTTCTCTGACATCCTTTCTGGTTCGGTCCTGGTACCACCTTCCTTGTGAAGGTTTTCCTGATCCCATTCCTCACATTACCTCACTCTCCACCCCACTCCCAGTTGCCATTGTTCTTTCCTCAGTTATTTCTATAGATCTTTGCCTGTTTTGCCATTGCCTTCCTTCACTCCCTGTTCTGTAGTGTACTGACCTGTTTTCATATAGTTTGTTCTCAATTGTCTCTAAGTTCCTCTAAGGGACTATTTCCTTTTGCCTTTGTTCACTACCACCTAATCCAATACTTCACCCAGGTAGGTAAAGTGTTTAATAGAGATTTGTTGTTGAATCGAAGTGAGTATGGAGTGGACACGGAGGCAACGATGGTGGAGTGGAGAGAGATGGCCTCAGAGCCAGGACAAGCTGGCTTCAAGTGCCATCTCTGATGTGTACTGGCCATGTGATGCTGGGCAGGTTACTTAATCTCAAAGTCTCCAAGACTATGTTGCAGATATGCTGTGTACATCAATTAGTAGAGAGACTTTCCTTATTTGGCTACTTCAATGAAATCACAGGTCCAATCCCAAGACCTCTCCATATAGAATGGACTAGCCCAGGCCTCTCTAAACGGGAAGAATAGAAGGGAATTCAAATAGTTACCCAGGATAGTTTGGACTTGGATAAATCATCTTACTAGTAAGCTGGAGTTTCTTCAAAGCCAGAAGGGTTGACCTTGGCAGTTACTACATTAAGAGCTTATGATTTCTGAAGTGGGGAGCAAGGTTAACTTCTAAATACCTCCTGTGGATTACCAGACTCAACTGAAATTCTTAGATTCTTCTAGAATGCTAAATGAATGTCCTATAGGAAAAAAGTAGACACAGTTCCTTTTCCCTTAAACATTTTGTTTTTCCCATTTCATGGTGTGAGGGGAGAGTCCATAGAGTTTTATATGAACTACAACTTCAGGTGTTTTTAGCTAGTATTGATCCAATATACCTTTAGATACTTAGTACTTCCTCTTCTCTATTTTCTTAGGGTCAGATTGATGTAACAATAGGTATGTGAAGGGAAAGAAAACAGATAGTGCAGGCAGGATGTTCCAGAGTAAACAGTTTGCCTTTATCAACTAAGAGACAGTTGATAGATTTTAATCATTACACTTTTTCCCTCTTCACTTCTCCCCCCTGAAGGGTAAATGAAAATGAGAGGCATGAAGAGATTTGAAAACCAGGCACTCCATAGGATGTCTCTGACAATAGCCCTTAAAACCTTGAATGAGGAAAGTAGACCTGGAAAAGATGCCCAAATGAGTGAAGGGCGAGGACACTTGGTAGTGCTACATTTTCTTTTTCTGTACAATAGGCACATTTGAACGCTGACTCCTCTCTCCTTTGGGGGAATGTTGTGATGAATATAATGATTAAAAGAAAACCTTTTCTGAGTATTTGTTCTGTGCCATGTGGATAACTTGGCTCATAATTGTATTCCATAAATAGAAAAAGTTAAAAGGAATGGATTCTGCTTTTGCGATTTCTAGAAGTTGTCTCCTTTTTTTCCAAGTAAAAAAAAAATCAACTCATACAACACAACTTGTGTGAAAGAATAAGACAAAATGCAGCAGAACAATAGAAATAATGTTTTGGTCTCCTATACCATTGTTCAAATTGCCTTCCTATCAAGTGTTATTATCCCTGCTTTGTAGATGGAAAAAGTATTCTCAGAAGAATAAATGAGCAATGCACATCAGTTTTCCCTTTCATTGATTTCTTTCATGTCAGATATGACCAAATATCAAGAAAAAATGCTTCAAATTTCCTCTACCCCTAAAACACTAAGGAAAATTCATTCCTAATTTCAGAGCTACAAAGGTAAAGCAGTGGACCAGATTCCTTAGGTTTGAATAACCTTGGGGAACTCTGTAGAGAATGTGGTGATTAGATTTGAGAGCACTCCCTCTTTTCTGTGTGTCTGTCTCTGTCTCTTTCTTTCTTTCTCTCTCTATATACGTATACATATATACACACAAGCACTATATATCCATATATTTATATACACATAATATATTGTATATGTGTGTGTATCTCCTTACTTCTACCCTCTCCCCAATACTTATATGATATGAGGACCAATGATAGACAAAAATGCTGCACTTGGAAGTACTCAAGAAGACTGAGGTGAAATCTTACTTCTGATCTTTAAAAGCTGTGTGACCTTAGGCAAGCCATTAGCTACTCTGGGCCCCAGTTTTCTTATTGATAAAGTATGGCTAATAATAATAGCACCTATTTCATAGGGTTGTTGTAAGGATCAAGTGAAATTATGAAATTACATATGGATATATGCAAATGTATACATGCACACACACGTACACGCATGTTAGCTTTGTAAACCTTAAGAGGTTATACACGTGTCAGCTATAGATATACGAATGGAGCATTATTAAGTGTTATATCCTATAATGGAGCAAGATAAAAATGGATAGCCAAGATCTCTTTAAGGAGATTGTTTGAAAAGAACAAAGGAACGCTCTAGGGAGCCAGGTCTATTGTCGTGATTTGCTGTGACTCAGCTTCTAAAGTTCTGTTCTCTTTTCCTTAAAAGAGCCCAGAGTTGTGGTTCATATAAAAATCTGTGGGGCATTCTCCCCTCTGCTCCCCTCTGCTCCCCATAAAACTGGAGATGCTAGCTGTATCTGCCTCCATATAACTTGCCACTATGAATCTTAGTCCAATCATAGAGGCTCTTCTAGGTTTAATTTTGCTCCCTGCCAGGGATGGTTTCTTAATCACCTATGCAGCAGCTGTATCAGCTTTTTTCCTGAACCACTTCAAAATCCACCCTAGATGGATCCTTTCCAAATCTCATCTAATCTACCTTGCTTTGAAGGCCTCTCTATTATGCCTACATTCTGTGCAAGCTTAAACTGGCAGATTACTCCATTTAACACTTTTTGGTAAGGGAAAGGAAGGGAATAAGCAATTATTAAGTGTACCATATGCCATCAGTGCTTTACAAATATTATCTTATTTGATCCTTACAATGACTTTGTAATGCAGGTGATATTACTGTCTCATTTTACAACTAAAGAAATTGAGACAGACAGAAATCTTAATGAATTGCCCTGGATCACACAGCTAGAATTCCAGACTGGTGCTCTATCCACTTACCTGCCTCTATCTAGCTCATTGCCAATCTTAGAAACATCTGCTAGCCAAATGACTGTCTTAGACTTCCTCAAAACAAAGGGGATGAGAAACAGGCACACAGTAGGTCCTCTGCTCATGGGAGCAGAGGGTCAAATGTTAAAGACATTGAATGGGTGTCAGGAGAAGGTCTTAAGTGTGGATTGGAATGAAGCTCCAGATTTCCCATTGTCAGCTCTAGATGTCCTTGGATGAGACTCAGATTCTGCTGTTCCTTTCCATTAGTTTCTTTCTCCATGGTGTCAGGGTTCACTAACTGCTTCACCTGGAGCCTCTTTTTAAGCTGTTTCTAGTAAAATGATGTTCCTCTTGATCCCCTCTCTGGAGGAGAGACAGTAGAACAAATCCCTCTTGCTTAGGTGAGCCAAGCAGTTGGCCCAAAGGAAAGCACTGTAAAGAATCGTGGGGATAAAAAGAACATGATTGCCATTGGGGCAGAAATAAAGAAGGGAGTTGTCCTTTCCATCTTTGGGTCAAAAAAGGCAGAAAGTTCTGCTAGAATTAGAAGTGACTCTGCATTCATAGATCTAATAACAGGTCACTTTTTGTGCCAAAGATCCCAGGGAACTGGTTTGTACTGAGATTTTCTGAGATTTCCCTCATAGAATTCAACTTCCTTTGAGGTGTGGTATTGCAGGATAGCTAGCCACTGGTGCTGAGTAAGTGCTCTGACTAAAAGGCTGTAGGAACTTGTTAAAGTGTGAGAGTCTACTGTTATTAGCTAATAAGATCAGCCACTTAAAAAGTAATTGTTCATTCTCTCAGTGGAGGAAAAAAATGCTGTCATTTAATCCTTTAAGCAGATACATCTGTCGATCAAATTAAATTACCAAGGTTTTCCATATTGATTTGCAATGGTGCTTCTGGAGGACACAATCAATAATGTTATTGCATGGACACAGATCAACATGTTGTGTCAATCTCCTGAGTGCAAATCACTGGGTGCTGTTTTTTCTTTTCTTTTTTTTTTTTTAGCATTGGCAAATTTGTTTTTTTCAATAATTTCTAAGTTAATCCTCTTCTATAGCACATGACCGATCAAGATGAAATTAAAAGACTAACTTATTCCCCCACTCTCTCTTTCCAGTTATTTCCCATGGAGCTGAAGCTTTCTATGTCAACATGAAAAGAACTCTTTATTTAAGTCAAATAAAGGAAGTTATCCTGCTTTCAAAAATATGGTTTTTCAAAGACTCAAATGTATCAGCAGCAAATGAGTCAGAAGTA
This sequence comes from Petaurus breviceps papuanus, assembly GCF_028583685.1. NCBI lineage: Eukaryota > Metazoa > Chordata > Mammalia > Diprotodontia > Petauridae > Petaurus > Petaurus breviceps. The sequence goes on from NW_027186304.1 coordinate 606,578, forward strand.
TAAACTGCTTCACAGTAAAGGCCCCAAATAAAGTGATTTTGAAAACCCAAGTCACAAACTCATATTTTTGATAAAATATAGTAGCAAAAGTATATATTGAACAGTATTAAAAAAGCCCATTGGAAAAGTCTTAACTCAATGGAAAGATATAGAAATGCATTAATAATTGATTTATCCTTACCATAGCACTATAAATAGTAGAATCTACTTGCTACAGTTTCACTTAGAACTTTTTTCCCATGGATCTTGAACACCTGACCAACTTCCAAAATTCAATGTTTCCCACTAACACCATTTCCCCTCTTTGTAAAATTTGATCTCTAGAATCTTATGCACCTTTGCAAAATTCACTAGGGAGTTTTACTGAGTTCTCTTTCCTTTCTGCCTATTGATTTCTCCTTTTCTAGTCAGGTAACTACATAGCCAGATGTAAAGGTTGCAAGGGAAGATTCACTGGAAATGCTCGGTTTACTGATGGATATACTCCAAACCTAATATTTTCCTCCCAAATACTCTGAGTACTACCTACTGGTTTATTTTTAAGATAGTATAGCTCGTGGACCTACAAATTCATTTTGAATTAGAGGATAATTTTAATTTCAGGGGGCATGAATTCTCCCTCTGATTATCCATTCTGTGCCTCTGTTTCCTCACTTTGAAACAGGGCCATGCTGTGGGTAAGGGGGTTGACAGAATTAATTAGTCACGACTAGTTAGTCATAACATTTCTCTGAGTCTCCCTGTAAACGAGACATTTCCTGATTTTGCCAGGTGCTATGTTTTATATTTCCTTATGTAGCATTCCCTTCCAGGTTATTTCCACCCCAAAGTAAGGTGTTGATTGTTAGGTCTCCATGGGAGTTACTCCACATTAGTGTGATGGAATTTTGTACATCTATACTCCTAAAACTATAGTTTACAATCCCCCACTAGTGCATTTTTACCTTTAATAGTCAGTCAGTACATACAATTTGCTTAAAGCAAAGGCATTACTGAGATGTTATAATAAGAACAGTAGCTACAAAACATTTCCCTCATAAACCTGAGTCTCGCTCCCCCACAGTATTAGTAGGAAGACCGAACACGTGCATAAACCAATCGAGCTACACTCATACTGGGGACTCGGGTAACTAAGGTAACTCATATCTTGGGCACTGCAGGCCCCCATTGCCTTCTGTCTTTTCACTGGATCCTCACCTTGTTTCCTCCTGGGTGTAGCATCTCACTCAACTGGGCAGGTCACTCAACTAGGATCCCTGTGTCTGCTGCCTTTATGCTTCTGCTCTCGCCTGACAAGACAAAGTCTACCTTAATTCCATGGCTGGTTTTCAGCTCCTTTGCCATAAGTCACATTCTGTAAGGCTGTTTCCTGCCTTCATTCTTTTTCACCAATCTCTGTTAGATATGGAATTTTCTACTGGCTAAACAGCTCCATTGTAGGCTTCATAGTCAATGAAATGAGGAGGAGATTAAAATCTTTTTTCAAAGACTTGGCTCTTTCTCCATAGTTGACTTCTCTTTGCTGCCAGGGGTCACATTCATCAGAACTGCTCTCACTGACTGCTTGGAAGAGTCGGTTTTTTTTAAGGGCATGCAGGGAGTGGGCAGTCTTTCAAAGCCAATAACTAGCTACTCTCTAACTCCATCAAGCTTGAGAGGCTAAGTTTCTGGTTCCTCCCCACCCCCCAATTTCTGCCCTTTCCAATTATTTCCCGTGGAGCTGAAGCCTTCTGCGTCATGATGAAAGTCCACTTAATTTCAGTCAAATGAAAGAAGCTTTCCAGTTTTTAAAAATGTGGATTTTTCACAATCTTCAGCTTTAGAATATTACTATCATAATATCCTGTTGTCTCTGTTGTCTACCTCATTCTGTGATTTTATTAACTTGACTGAGGGGACGTAAAGTAGCCACATTAAGTACTGATCAATTTTCCCCTCCCCCAAACCTACCTGAGGTGTACTTGTACAAGCTGTTTCCCCTCAACAGAAGATGAAATTCCTTTAGAACAGGCACTGTTCATTTGCTCTTTGTATCATCACAGTGCCAAAACGTGGCAAGTACTTGATGAATGCTGTAAAGAACGAATACAAAGTAATTCACACACATTCACACCATGAATGAGAGGATAAATAAAAGGTAAATTGTTTTTACAGTATAATTGTAAACAGAAATTTATTGAATCCCCACTATGCATAGAACAGTGTTCAGTTTTTAGTGCCTGACAGCTTCTAACCTAAACTTTGTACCTTTCTCTATTGATGTGCTCTGTATACAACAATCATTTATTTAGTAAATATTCAGTGAAAAAAAAGTATTCATAGAGAGAATTAAAGGTTGTCTTACAACAAAGAGCTGTATTAGAGGAAAATTCTGTGGAGATTCAGGATTAATTCAATTTTTTATAAGATACAATGCCTATCCCTAGGATGGTGAGTCTGGTTTGGTACTGGTCTAAGCTGGGCTTATTCTGGAGTGAATTGGAATAGACCTTGACTTTACAAGCTATCATGTTAACAACTGTTTCTTAAAGCGACACTGGCCCTGGATGTCTGAGATGGGGCTAGATTAGATCCAAATTTATAGGATGAGGAATGGTCTCTAGTGCTGGCAAACAAATGCCCTTGAAGTGAGCCAAAAGGTTGACCTAAAAAGTTTAATTAAATCAACCAATCAATTAATTAATTTACTGAATTCATACTTCCCTTGTGTAGAGCTCACTCACTAGTCTAGCAACCTCTTTTCTTTAAGGACTAGGTTGATACAAAATGTAAGGGTCTTTGACCCAGTTATGCTTTGTCCTTTTGTTCTTATGAAAAGTAATATGAAGTTTCTTTTTTTTTAATCATCACAAGGCATTATTTGTTCCCTTATTTAATAAAGGAAAATATAGGTTACATAGGATTTAGAGTTGGAAAGAACTCCAGACACATTTTAATTCAAACTCATCATTTTACAGGTGAGAAAATAACTCAGAGAGGATAAATGACTTACTGAAGGCTACAGGTAGTAAATAGCTGAGTCAGGCTTTGAACCCAAGTTTTTTGACACAAAAATCTAGTTTTCTTTCTACAGAAATATATGGCCTCTGGGAGAGAGTACTTTAGGATAGGAATAATGAATCCTGATTTGAGATTAAAATTTAAAAAAATTAAAAAAGTTTTTTCACAAGAATATAGCAGACCCAGGTCGAGTATAATATTGGCATCAAATAATATAAAAGCTTTTAGGGCAACTTGCCTTTTTCATGAACATGATAGATCAAAAGCATTTCTTCCCATAATACCAAAGGTCATTTCTGGCCCTAGAGTATCCTATGGATTAAGGTTAGATCTAGACATTTCAACTTTCCCTAGTTCACTGGTCATAGGATCATAAGATGATAGATTTAGAGCTAAACTAAGTCTTCCTGGCTCCAAATCCACTGCAAAGGAAAAATTCTGAGACAAGCTAAATAACCTGGTTCCATTTAACAGAGTCACCTATGAGAAACTCTGCCAAGTAAGAACCCAGTTACAAACTTATTAGCCCTGCAGGAGTCTCAAAGGCACTGGAGATCTTGGGTTTTCTAGCCTGATGTAATGGTAAGTGAATTTGAAGATCTTCCCTCCCCCTTTATGGGCCTCAAGTGGAACCCATCAGGAGGGGTATATATACTCTTTTTTTTTGTTTTTATTTTTAGTTCTCAACATTCATTTCCACAAGGTTTTGAGTTGCCAATTTTCTCCCTGTCTTTCCCCTTTTCCCCACCTCAAGATAGCAAGCCTACTAAATACCCCTTCCCCCAATGTGCTCTCTCTTATATACGCCACCACCCCCCTCTAACCTTCTAGAAGGGCAAGATGGATTTCTGTACCCCAGTGCCTGTATATCTTATTTCCCAGCTGCATGCAAAAACCAATTTTTTTAACATTTGTTTTTAAAATTTTGATTTCTAGATTCTTTCCCTTCTTCCCTCCTCATTCACCCCCACTGGGTAGATAAGCAATTCAATATAGGTTGTACATGCGTAGTTACGCAAAAGGTTTCCATAGCAGTTATATTGTGAAAGACTAACTATATTTCCCTCCATCCTATCTCACCCCCCATTTATTCTATTTTTTCTTCTGACCCTTACCTTTTCAAAAGTATATGCTTCTAACTACCCTCTCCCCCAATCTGCTCTCCCTTCTGTCATCCCCCCTCTTATTTCCTCCCCCCTACTTTCCTGTAGGGTAAGATACCTAAATGAGTTATATATGTTATTCTCTCCTTAAGCCAAATTCAATGAGAGTAAGGTTGACTCATTCTCTTTCACTTTCCTGCTCTTCCCCTCCATTGTGACAATTTTCTCTTGCCTCTTTTATATGAGATAATTTACCCTATATTATCGCTCCCTTTCTCCTTCTCCCAATATATTCCTCTCTCACCTCTTAATTTTATTTTTTAGATATCATCTCTTCTTATCCAACTGATTCTATGCCCTCTGTCTATGTATACATATACAAACATATACACATAGTCATAGATGTATTTAAACACACATGCACCCTCCTATGCAATCATATATATGTATGTATACATATCCCTTCAACTATCCTCATACTGAGAAAAGTCTCAAGAGTCACAATTATCATTTTTCCATGTAGGAATGTAAATAGTTCATCTTTAGTAAGTTTCTTATGATTTCTTTTTCCTATTTACCTTTTCATGTTTCTCTAGCTTTTTGTATTTGAAAGTCAAATTTTCTGTTCAGCTCTGTTGTTTTTAAATCAGGAATACTTGAAAGTCCTCTATGTCATTGAATGACCATATTTTCCCCTGTAGCATTATACTCAGTGTTGCTTGATAGGTGATTCTAGGTTCTAATCCTAGCTCCTTTGACCTCTGGCATATCATATTCCAAGCCCTTTGATCCCTTAGAGTAGAAACTGCTAGATCTTGAGTTATCCTGATTGTGTTTCCACAATACTCAAATTTTTCTTCCTGACAGCTTATCATATTTTCTTCTTGACCTGGGAACTCTAAAATTTGGCTATAATATTCCTAAAAGTTTTCTTTTTGGAATCTTTTTCAAGAGGCAACTGGTGAATTCTTTCAATTTCTATTTTACTTTCTGGTTCTAGAATATCAGGGCAATTTTCCTTGAGAATTTCTGGAAGGATGATTTCTAGGCTTTTCTTTGATCATGGCTTTCAGGTAGTTCAATAATTTTTAAATTATGTCTCCTGGATCTATTTTCCTGGTCCGTGGTTTTTCCAGTGAGGTACTTCACATTACCTTCTATTTTTTTTATTCGCTTGGTTCTGTTTTATAGCATCTTGATTTCTCATAAAGTCATTAGCTTCCATTTGCTCCAATCTAATTTTGAAGGAATTATTCAGAATATTCTTTATGGTTCCAAAAATTTGATTGGCAAGGAAACTGATGGGTCAGATATGAAAGGTCATATAGCTAGTAAGTGTTGGAATGAGTATTGAGACTCAAGTTTTGCGTTAGATTTTTCCTTTCTCTGCCAATCAAGTTACAGATTGCAGTTTTCATTCTATTCAGTTACCACTGTTCTCCAGGGTGTGTGTGTGTGTGTGTGTGTGTGTGTGTGTGTTCACTTTTTTTCCTATGGCTTCCAGTCATCTTAATACAGTGCCTCTGACAGCACCAAAATTACTCAGTTTAGGACTATGCAACTTATTAACCTATGTCAACTGTGGAAACTTTTAGCACTAATAACATTAATTTCACATCACTGATGCCAACCTAATTAGTCACACATGCAATAATGCCTTTCTATTTTTGACCCATTATCTAATGCGAAAGGGAAAATTATTAATACATTTCACCAATATCAATTGACCCCATTCTCAAAGGTAGAAATCAAGCTTATTATTTTCTTAAAGATTGGTATGGTAGAAAAATAAAGAAATTTGAGTTTCAAACTGGTTATCACAATTACCAGCTGTATGAGTTTGGGCAAGTGATTTCACTTCTCTGGCCTTAATTCGCTCACCTGTAAAATGAGAGTGTTAGAGAAGATGATCCTTACGGCTTCTTTTAGCTCTATGTCCTGAGATCCCTTGTGCCAGAAGAAAGAGAACCAGGAATGTCCTGGAGCCAGCTCTAACTGAGGGCTGATTATTAAATTTTCACTGTGGGGCATTTATATTTCAGAAATTAGCAATCACCACAAATCATGGATTATGTTGTTGTTTTGTTGATAACCTAGACTTATAATAGATTAAACTTTTTTTGAGCTTAATAGTCTTTTTTCCAATTACATGTAAAAATAATATTTAACATTCATTTATTTGTTTTTGCTTTTTGGAGGTGGGAGGGCAGGGCAATTGGGGTTGTGACTTGTTCAAGGTCACATTGCTAGTAAGTGTTAAGTGTCTGAAGCCAGATTTGAACTCAGGTCGTCCTGACTTCAGGGCTGGTGCTCTATTCACTGAGCCAGCGACCTAGCCGCCCCTTAACATTCATTTTTATAAGATTTTGAATTCGCATTTTTTCTCCCTCCCTCCCTCTCTCCCTCCCCACCTCTTCCACAAGATAGCAAACAATTTGGTATAGGTTATACATGAACAGTCATATAAAACACATTTCCATATTAGTCATATAGAAGAATCGGAACAAAAGGGAAAAACCATGAGAAAGAAAAAAAGTGAAAAAATATGCTTTGATCTACATTACAACTTCATAGTTCTCTCTGAACATAGATAGCATTTTCCAGCATGAGTCTTTTGGAATTGTCTTGGATCATTGCATGGAGAAGAGTTAAGTCTATCATAGCTGATCATCCTACAACGTTACTGTTGCTGTGTACAGTGTTCTCCTGGTTCTGCTCACTTCACTCAGCATTACTTCATGTAAGTCTTTCCAGGTTTCTCTGAAATCTACTTGTTTATCATTTCTTAAAGACCAATAATATTCCATTATATTCATATACCACAAATTGTTCACCCGTTCCCCAGTTGATGGGGCATCCCCTCCATTTCCAATTCTCTGCCACCACAAAAAGCGATGTTATAAAAATGTTTGTAGTTTTTTTGTACTTTCCCTTTTTTACGATCTTTTAAAATTTGAACTTTTCTAATCAATAGTGATTTAGAGCATTTTTTCATATGACTATAGATAACTTTAACTCCATCTCAAAAATACCTGTTTATATTCTTTCACCATTTATCAATCAGGGAATAACTTGTATTCTTTATAAATGTGACTCAGTTCTTGATATATTTGAGAAATGGTACCTCTGTCAGAAACACTGGCTGTAAAAAATTGTTCCCCAGCTTTCTGCTTTCTTTCTAATCTTGGTTGTTTTGGTTTGGTTTTTGCAAAATCTTCTTAATTTCATATAATAAAAATTATCCATTTTGCATTTCATAATGCTCTCTCTCTCTTGTTTGGTCACAAATTCTTCCCTTTTCCATAAATCTGACAGCTAGACTATTCCTTGCTTTCCTGTTTTGTGTATGGTATCACACTTTATGTCTAAACCAGGGCTTCTTAAACTTTTGCCACTTGTGACCCTTTTTTGCCTTTCAGCAGCATTTGGTGGCTTTACATGGACTGAAGGCATGCACAGTGCAAAATACACATGCTTTGTTTTCAGAACCAAGACTGCAGTGGAGCTGCATGATATTACATGGGTAAGTGCTGCCAGAAACACCTCGGATTTCATTACGCTTGATTTTAATTAATTTTTGGTCGTTTTGTGTTCAGAAACCTTTTACTGTTGCAATTTTTTGTGACCCTCCCCACATCAGGTCATGACCCACAGTTTAAGAAGTGCTGGTCTAAATCATGTTCTTATTTCGACTTTATCTTGGTATAGGGTGCAAGCTACCTAGTTTCTGCCATACTAAAAGTTTTCCCAGCACTTTTTGTTAAATGGTGAGTTCTTATTCCCAGAAACTGGAGTCTTTGGGTTATCAAACAGTAGATTACTATAGTCATTGACTACGGTGTCTTGTGTCCCTAACCTCTTCCACTCATCAACCACCCTTTTTCTTAGCCAGTACCAAGTAGTTTCATGATTGTCACTTTATAATATAGTATTAGCTCTGGTATGGCTAGGCACCTTCCTTTATATTTTAAAAATTAATTCCCTTGATATTCTTATCATTTTCTTCTAGCTTTATAAAATAATTTTTAATAGTTTGATTGGTATGGCATTAAATAAGTGAATTAATTTAGGTAGAATTACCATTTTTATTATTATTATTATTTATTACCATATATTATTTACTTTTGCCCTCCCTTGCTCCCTTCTTTCTATCATTGCCCCCCCTTTCCTTTTCACTTTTTCTTCCTCCTTCCCTATAGGATAATAATAAATATTACCATATTTTTTATATTAGCTTTGCCTACACATGAGCAATTGCTATTTTTCAAATTGTTGAGACCTGACTTTATTTGTGTGACAAGTGTTTTGCAATTGTGTGCATATACTTCCTGTGTTTGTCTTGGCAGGTTGACTCCCAAATATTTTATATTGTCTACAGCTTTTTAAATGGAATTTCTATCTCTTGCTGTTGGGTTTTATTGGTAATATATAGAAATGCTGATGGTTTATGTGGGTTTGTTTTATATCCCCAACCTTTGCTAAAGATGTTTATTATTTCAAGTAGTTTTTTAGTTGATTCTTTAAGTATGCCATCATATTATCTGCAAAGAGTATTATTTTGTTTCTTCATTGCCTATTCTAATTCCTTCAATTTCTTTTTCTTCTCTTATTACTAAAGCTAACATTTCTAGTATAATATTGAATAGCAGTCTTGATAGTGGACATTCTTGTTTCACCCCGATCTTATTGGGAAGGCTTGGCCCTGTTATATACCATTGCTGATGGTTTTAGATAGACAGTAGTTATCATTTTAAGGAAAACTCCATTTATTCCTATGTTCTTGTGTGTGTGTGCACGTGTGTGATTTTTAACATGAATGGGTGCTATATTTTATCAAAAGCCTTTTCTGCATCTATTGAAATAATCACATGATTTCTGTTAGTTTTGTTATTGTTGTAGTTAATCATGGTCATAGTTTTCTTATATTGAACCAGCCCTGCATTGCTGGTATAATTCTACTTGGTCATAGTGTAGTATCCTCATGATAAATTGCTGTAATCTCTTCGATGATATTAAAAAAAATTCTCACATCAATATTCATTAGGGAAATTGGTTTATACTTTTCTTTCTCTGTTTTGGCTCCTGCTGGTTTAGGTATAAGCACCATATTTATGTCATAAGAGGAATGTCCTTTGCTTGTTTTTCCAAATAGTTTATATAGTGTTGGAAACAATTGTTCTTTAAATCTTCTGTAGAATTCACTTGTGAGGGGCAGGCAGGTGGCTCAGCAAGTAAGAGCACCGGCTCCAGTGTTGGGGGATGACGTGGAGATCAAATCCCGGGCTCAGACACTCAGCACCACACCCAGAAATAACTAGCCATGTAACCTTGAGCAAGTTACTTAACCCAGATTGGTTAAAAAAAAAAAGAATTCACTTGTGAATCCATCTGCCCTGGAGATTTTTTCTTGCGGAGTTCACTGATAGCTTGTTCAATTTATTTTTCTAAAACGGGGTTAAGGATTTTGTTTCCTTTTCTGTTAATCTGGAAAATTCATATTTTTATAAAAAACCATCCATTTCACTTATATTGTCAGAGTTTTCACCATACAGTTGGGCAAAATAGCTCCTAATTTTTTCTTTAATTTCTTCTTCATTGGTGGTGAATTCATCCTTTTCATTTTTGATAGTGGTAATTTGGTTTTCTTCTTTTTTTAAATAAAATTAACTGAAGGTTTGTTTATTTTATTTTTTCATAAAACCAGCTTTTAGTTTTATTTATTAGTTTAATAGTTTTTTTTAATTCAATTTTATTAATCTCTACTTTGATATTAGGAATTTCTAATTTGGTATTTAATTTGGAATTTTTAATGTGTTCCTTTTCTAGCTTTTTTAGTTGCATGCCCAATTCCTTGATTTCCTCATTGTCTAGTTTATTCATTTAACCATTTAGAGGTAAAAAATTTCCCCAAAGAATTGCTTTGGCTGCATCCCATAAGTTTTGGTATATTGTCTCATTATTGTCATTCTGTTTGATTAAATTATTTATTGCTTCTATGATTTGTTGTTTGACCCACTCATTTTTTAGAATTAGATTATTTAGTTTCCAATGAATTTTTATCCTATCTTTCCATGGCTCTTTATTGTACATAATTTTTTATTGCATCATGATCTGAAAAGGATACATTTAATATTTGTGCTTTTCTACATTTGATTGTGATGTTATTATTTACTTATTTTCTTTTTTCAAATGCTTTATTAACTTCTGATTTACATCATTCATTTCTGCCAGATTTTGAGTTACATTTCTCCTCGTTTTTCCCCTACCCATCGCCCCCAAATAGCAGTCCCACAGGATATCCCCTCCTCCAATCTGTTCTCTCCCATATCTTCTCCCATACCCCCTTCGACTTTTCCAGTAGGGCATAGTGGATCTCTATGTATAACTTATTTCCCAATTACATGTAAAATTGTATTAATAGTAGTATATATATTTTAAACATTTGATTTTAAAACTTTGAATTCCAGATTCATTCCCTTCCTCCCTTGTCACCCACCCTTACTGGGAAGATAAACAATTCATTATAGGTTGAACATGAGTAGCTAATGCAAAACATTAACATAATAGATATATTGTAAAAGACTGACTATATTTCTGTCCCTCCTATCTCACCTCCCACTTGTTCTATTCTCTACTTTGATCCTGACTCTTTTCAAAAGTGGGTGCTTCCAACTTTGCTCCCACCCAGCCTGCTCTCCCTTCCATCATATCCCCTCTCATTCCCTCCCCCTCTACTCTTTTGTAGGGTGAGATACCCTATTTAGTGGGTATGTCATTCTCTCCCTGAGCCAAATTCAATGAGAATAAGGTTGACCCATTCCCTTTTGCCTTACTATTCTTCCCCTCCATTGCAGCCATTTTCCTTTGCCTCTTCTATATGAGATAGTTTACCCTATTCTGTCTCTCCTCATCTCCTCTCATTATATTCCTCTCTTACCTCTTAATTTCACCTTTTAAGTATCATCCCTTCCTATTAAATTGGTCCTGTGCCCTCTATCTATGTATACCTGTAAAAATATATACAAATATTCACATATGTATTCATACGCCCATACACCCTCTGATATATATATATATATATGTATATATATATATATATATATATATTCGCTTCAACTGTTGTCATAGTGAGAAAAGTTTCATCAGTTACAATTATCGTTCTTACATGTAAGAATGTTAATCGTTCAACTTTGATAAGTTCCTTATGATTTCTTTTCCCTGTTTACCTTCTCATGCTTCTTTTGCTTCTTGTATCTGAATGTCAAATTTTCTATTCAATTCTGTTTTTTTTTTCAGCAAGAATGCTTGAAAGTCCTCTATTTCACTGAATTACCATATTTTCCCCTGAAACATGATACTCAGTTTTGCTGGGTAGGTGATTCTTGGTTTTAATCCCAGCTCCTTTGCCCTCCGGAATATCATATTCCAAGCCCTTTGATCCCTCAGAAGCTGCCAGATCCTGAGTTATCTTGATTGTGTTTCCATAATATTCAAATTGTTTATTCCTGGCTGCTTGTAATATTCTCTCCTTGATCTGGGAATTTCAGAACCTGGCTATAATACTCCTAGGAGTTTTTTTTGGGGGGGATCTTTTTCAGGGGATAATTGGTGGATTCTTTCAACCTCTATTTTGCTCTCTTTTATTTCTAAAACATCAGGGCAGTTTTCCTTGAGAATTTCTTGTAGGATGATTTCTAGGTTCTTTCTTTGATCATGGCTTTCAGGTAGTCCAATAATTTTTAAATTATGTCTCCTGGGTCTATTTTCCAGGTCAGTGGTTTTTCCAATGAGATATTTTAAATTGCCTTCTATTCTTTCATTTGTTTGGATCTGTTAAACAGCATCTTGATTTCTCATAAAGTCATTAGCTTCCATTTGCTCCAATCTAATTCTGAAGGAATGATTCTCCTCAGTAAGCTTTTGAGATTCTTTTTCCATCTGGCAAATTTGGCTTTTTAAGGCATTCTTCTCCTCATGGCCTTTTTGAGCCTCTTTTGCCATTTGAGTTAGTCTATTTTTTAAGGTATTATTTTCCTCAATCAGGCTGTTGACTCTCATTTCACAATTTTCTTGCATTGTTCTCATTTCTCTTCCCAATTTTTCCTCCACTTCTCTTATGTGCTTCTTCAGGTACTCTATGGCCTGTAACCAGCTCGTATTTTTTCTTGGAACCTCTTGGTGCAGGATTTCTGACTTCACTTTCTTCTTCCTGTTCCATGCTTTGATCCTTTTTTTTCCCCAAAATAGGAGTCTAATGTTTGATTGCTTTGCTTGGTTTGTTTCCTTTGCCTGGTCATTTTGCCACTCAATTACTTACTTTTGGGCTTTTTGCCACAGTAGGACTCTGCCATCAGATGGGGGAGTTTCATTCCAAATGCTAGGTTTTCTCAGTTGCTGAATGTATTAGTTGGGTGCTCCTTCTGAAGCCTCCATAGGCTCTGGCAAGCTGGTGGCACACCCTAGGACCTCCGCCCTAGACTGCTATCCAGATCCAAGCAGGTTAAAGCAAGAGCAAACACCCCTCAGACTGGTTGCTTGGTCACCCTACACTCTGCAGGCCAGGAGCTGAAGCTGCCATGAGGAGGCAGCTGCACCTCAGCCCACAGCAGCTTCTTGCCCTGGGGGTAAAGGCTGATGGCATTCCCCACTACTGGGTCCCAAAGTCCACACTACACTGACCTCTCACTTTGTCCTCAGCATCTATGTGTTGATAATTCTGGAAAACAGCCACAGCTGCTGCTGATCTGGAGTCCCTCCAGCTGGTGGTTGGTCAGGCCCGCCCTGGGGCTAAAACCTCAGCATGGGGCTGGGCTTGGCTCCCAGAGCCCTGTGCTGACCAATTCCTGATGGCCTACAGGACTGTCCTCAGTGGGAGGTTAGCTTCTCTGTGTCATTTTATGGGTTCTGTAGCTCCAAAGTTTGTTTAGAGTCCCCTTTTACATGGATTGGGGAAGGTAGAAGCCAGAGCAGTGGGGAGGTCCTGCTTCTACTCCACCATCTTGGTTGTTAAACATTTACCAGGACACTGCTGTATTGCTCTATAAATGTTGCTTGAACTCGCCAGAAGTGTAATAGAAAACTCAGTTAATGAAGTCATCGCCTAATTGGAGGCTTGGTGAATGTAGGCTAATAGTAACAATAGTAATGATAATATTAATAATAATAAGCATTTATATACCTGTAATGGTAATGGGAATTTGAAGATTTTCCCAGCCCCTTAATAAGCCTAAGGGAATTGAAGACCTGCCCTGCTTTGAAAATAAACTCTGCCCCCTAATAGGCTGAATGTAATCACATGGAGCCTGTGGTGGGAGGAGTTTGCTGAAGGGTGGAGGAGAGCCCACAAGAAGCTGGGAGTCAGAGCAAGCTAGATGGTTGGGA
>NW_027186304.1:620071-630360 GCF_028583685.1 Petaurus breviceps papuanus
AGCACCATGCAGTGACTGTGGGTGCTGTGAATTTTGCATTGGTGCTACAATAGCACTTTGAGATTTAAAACATATTTTATGTATATTAATTCATTTGAGTCACACAGGACACCTAGAAGGAACCCACAATTTATACCAAGTTTTGAATTTGCTGCACACCCAACTCAAATACGAAATAGAACTAAAAGCTTCGGTCCCTGGCAATAGGGCACCCCTAAAAACTTAACCCTTGAAAATATTTGCACAATTCTGCTCCAGAAAGAGGTTTAATGGGAACTACCAAACACGTGGACTATTTGGAAGTATACAAATTTAGTAAAATTACAACTACCAAGTATAGAGCCTTTTAGGAGAAAGTCTGGGTCTGAAAAAAAGGAAAAAGGAAGAGACTGAATGTAGATGAAAAAATGTTTTCCTGTCATTTGTCCTCAGAAGGGAAGAGAGTACTTAAGAGACAATACCCTATGGATTTAATTATATTTAAACTGGTACTCTCAGCCTGGAGCCCCACTGGTCTGAGTGGTGAGTATGTCCAGTGGCTGTCTACGGTAGATTCCCCTCACTTACTGTAATGGGAATGTAAATTTTTAAGATCTTCCCTGCCCCTAGGCTAAAGTGCACCTGGAGCCTGGGGTGGGACGCTTGTTTTTCAGTAGATACTTCTTGATTGGCCAGTGAGTCAATAAGGTTGTTACATTCTCTGAGCCAGGAGAAGGTTATATAAGCCCTGATGTGTATCTTTGTTTTGGGGGTTCACTTTGAGAAGTGTTCTGTGATTTGATCAGATGAAACTCTGGGAAGCCATTGTTGAGAGTCCCCTGGCTTTGAAAAACCCAGATGTTGAAACCCAGATATTGATTTAGTATGGATGTAATGGTTGGACAGTTTGGAAACTGTCTACCTGATCTGTTTCTCTGTCTTGATAATTCTGTCTGTATACTCTGAAGTTCAGGGTGCTGACCTTTTTCCCCTGAACAAGATAAACGATACATATTTGACTGATTAAAGTAAGCTTGTTAACCCATTTTGAGTTGCTTTCCTTTATCAAAGCAGATCCAAGAACCTGTATGGGCAGCCACCCTTAGGAGGCTTGGGGTGCTTGCTGCTACAGTCATACTTCATTTTACTTAGTAGAATGGGTGGATGTGAACAATTTGTTCCAACAGCTATGATGGTGGCTGTTGAAAGTGCGGTGGAGTGCTTAGAGCTTGGTCAGACATTGAAGATGCCAAGGTCATCCACTACATCCTGGGCTATTGTTAGTCGTCTTGACTTTTGTCTTGCCGGTGGATTTCGATGACTCAAGCATAGAGAGTAAGGCTGATGTCTTTGTGCAACTTCGTCTCCCTTAAATGCAATTCATGTTCAAGTCATGATATCACCCTGGGATGTCATTGGTCCCTTTGAAAAATGAAGGATGAAAATAATAGCAAACAACAACTTCATTGTAGGGCAACGTTGGGTTCGCTCCCTTGTATGTGAATACCGAAGCACAATTGCTTCCTCTCCATCACAATAAGACCCTAATCCATTACAGAATCTGATGAAGCCACTAGTATTATTAACTGGATATAGGAAAGTTGGAAATTTCTCATTGAATTTTACAAATTCATATGTAGTTTGCATTTATTTATCTGTATGTATGTTTTCCCCTATAGGAATATAAACAGTCAAGAACAAGGAATCTTTCATTTTTGCTTTTTTATCCCCAGTTGCTGGCACCTACTAGGTATTATATAAGAATTATTATATTATTATACATTTGATATCTATATATATATATAATATATAATTATATAATATATATAATAAATATATAGTATTATATATATATGAAATGCTTATTGAATTGAGTTAATCTCTACTCCTTGTAAACCATGAGACATGATTGTACAATATCATTGAATGAAGGAGGCTGCATAAAAGCTAAAAACCAGCACCATGTTGTTGTAGACCAGCATTTTGAATTCAAGCAGTCTATTTTGATTTAGTCATATGTAAAGAAGATACATCTAAGTCACTTAATAAGTCCATCCTCTAGGAATATATTTGCTGATTGGAAAAGTTTGAATAACTCATATATCACTGACATTGCCTTTTAAAAACACAGAGGGAATGGGAGCTGATGATGCATTTAGTGAAGATGAAGTCATTTGGTAAATGTGGTGATGAAAATAGGCACAGGGGATAAAGTTTTCTGCTTTTTTGCTGGTTATTCTGAATGCTGAGCACCTGAAGACTGGTGAACATGATGATTATCTGTAGAAAGGTTAATTGAGTAGTTATGTTATAGTGTCAAAATAGAAAACAATGTGCAGAAACTATCTCCTTGAATATCTAATGCATCTTCTTCCACTGAGAAAAGACAGCTTGGAGCCCAAGTCTTATTACTTGAAAAGAGGGAGCGAGGGGAAAAGGGATAAGAAACAAATTTTCTTAGGATCTTGAATTAAGAAAAAACATCTTCATGGGACAAAGATTAATTGTACTGTTGTCATATAGCTGCCTCTGTTGTTTTCTCAAACTAATTTTATACATTAATCTAAGTTTTAGCTAACACCAGAAACTGTAGAATTTTATCAACAATTCTCATAAACTAGGAGACCAAAACCTAGATCAGATAGGGCATAGTTTTCATTGTTGAAAGTACTATTTGAATTAGTGGCAAAGGAATCTTTATTGTGCTATTCTGAGTGAGCTCTAATTTCATACATGTAGATACTTCCTACCCCAATTCAAATTATGATCCCAACCTTACCATCTTTTCCTATGCAACTGCTGTTCATGTTTGCCAGGTTATGTGCTTTTTAGCTCATTCTAATTCCATGACTGGCCTACATCCTTTTCTGGATATACCTAATTTTGATATGCCTTCTACTACATTTCTTTTTGCAGGCAAAACATTGTTGGTAACATGTTGAAGCCTGCTCATATATACTAATATACTGTTAGCTTGCAATTTTAATTCTTAGGTCTTCACAAAGTTTTCATATGTCTTATGGTGGTGTGAAAATGACCCCATATTCTTGAAGAATTTTACAGCAGAGCACAGGCTCAGGAAGGATCTATAAGTTAGAAGTGTTTTGAGCGCTATATCAGTGATTGCCTGAATTATTGATTGACTGAATTCATTGTCCAGGACTAACTAACTAAGAATGGAGAAGTTCATCACTAAAAAGATGATGATGATGGATATTTTAGCCCACTGTCCACAGGAAAGTTTCTCTCCTCAAAGAGTTTGCATTCCAATGAGTAAAACAACATATACATAAATAAGTATACATATATGACCATATGAATATGTATATCTGTGCATATGCAAGTGTTATATATGTGTAATGAATGTTTATGTATGCATTTTGAGTTGCATATAAGAAAGGCATTAGTATCTGGGGGGAATCAAGAAAGCCTTCATGTAGTGGATGGAACTCCAATCATTTGAAAAGTAACCATTAATTCCAAAATGTGGAAGTAAACAGAGAGAACATGCTAGACCTGGGGAATAACCAGTGCCAAAACATGGAGCTGAAGAGTTGTGTATGTAGGAGAGAGAGAGGGGGGAGGGGATGATGATGATGATGATGATCAATTTGTCTATATTTCTACAAACATGTCTTTTCTAACTACCACAGTGACACTAACACATTGCAGTTTATAGCTGTCCCCCAAACTGTGATTCTAAGCCATGTTTCCATTTCTTCTATTCTTTCACAATCACCACAGAAGAACAACCTAGTGCTTAGCACCCATGGTACATGGTAGGTGCATAGTACATAGGAAGTTAAGAAATGGTTGTTGCTTGAAAAGAATGCACAAGACTGAGGGCCATTATGTGATTTTATTTGTTTCATGGATTTATATGACCAAAAGGTTTTCACCTAGTGGCCAAACTACTGGTAATGAGCTTTTTTGCTCTTAGTTAGCATGGTCCTCCAAAAGCAGAATTGGTCTATTGCTGATACTTATGGTCATGATAGAATCTTTCAGATCTTGTATTCATTTGGCACGGACAAGGGTCACCATTACACTATAGTGAAGCTTCATAGTAGGGCATGATGAAACTGAAAGATTGGTCCTTAGAAGAAGCTGTCTTGACTTTCCAGTTGCTTTACTTTTTAATCTCTTTGATCACTGAGCCCAACAATCCCTCCTTTAGACAAAAATGGCCATAATATTGCTCTATGTGGGCACGTGACTGTTCTCTGGGCTTGCATTATTTTGTAAAGTCAAATATTGCCTAATTACACAAGTAATTGTTATAGGATAGGTATAGTGTTCTAATATCTTGTATTTTTTCTTGGTTGCCATTACTTAGCTGCTGTTATCCATGGAAAACTGAGATTAGGAGGAATTTTTCCAGTACAATGAAATTGCTATCTCCTGGTAGCTCACTATCTAGTAGAAGTCCTAAGCTTTCAATTGTGCAGGTGTTAGCAGTTGTTATTGTCCCATCTTCACTACTCTATTGATATCATCATGGCTTATAACAAACAGGGCTTACAGGAGAGGGCACTGGCAATTACATTTGTCTTCCCTGAGCTTCTTGAACTCAGAGCTGGCTAATGTGACCATTCATCTCTGGTTGACAGCATCAAACTTGGCACTGCTCGTAATGGGAGTCAATGGGTTGTTATCTGTCTATACTTGAAATTGATCCCCATTCATATAGTTCTAAAACTTGTCAGTAAAAGCTCACTTCAAAGCCAAACACTCCAATGTGTGTATTAGATAATGACTCTTACTGTCAAATCCTCAATGGGCAAGTAGTTTTCAGATGCCCATTACTGCCAAACATTCTAGGCTGATGTCAGTCTTTAATAACAAGGGTTTGCTTGGATCTACGTATGCCAGTAAGAGTAGGAGGAAAGTTGCAAGAGGCAGTTGACTACGTCTCTGAAAGGCTGTTCATATTTTGTATCTCATTGATCTCTCAATATTGTCAGAGGCTTTAGTGCAGATTGTCTTGTTTTACTTTTCTATTTCCTATTCTTCTCAACTCTACATTCATGAGTGAGATTATTAAGAGGTTTAGTAATGCCGGCTTATTTCTTCACGGGTTTCTGGTAATATCTACCTCATTGAAATATTTAACTCTTTAAAGTGTTGTAGTTGTTTTTATTTGCGTTTGTTTGTTTGCATGTGGCTGGGAGACAACTACTTTACTCTTTCCTTGATAAAATACTGTATGGTACATGCACTTTGCAGGGATGCTATAGAACTGGTGTTTATCCATTGAAAGCTTCTGACAGACAACTGCAAGCTGGTCTCCACTTTCCTCACACTCTTAAGCCTTTCTAACTAGAAAGAGATCAATAGAATGCAAGTTCCTTGGTGGCAGAGACAATTTTAAGAATGTTTTCATTCCAGTATCTAATACTATGTGTGACACATGATAGGTGCCTAAGAAATGCTTATTTAATGGATGTAAATATAAATGATCCAGATGCAACAGCATTTTCTCCATGAATCACTGGAAAGTGGCAGATGCCCGATTTACTTTTTTGTGGCTTGCTGTCAAACTGCTAGAATCTTATTAAGCAGATAAAGGGCATTATTCCCTATCTTTCTTTTCTATGGTGATGATAGTGTCTGTGGTGCAAGTTCAACCCAGAAAGCTAATGTTTGCCTGATTGACAATTTTAAGAACTTATGACATGGTGAACTGATCACCTTGGTTCTCCTGTTCAAGGTCCAGTAGGTTCCACACATCTAGATTTTCCCAGTTGTCTTCAGTGTCACTACTGTGGCTGAGGGATATGGACTGTGGGATTTCATGATGACATAATTAACTAAAAGATCCTTTGGATAGTTCCATCTCAAAAAAGGGAAGTTTTTGCAGACTTCTGTCATAGATTCGGATTATAATATAATGCATGCGTTCTTCCTAAGCATACCCCGTGTTCTACTAATGTAGTCATAATGTGCCAGATTTTGGCCAGCTTTCTCCTGCAGAAAATCCTTCCATGCCTCTGGTCATGTAAGTTTACTTAAATGAAACCTATCTAGATGAGTCTAGATCACTCATAGTGGAGAAGACTGAGAACGTTGTAGAAGCCCTGTTAGTGCTGTTCTCTGATGTGCATCTTCAGTGTTTCTGTTCAGTGTCATCAGATGGTTTGTAGTGAGGCCACTTTTCCCACAAGCATATAGGAGTCTGACAGCACTTAATTTAGATCACAAAAATCACTTGGGGAGAGAATACCCTATACTTGGCTTTTTAGGATGTAGACATTCAGACCCTGGTAACTGAGATCTAGTCTCTCAGACTTCTTGCTCAGGACCTTCAACATCTCTCTAGTTTTCTGGAGTTCTTCCTCCTCCGTCTCTAGCTCCTTTTTCTCTAGCTCCATCTGGGCCATTTTGGCTCTTGTGAATCTCATCGTCTTGAGCATCTTCTGCAGATCCAGGTTGTCTTGTCAAGCTGCTCCAGGTCCTCCAAGCAGACAGAGACATTTTTTAAGGTGTCCAGAGACTTCCTCAGCTTCCTGTTCTCCAGTTCAAGACCCCAATTTTCATTCTCCAGGGCTTCAACCTTCTCTGTAACATTTTCATGGATGTCATTTTTGGGCCAACTTGTCATTCTCTCTTTCTAGTCAGTGAAGTTTCTTCTCCATTGTCTCCACCCATTCTACCTTTTCTTTGATGTGCTTAAAATCTTTGTGCAGCTGCTGTTTCCCTCAAATTTAGTCTTATTGAGTTTGCTGCTCATTTCTGTAATGGTTTTATGCAGAGATTTGTTTTCTCTTTCAATGTCTTTTACTGGAATCTCATTATTGACCTGAGATCTTTCTTAATGACCAAACTAGCCAATTGAGGTGATCCTTTTCTTGTTCAGTGCCCTTTATCTATCTGTCTTTATCTGCCTTCTGCGTCTCCATGTGACTCTGAAGCTTCTCCTTCCCTCTGATCAGGGTCTCCACATCCTGGTTGCTCTGTTTATCTCTTTCAAGCTTGAGTTTGTATCTTTTCTTTCTGCTGAATTAGTGGCTTTCTGTTTCAAGCTCCACAAATTTTAATTAGTTTTCTTCTGAAATTAGAGAGGCATCACTCAGCTCCTGGATGGTGTTCTGAAGGCTCTGGTTCAATCAATCTAAGTCAATCAATCAATCAATTAATCAGTCAACAAGCATGTGTCATCTACTGTGCATAAGCATTCAGTCATTTTATTACTGAGATCTTCCTATTTTAAATGTTTTAAAACACTATTTCTTGATGCTTCTGGGTAGGTGGGTGACAAACCAACACTTAGATTATTTTTTTAAAATATAGAAATAATTTCTTAAGTTTGGATACATTCTGGTGTGGAAGTTCCTTTAACCAATGCAGAGTGGCATCTCATTTACAACTTGTATCATCATTGAGAGTTTTTTTTTTCCCCAGTCACCTTGCATCTCTTTTCCTCTAAATGTTGCCTTGTTGCACCTTTATATCTCCCATTTCCTGAAATTTGCCTTGGACTTTTGACTACCTGCTGTTGTCAAGTTTTGAATGTTTTGGGGTTCATTTCTATAGTTTGTTTTTGACTTTTTATTGTGATGGTTATGACTTTGACTTATAAACATGATACCTAATAGTCACATTTCTACTCCACCTCATTGGGCTCTAGACTCCAGGTTCCAGGTTTACCTGTGACTGGCTTTGGAGCCTGTTCTCAGTTCTAACTTCTTATCTTTTACCCAAGCTCTCAGAGTCCTGGTCTCTGAAACTGTGATATCTGCCACCTACTTGCCTGATGTCATAGTGGACAATGCAATTTTATCCCCACGACACTGCTTTTAATTGCAATCAGATATTCAGTTTAGGTGTTGGGGATGAAATTATTCCTTTATGGCATTAGAAATACAGATTATAAACATTTTAAATTATCAGTTGAAATGGAATAAAAAGGAGCATGTACAGGTTAAGTGCTTAGAATATAAACACTATGTAATTTCAAAGACATGATAA
The DNA here is from genome assembly GCF_028583685.1 of Petaurus breviceps papuanus. NCBI lineage: Eukaryota > Metazoa > Chordata > Mammalia > Diprotodontia > Petauridae > Petaurus > Petaurus breviceps. The sequence continues at coordinate 628,019 of NW_027186304.1, forward strand.
TATTGTTAATAAATGTTTCATGCTATTTTATTATTCATAAATATCCCTGCAAAGGAACCTTTTATAAATTGATGCCTGATATAGACTAAACTATTAGAAATGTGAAAATAATGGAAACCATTGGAAGAATTCTCTGAAATGGTCAATATATTTTTGCAACCATAGCTTCAAGGAAGTCACAGAATGCTGTTAAATATAGATAGTTCATATCTTCATTATGGATTTACCAGAAAATTATGGCAAGACAACCAATGTCCTACCCACCTTGTGGCTCTAATTGTGCCTTTGCATGTGCAATCTTTGTTAATGAAGAAGAAATGAATGTAGATCACATAAGTTTTCTGTAGCAGCATTAGAGCATTGAGGTTGGAAAATAGGTTTTTTTTAAAGGGACATTCAATCAAAACAAGAAATTCTTTGGAACATATGTTGATTTTGTCCCAAGCAATATTATTATTAGTGACTAGATTTAGATACTTTTCACAAATATGTAGTGTTGGAAATATTTTGAATTCATTCTATCTAAAAATATTAAGCATGTTTAAGTAAATCAGAAGCTAAAAAATCAGATGAATAAATAATACTGAATGTGATTATTGTCTTTCTCAAAAAGCTGGGGACAGGAACTAAGTGGTGTGGTACATTTTTGTTTCTAAATAAGGCACCTTGAACATGGTAGGTGCTCAAAATATGTATTGGTTGATTGATTGTGGGTAAAAATAGAGTGCAGGGAGTGAATTCTCTCCTCTCCCATCCTTTCTTACCATATCCCTTTTTTTGACTCTAAGCTCAGTTCTTAGTTACTTGTGGGTCTGAGTGTCTATGCTTAAGGGGCTGGCCACATAGGGGAAGGGACAGTGAATAAAGTTTAAGGGGAAGGATGGTAGGCAGAGTATTTCTTACTATTATCACCATAAACAAATATAAATACTTTTGACACATTATTTTCTTTTTAAAGATTTTAGTATGTACATCAGTGAATCTACACTTTAAGAACCCTTGCAATTATAATTAATAAGTGCCTACCATGTACAGGACTTGGAGAAACAAAGGCAAAAAGGAACACAGTAAAAATATTGATTTTTTTCTAAGTACACTATTGGATTAGAGACAATAAGACAGCAAGACAATTTCACAAAAATTTCTAGAGGAGATGGATAGCTTGTTAATTACATGGGATCTTTTGTTATGAGGACCAAGAATATACCAAGTTATTCATTTTACTTTCATTCTAATCTCCAGGAAAATTGTTAAGCCTGTGACTTGATGAGGATGGGCTGCTCCACATGGTTAGAAGCAGCTTCTTCACTGGGAGAATGAACAGTCAGATGGGTAGGAAGATAGTCGAGTGGGGTGACATCACGAATTCCTCTTCTACAGAAAAGAGAGTATGAGGGAGAGAAAAGCGTGAAAAAGAAAAGGTCCAAGTGGCGCGGAGGTCAAGAGGAGCTGACCGGCCATCAGATGCCTATTAACCACCTTCCATGTTCTAGGTTCTGGCTAGACACGGGGAATACAAAAACAAAAATGGACCAATCCCCTCCCTCTAGCAGTTCACAAGAATTATCTCAAGGATATCGAAGTACATACTTATATTTTGTATAATGAACATATGCAAGTTAAATACAAGATAATTTTTGTGTGGGAATACATTAAGCATCTGGGGAGATTCGGGAACATTTCATGTCCAAAATGGAATTATTTTCCTTCCAGAACTCATGTTCTTTCTGAATTTCCCTCCATATTTCTAGAGTACTACCATTTTCCTAGTCAGCAAGGTTCACATCCATGACTTTATCCTTTCCTCCTTAATCTCCCTCACTCTCCCCATGTAGTCAATCCGTTATTAATTCCTGTAACTTATTTATCCACAATATTTATTCCATCCATTCCCTTTCTTTTACTATCATGACTGCCACTTTATTTCATGTTTTCATCAACCTTTACTTGAATTACTGAAATGACCTCCTATTTGATCTCCTTTTCTTAAGTCTTTACTTACTTCATAACACTGTCAAAGTGATTTTGTTGAAGTACAAATTGGACCACAGAACTCTCCTACTCAATAAACTCCACTGGCCTTGAGGGTCCGTTATGACCTTCTTTGTTAAGTTTTTTTTTAGTGTTAATGGAATCTAAAGATCTTCCATGCCCCTTTTGTACTGGCAAGTAAGAAGGTACTTAGCACCTTGTTTCAAGGTAACACCTTGTTTAAGCCAAGTAATTAAAACAGAAGTAGTTAACTTAGGAGGAAGTTGCTGATGTAACAGGAAGGGGCAGAACAAGGAGGAGCTATGAGAGAGAGAGAGAGAGAGAGAGAGAGAGAGAGAGAGAGAGAGAGA
>NW_027186304.1:630460-723030 GCF_028583685.1 Petaurus breviceps papuanus
AGAGAGAGAGAGAGAGAGAGAGAATTTCTCTCAGCAGGCATCTGGAGGCTGGGCTGCTACTACTGAAAACTGAACTGAGAACTGACACAGAACTGGAGAACTGACACAGAGCTGGAGAACTGACATAGAACTGGAGAACTGACACAGGCTGGAGCTGCCAAAGACAGAGAAAGAATGACTGTGGTGCCCGGATTTTGCACAAATGTTGTTGTGGCTTTGTTAATGTGAATGAATGTTCTTGTGGCTTTGTTAAGCCTTGTCTTCCCAGGAACAGAGATTGTGAAGGATTTGAGATGGACTGGACACTGTGAGCTCCAATGTGGAGCAGATATTGCACAGAGAGCTGGACAAGGAACTGGGAGCTGTCTGCTTTTGAACTCAGGTGGCAGTTGGTTAGATTTGGGTGGGAGCTGGGACCATGGAAGAGGAATCATGGGAACTGAAAGCCTGCCCTGAGTCAAGATGAAAAGACATCTCCGTGGTACTGAGTAGTGACTGATGAAATTGTAATTTACCTGTGACCTAGGGGTGGATGTCTTCTGTATTTTCCACTGCCCCTTAAGAGGGTACTGAGTAGTGAATATTGAAATTGTAATTTAATTGCACTCCATGGGTGGAGAAGTTTGACTTCGGTACTTTGTGACCCTTAAGGAGGCAAGCTTCCTCCTTAAGGATGATTGATTGATTGAGTTATCAAATGATCAAGTGACTAAATGAATGTATTTTGTTTTAAATTATGTGGCCGCTTTGGTGAAAACTATGTGGCCATTTTAGAGATAAGTTGTTGAGTTGTGACATGGTGAATACTGCATATTGATTTTCTGTGATAAGTTGTAACATTGCGAATGCTGTACCTTTATTTTCTGTGAATGTTTTGCTCTGATTTGTTATTGAATAAAGAGAGTTAGCTATACTATGTAATCAAAACCTTGAAAGCTGTTCACAGCAGCAGTCCTCTGGAAAGCTGCTCAGGCTTGGCTTTACAGTTTTTAAAACCCTTCACTACCTGGCCCCAACCTACCTTTCTATACTTATATATTCTCCTTTGTGATCTCTATGAACTATCTTTCTGGATATTCCTCATATATGATACTCCATCTCCCATCCTGCTGCCTATGTACTAATTTGTTCTCAAGAAGTAAGTTATTGACTCTATGCCTCTGGATAGGTGTTTATTGAGAAGCCCCCAGTTTCAACTGGTTCCCGACAGCACACTATTGTCTTATGTAGACATCTGTTGACAAGCCACATGTCTCCTCTTTGAGTCCTGAGTTTCTGAGAAACACTATGGTGTTTCTTTTATGTACAAGAAAACGTCCATGGAATAGTTCTTACCTGTTTGAAGAAGCCAAAAATGGTTTATACTTGAGTTGCTTGGAATTTCTAAGTTTCCAAAGTCCTTGTCTCACAATGGTTGGCTAGCCTTTAATTATGGTCAAAGGCAATCAGAACGAAACTATGCCAGCTTGTGCTTATAATGGCTAGGAGGGCACATTATAATTTTATTCTATTGGCTGAGGTCCAAGAAGATATCATCAATTCTGAAGAGTAACCTGTTTAGCAATCTTTGTGTGGACATCGATTAGACAAAAGCAAAACAAAATAAATGACAGTACCTTAGACATGATGCCATTCATTTGACTTGAGTGAGGATAAGGGGTGAAAGAAGTATATGTCTGCCTAAATGGTGGGGCAGGAAGGTGACTTTGTGCTTTTCTTTTTCCAGGAAAAGTCTAGGCTGATCCTTTTAAGCCAGGTGGTTGTCTTTTAACAGTGCATGTGTGGAATGGAGTAGAGGAGGGGAGGGGTGGGTTGTGTGTTGTTAGCAGTGAAACATGTGCCTCCCAAACATCATCCTAATGTTGCACTTGATAGGAGCATTTTCTATGTTTAATTAGGTGATTATTATGTTGATTCTATTGTAGCTCTTGTGTCATCAACATTTCAGGCAGAGATATAGAAAAGATAATTGGCAAAATGGCTCTATTTTTCTGTGTTGTCTGGTTTCCAAGACCTTGAAGGCAAATGATGTTAAATGATTTCCCTGGATTCTTAAGTATGCCACATATGAATGGCAGATCCCCACCCGCTTTTTGAAGGGATATAACCTTTCCTACTATAGTGCTGCTTCCTTAATGACTATGCTTCCTATGTAGGGGTTGTTAGAGATAATAGCCAAGCTACAGTCTCGGAGAGAGTGAAAACTAAATATAGGCAATGTCATGTGCACTCGAGGAGAGGTCAATGTACTGACAAGAAGGGGCCAACAGAAATTCTAACTAAGATTTCCAAATTTGACAATAGTTGAACCTAAGTGAGATTGGGCTTTTTTGATAAGCAGAGAAACCCCAAATAAAGAAATAATAAATAGATATTTTTATCAATAATGTGGGGCAGCTATGTGGTACAGTGGCCCAATCTGGAGTCAGGAAGACCTGAGTTCAAATTTGACCTCAGACACTTACTAGTTATGTGACTGTGGGCAAGTCACGTAATTCTGTTCCCCATCTGTAAAATGGGTTGGAAAAGGAAATGACAAAACATTCCAGTATCTTTGCCAAGAAAACTCCAAATGGGGTCACAATGATCCAAAAAAGAACTGAATAATAACAACAGATGAATAATTTATATATAGTTGCCCAAACTTGTGATTTTTTGGTGAGAAAATTTTTTTACCATTTCACCTCAGCACTTTTTCTCCAATTTCCTCTTAGAGAATTGCTTGAGGCACTGAAATGTTAAATGATTTGCCCAGGAATGCAAGGCCAGTATATGTGTAAGGTAGGACTTGAACTCAGGCATTCTGGACTCTAAGGACAGATTTCCTCATCGTAGGTTTAGGGGCAAGAACTGTGCTTGTAATTTTATTGACATAGATATATCTTGGGTGAGGAAACTTCCTTTATCAATGAATGCTGGCACCGAATTGACTAGAGCTCTGAAATACTAGGTGACTTGTGCAAGGTCACACAGTTAGAGGCAGGACTTCAACCCACGTTAAAGTTATGAACTTTATGATAAATAAGAATAATTATAATAATAAATAGCAGCTTATGAAGGATTTGTGGTTTACACAGTACTTTAAACATTTTCTCTCATTTGAACCTCAAAATGTCCCCTTGGGATAGGTAGCAAAAGGGAAGACCTAAGAGTAACTACCAGAGATTACTAGCCAGCAGTGTAGTGGAAAAGGAAAAAACAAAAACAAACAAGCAAACAAAATTACTAGTGTCAGAAGGCTGATACCCTGGACTCCAGCTCTGCTCCTCATACTGTGTGACCCTGGGGATGTCACTTTTCCTCTCTGGGTTTCAGATCCCTTGTCTATAAAATAAAGATGTTCAATTTTTGTGTCTCACTCCTTGTGACCCCTTTTGGAGTTTTCTTAGTAAAGATACTGGAGTGGCTTCCTATTTCCTTCTCCAACTCACTTTACATATGAGAAAACTGAAACAAACAGGGTGAAGTGACTTGCCCAGGGTGACACAGCTACTAAGTCTATGAGGCCAGATTTGAACTTATAAAGATGAATCTTCCTGAGTCCTTCTACTTTAAATGCCTATCCCTATAGTTTTAGATTTTGATTTTACTTTGGAAATAAGGCTTTTATAGTCCAATATCTTTTGATTGTACACATTTTCTTCTAATGTTTACCAAGTCTCCATCATCCAAAGATGTGGAAGTGGAGGAGAACCTGAACATGGAGTGAACCTAATGGCAAGGCCATGCCATAGCCTGGCTGTGAAAAAATGAAAGGCATAAAATAGTGTAGGTTACCCTCACCTTAAAAAATGGAATTGGGGCAGCCAGGTGGCTCACTGAGTAAGAGCGCTGGGAGACCCAGGATCGGTTTGGGCCTCAGATACTTGGTACCCACACAAAATAACTGGCCGTGTATCCTTGAGCAAGTTACTTAAGCCCAATTGCTTTAAAAAAATAAAAAAGAATGGAATTACCAGAATTTCCCTATAGAGTTGTGCTTCATTTGAGCCCAATGGGCTGAGTCAGGTAGCCAGGACCCCCCACCCCCTTTTGGGCCAAGTTCAAGCATTTGCTGGCTTGTTTACCACTGCTTCTTGGCCAAGCATGCTTCATAGCTGAGTCCCATTATCCATCACAAATGCCAAATGACCTTCTGTACTAACTTTGGCCCCACCTTTGGGTTTCTTCTTACCTTGAAATAACAAAATCACTTAGCAGTTGCCAAGTGGTAAGGAGCTGTTCCCTCATCAGCAGAAGAATTTCAGATTTGATCAGCAGGGGAGAAATATCAGTGACCGGCGATAGCTGAGACTTTGAGAAAATGTGATTGTCTTAAGGGCAGAGGCCTCCATAGGACCTCCAGGGAGGTGGCCAGGCGGGGAGCAGGGTGGAAAACAAAGATGCTCAGGATGTTATTCTTGCCCTTCTATCCATATGGAGACCAGGCACAATCTTTCTCCCTATGACGATTTTTAACCATTTGCAAGGCCAAGGTAGCAGTTTTAATAAAACTCAAGAACCTCATATTTGAGATTTGATTAACTATGAGGTTTCCTTTTACCTCTTATCTATTTGTTGCAATGACTTCATTCACTTTCCTATCACAATAGTTTCCCCCATTCCTTGACTCTAGACCCCTAAATACCAAATGAATATGTGATTTTGAAAATTTGTAAAGTCATAGAATTTTAGAGCTGGAAAGAATCTTAGATATTATCTTCTCTAATGATTTATTTTCCAGATTGTGAAACTGAGGCCCAGAAAATTGAAATGACTTTTCCAACATTGCACTTATTCTTTCTACATTGTAGGAATTAAGGGCATGGGTGCCCCCTCGAGATGGAAAATCTACATTCAAATTTTTTGGCCTGCCCTCCATACCAGAGAAGAAGTCTAAATTATGGTATTAAAATACATGTTGATATTATATAATGCTAAACATATATTTTATGCATTTCTGAGTTTCTACAACTTTTCTGTGTTGTTTGCTGGCCTTAGTGTGTCATCTGTGACTTCCACAAAACACCCCAAATTCTCATTTAATTTTTCATGCTGACTTGTGATACATCAAAACCATGATGGGGGAAGTTATGATGTGGAAGGGATAACTGTACAAAGCATATTATTGACATGTCCTGGACTACCCAAATTTCTGGAGTTCCAGGCCAATGGTTTCCAATACACAATGCTGCCTTTTTCTACTTCTTTTGTATTCCTCCTATAGTGCCTAGTATAGGCTTTCAAAAAAAGCTTTTAAACAAATTATGTCCCTAAAACATTAAATGAAGAACAGGTTTACCAAAACATATAATTGGAATTCTAAAACAAAAATATCAGATTTTTTTTCTCATTTCTTTAAGTGTTGCAGCCCTTAAAGGAGTCAGTTGGAAATTGTTTTTAAAAGAAGTAACCTTTTTCCAATCAGTGTTTCCAAAGTTTTCTACCCTGTTTCACCTAAAAAAATGATTTAATCTAAACAAACCTGAGGGTGTTGATTCAGAGTTCATATTTGTACAGTATACTGTTTTTCCATCTCCACAATGTTTTTAAGTCTACCTTTAAATCTAATTCTCACAACAATAATATTTAAGCAGAAATACCATACTCATTTTATAAATGAGGAAACAGGCTCAGAGAGGTCATGTGGCTTTCCTGATGTCATATGGTAAGCAGGTGGCTTCTGATGGGGTACTTGAAGTCAGGCTTTCTCACTTTAAGTTTTTCGATGGCACCACACTGCCTCTGAATATGCTCAAATATTCAAAGATATCTCCTATCTCATCAATGTGGATGTTTCTACAACCAATGACACAGAATGAAACCCATTCCTGACTGTCCTGCCTGTGAGACTTTTGTCCCATATCCTTGTCTCATATCCTCTCTGAGTTTTTCTCAGGGGGTCCCATCAACATGCTCAGTATCTCTCATTTTCTGCTGATGTCTGCAGGAGAGCACATGGGTTGTTCACTGATTATCCATCATTCAAACAACTCAACCAGCTCCTGTTCTTTTAAACTCAATTTGTGTGTCTGTATGACAGCTTTTAATCTGTTTCTTCTACACAGTTATCTATTTGTACAGGGTTCTAGCTTGCTATAAACACCATGTACCTCTGGATAGGCTTTGGAGAAGCCTTTGCTATAGAAAATACTTAGTTTAAGCTTTGCCTTACATAAGGTCAGTTGGTACAGAAAACACATTTTCAGTTCATTAAAACTCTCATAACTATGGATTATATATTAACCATCCTCAGGGAGCTTGTGGGACATCCAAATGAGAAAAGAGCCAGCAGGCATTTAAAAAAAACAACACTATCCTCAAGCACCTGATATTTTACTGCAGTCAGTATTTGGTCTTCTGTTTTTAATTAGTCATTGCTAACTTTACCAGTGACTTGAGGAGGAGAAAGTAACCTCTGAGCCAATGGTTCCTAAGCCTACCTAGGAGAACTTTGGGAAAGGTGGTGTGAAGAGCAGCAGGAATCTGGATTCTGAAACCCAACTAGGTCAAAAGGTTCCATCTGGTAGGTGGAGCCAAGATGGCAGAGTAAAGTCAGGGACTTGCTTGAGCTTTCCCCCAAACCCCTCCAAACACCTGTAAAAATGACTCTAAACAAATTCCAGAGCAGCAGAACCCACAAAATGACAGAGTGAAACAAATATCCAGCCTAAGACAACCTGGAAGTCAACAGGAAAGGTCTATTACACCAGGCTGGGAGAGGAGCACAGATTAATGTTGGCCCCAAAGGCACAGACAGGGTCAAAGCAGACCTCAGGGGACTGAATCACTGGCAGCTATGGTGGTTTCCAGACTTCTCAACCCACAAACACCAAAGATAACTTAGAAGGTCAGTAGGAAAAGTCTATCAGATCTGGTTGAGAGAGGAGTTTGGTCTGGCCCCAGCTCCAGGGTGTTGGTAATGGTGGCAGCAGCAGCAACATTGGAGACAGCAGCGACTGTGACTGTTTCCAGAGTTCCTGGCCCACAGACAGTGTGGGCACTTTTGAGGAGGGACGGGGTTAATGGAGAGAGTAGAATAAAAGGGCTGGTGTGGGGTAGGAGAGAGGGAAATATAGTCTTTCGCAACATGATTATGATGGAAATGTTTTGCATGACTACACATGTATAACCTATATTGAATTGCTTGCCTTTTCAATGAGGGTGGGTGGAAAGAGAGGAAGGGAAGAGAATGTGAAGCTCAATATTTTAAAAATGAATGTTAAAAATTGTTTTTAAATGCAACTGGGAAATAAGACATATAGGCAATGGGATATAGAACTCTATCTTGTCCTACAGGAAAATAGAAGGGGAAGGGGACAAGAGGAGAGGAGGTGGAGTGATAGAAAGGAGACAGATGGGGGAAACGCATGCCATTTTGGGGTGGGGGGAAGGGAGAGATGGGGAGAAAATTTGGAACTCAATATCTTGTGGAAGTGAATGTTGAAATCTAACAATGGAAATAAGTGAAATTAAAACTAAAATAAATAAATTAATAAAAATGTAATCTACATTTAATAAAAATTCACCTATGCAATACAGAACTTTGGATGAAAACAGAAAATAATTCAGTAAGAAATCTGCATGTTTACTTAAATATTCATGTCCTATATAAAGGAACTATATTGTCCTTAGGTCTCTATGGAGATAAAGGGTTGTTAACTTGGGGGTTTTGAACTTCTTAAAAAATATTTTGATAACTAAATTTCGGTAGAATTGGTTTACTCTATAATCTTATATATTTTATTTTATGTATTTAAAATCATTATTCTTAGAAGTCCATAGATTTCACCAGACAGCCAAAGAGGTTAAGAACCCTTGCTGTAGATCTTTGGGTTCATTGGCACCTGGACCTATATAATGGTTTCAACATCACCAAGGGGAAACTTTGGTTCTGAGGAACAGCAACAGTAACAGCAGCAAAATCGGAAATAAAAGAAATATAGAAGCCTGCAGAGTTGAGAGGCTTGCAGTGGAAGATTTCAGCGGAGATGAATATTTCAATAGGAAAAGTAAACAAGTAGAAATAGCTGCCAGGGAGCTATATTGTTAGCAATATATAACAGGACAACAATGCTTCTAAGAGTAGCTTCCCTAGAGGATAATGTAGCTGCTGACCAGGAATCAGTCACAAGTGGGAGACTGGCGGTTACCCTTCATTCCCTTGGGAGTTTTAAACTGAGTGAAATTTTCTATGCTTTGTGTGTCTCCTAAGGAAGCACTGGGTGATATGCTCTCATTCAAGGCAAAGTGCTTACTTAGATAAAAGTCAGTTTCCTTCCTGGCTAAGCAGATTGAACTGAATCATGGAAAGATGTGATAGTAAAAGTAGAAGGAAAAGAATCATCATTCTTGATTCTCTATCAGTGTTGTACTATCATTTCTGTGACTTGGCATTCCTTCCTCTTCCTCAATTTATCTGTCAATAAAATGGAATCTGAGAAAGTTCATCCAATGTATATAGCAAACACTAAAAGAATGTGTTAGAAATGGGCACTGTATTAACACTTTCTAACACCTCACACACAAAGATGATGGAAGAATATTCACAAGGAACTTTGTGTTTGCAAATATTAGTAACAGAATGTAATCTTAAATCTTATCCTAAATCAAAGGCTATACATTTTTTTCCTTGTTATGGTTGGCAGATTTTTACAAGTTCACACTTAAATGCTTATTATATGCAAGGCACTATTTCCTAGGTTACAAAGAGATCAAGAAAACAGTTCATTTTTTGAAGAAGAATTTATATTCTATGAGAGTGGGCCTAGAGGGTATGACATATGCATAGAGTTTCCTCACTAAGAAACCTTACACAAGTGAAATCTTAGGTATAGATTAGGTCAGAATTCCAAAATTCTATCCTACTCTCAGATTTTTTTCTCATGTTATGCATTTTAACTATAAGGAAGTAAAAGTCTAGTTAGAAGCCGTTCTAATTATGTATTTTATTTTACCCTATATTGATTTTATCTTTTCTTCAGGAATAGTTGTCAAAAAGCTGAATCTTAAGCTCATCACTTTCTGGTCTCACTTTACCATGCTGCTTCCATTTCCTCATTATAACTGTCTCTGTCTCTCCTCCCTCTGTATGATAGGTGGAATTTTGCCTTGTCTTGATGAGAACCAGGGCTCTAAACACTTCCTGGTCATTTTCACATCATGCCACCATCACTCATTTTTGAGGTCCCCTTAATTTGTTGTATTCTATTAGAATATAAGTTTCTGAAGGCTGGATCTGTCTTGATTGCTTGTATTTTTATCCTCAGTGCTTAGCACTGTCTGTCTCCATCTATCTACATCTGTGAAACTGAACACTTGGAGAGGAAGTTATTAATATGGACAAAAAAGAGGAGAGATGGACAGATTCTATTTATGCTTAATAGTGTTACCTGACATAAGGCTTAGCACCTTTGTTTATGTTTACTATAGTACAGTAACAAACCAGTTAGGAGAAAGTGTCAGAGTGGGAGGAGGAAATGAAACAGACCAAGCCACCCCCACTATCTGAGCAGCAGTCTTTGAAGTTGTCAGTGGGGAGGACCAGGAAACCATGTACACATGCCCCATTGGGGCTGTCCTCATATCTCCCAGTGTAGCTGTTCTTACTTTTGTTCACTGTTACACAAACCAGTCAAAGATTAAACACCAATGGCAGGTGGATTTTATGAGTCCTTCCTTTTGTACCAAGGAAGAATCAACATCTGAGAAAGTTAGCAGTTTCCTCAAAAAAACTTCCTTGAAAGTTAAGGGAAAAAAAGAATAGTAGAATCAGTTATTTTGTGGGCCAGCTAGATTATTTAGGAGGTACAGTATGTTTTGGTGGAAAGAGAAAGAGATCAGAAGTCAGCAAACCAAGGTTCTAGTCCAGGCTTTACCATTAACAATCTAATTTTGTGCAAGACCCAAACTCTTTGAACCTCACTTTCCATATTAGTAAATGAAGAGGACTGAACCAGATAGTCTCTAACTTTCCTTCTAGTGCTTACATTCTTTCATCCAAACAGGTTCATTTAAGTCACCATTAATCCCACTTTTGTTTTAAAAATCATACTCTAAGGATTCAGCTGTGCTAAGGCACCACAACTGTTTTGAATATTTTATACATTAATATGTGTTGAAAAGTCAAATAAAATCTCTGGGCTCCACTGCTAGACTCATTACCAATTTGTCCTGGGACTAAGGCTGCTTGAGAAGTATCTCATGCAATGCCAACTCTTGAGAATTGCTGTCCATTTTTTCTCATGATTTCTCATGAATTTCCCACCTTTCTCTTTGCCTAATTGGGAATTCTCAATATTATTTCAGAATTTTTTACACTTAAAAGTAAATTTACACAGCCATTTTTGAATTTCACATAGCTTTATCTTGGGTTTTATCTATGCTACTCATAGGATAGATTGCTAAGAGTTCAAAGTTATTGGGACTACTCAATCAACCATTCTCATATCTAGAAGGCTCCATTAAAAACAAACAAACAAACAACAAAACAAAAAAAACCCAAAATAACCCCAATCTTGAACTTAATTTGGCTGTCCTAAGTACTCAGGACTAAAAAAAAATCCAAAAAAACAAAACTCAAAATATTTATTTTTAAGTTTATTTTTGATTGAGTCTCATTACTTGAGAAATGCAACACGTGAGGAAGTTAGATGATTTTCCTGAGGGGCAACAATAAAATAGTGCAAGAGCTCTAAAAGCAGAGATAGCCTTTTGCATTTGTGATAATTCTGTCTGATGCTCTGTAATAGGCTCATATACTTAGAACTGTTTATTAAGGGGTTAAATCTCAGAGATCTTTCTAGTCTAACATTGCAATTTTAGAGACAAGAAATCATATTCAAAGAGGGTAACTGACTTGCTTGAGGTCACATAAACATAAGTGGCAAAGCAGGAATTTTAATGTGGGACCTCGGAATTGAAATCCAGTATTATAGGAACCAAGGAACAACCCTTTATGAACATTCCTTGTTTTATGAACTAGATGTATTCCCCAAAATAGAATTCAGCAAATACAAATTTTTATTTTTAGAAATATATCCTTTAAAAAAGAAAATTTTCATTTTCTATTGAAAAGAATACTATAAAATTAATCTTTTATTGATAATAGTCATCCATTACTTGATCTGTCTGATTCTTGTTTAATGTTTCTTTTTTTTTAACATTTTAGTTGGTCAAACCTTGTACAGTGTTTAGTACAAAGCAAAGATTGGTTAATATTGCTAACTAGCTCCCTTCCCATCCCAATCCGTAGAAATGACTTTATAAGTGCCACAAAGGTCACAGTTTATTTTCTTTGACAAAGAATTGTACCAGAACTGGTTAAATTTCCAATTAATTTGTCATTTTTCTGAAGCTCTCATGAAAGATTAATGTTTAAATAGGAATCTCTGAATATGTTAGATTGAAACTATTACTATAACCCCGTGCCTGTCACAGCTGTTGTATTTTGCATGCTATGATTTATCAGTTTGATGATGAATAGCAAAGAGGGAGGGCTCAGGAGGGAAAGGTTTTTTTTTGTGTTGGCTGAGTCTGACATGATAGCCAGAGAGAGACAAGGAGATTTCAAACAATGATCGGAAATTCAGGATCAGGTAGACAACAGGAGGGGAGGGCTTGGAGCACTTAGAAAGGGATGAAGGTGACTTGATGTTTCAAATATGTGAATTAGCTTTTGTTAAGAACCATCCTTTCTATTTTGTAATCCTATTTCTGTTCCTCGTTCTCATATATTCTTTTATTAGTGGCAGATGTGACAGTTTGGAACATCTTCTAAAAGGTTCAATAAAATATGTGATTATTTTTAAAGTATGTATATAGCAATAAAATAAAAAGTCACATTTGATCAAAAATATTCAGTGGGACTACAACTGAGGCAATGTGGTTAAAAAGACAAAAGGAAAAGTTGTCCCCATCCTCAAGGAGCTAACATCCTAGCTGGGAGGAGGGGAAAATGTAAGAACAGAGCATTCAGATAAATAAATAGAGTGTACTTGGAAGACAAAGGGCACCCTAACAATGAGAGGGAATCAATCAGAACAAAACGCTTCTCATCGGAGATAGTTTGTACCAGTCCTTGAGGGAAGCTAATTAAAGATTGTAAGAGGAGGAGGTGAGGAGGGAGTGTTTTCTGGTTTTGGGGAGAGCCATTTAAAGGCACAGAGATGGTAGATGGACTGTCACTCTTAGGGAACAGCAAGTAATCCCACTTGGGATAGAAGTAGGGTTGTTTCCCCTTTCTGGAAGAGAACCAATGATATCAGCATCACAGGGTGATGTCTTGACTCAGGCATCAATTGAAGTGAGCCAGAGATGTACAGTCATCAGCCTCACTCTCTCTTCCAGAGTCATTGAAGTCCAGTGGTAAGACAAAAGTCAAGATGACCAGTGATGGCCTGGGGTGCAGTGGATAACCTTGCCTTTGATGTCTGACAAAGTTCTCAGCACTCTACAGTGCCTCCTTCAGCCACCTTAATGGGCACTGGAACAATTTTCTTAACTACCCATTAATACAGGGGACATCTTCACATGCTTGGGGGTAGACATCCCATTGACCCACTAGTGTGTTTCAGTCTCATCAGTTACCCTCACCCTGGGTTAGCCAGTCTGCAGAGATGACTTACTTAGCAGGGTATGGCTGCTGCACATTGCTAAAGTTTCTTGGAATGACAGGTAAGAGTTGAGTGCCAGGTAGACACCAGATTTGGATGAGTGGCCCTGAAAAGGGGTAGGGTTACATCTAATGTAGATAGTATATGAAGGTGAATAATGAGAAATGAGGACTGGAAAGGTAACCTGGAGTTAGACTGTGAAGGGGGCTACAAATGACAAGCTGATGAGCTTACATTTTATCCTAGAGGCAAATAGAACACTAGTGAAGATTTTTGAGTATGGAAACAATTTGGTCAGAACTATAGGAAAATTGTTTTGAAAGTTGTGTGATGATGTTTCAGAGAGGGTAAATACCTATGAACTAGGGGTCTCATTAGAAGACTATAATTCAGATGATACATGATGACAGCTCAAATTGTGATCTGTATGTCTGTGAGAGTGGAGAAAAGGGGGCAGAGATGGAGAGAAGTGTGGTAGAGGCAGACTTGATAAGAATGAACAATTGATAAAGGAAATGAGAAAGAGGGAAGATTTAAGAATGACTCTGAATTGGTTAACCTGGAATATAGGAACAATTGTTGCACTATTATCAGAAATAGGGAAGTTTGGAAGAAAGATGAGCTTAGAGAGGAAGATAATGAATTTTGTTTTACATACATTTAGCTTGGAATGCCCACTGGATGTCCAGGTGGAGACTGGTAGCTTATGATGGAGGCCTGGATTAGTCTTCCCTCTTATGTGTGTCTTCTGTGTGACCATGGACAAGTCATTTTTACCTCTCCTGACCCTGGATCCTACCTGTTGCTGATGCTGAGGCATGATAGGCAATTTGGGAGATGATTTGGTGTAGCAGCAAGCACCCCAAGCGTCCTCAGGGTTGCTGCCACCACAGGTTCTTGGATCTGCTTTGATAAAGGAAAGCAACTCAAAATGGGTTAACAAGCTTACTTTAATCAGTCAGACATATATCGTTTACCTTGTTCGGCGGAAATTCGGCACCCTGAACTTCAAAGTACACAGACAGAATTATCAAGACAGAAACAGATCTAGTAGATAGATTTCAAACTGTCCAACCATTACATCCATACCCAGTCAACATCTGGGTTTCAACATCTGGGTTTTTTTCAAAGCCGGGGGGCTCAGGACAACGGCTTCCCAGAATCCATATCAAATCACAGAACACTTCTCAAAGTGAGCCCCCAAAACAAAGCCTCACATCAGGGCTTATATAGCCTTCTCCTGGCTCAGAGAATGTAACAACCTTTTGGACCCACTGGCCAATCAAAAAGTATCTACTGAAAAACAAGCCTCCCACCCCAGGCTCCAGGTGCACTTTAGCCTAGGGGCAGGGAAGATCTTCCAAATTTGCATTCCCATTACATTTGGGTTACCCAGAAAATGAAAAAAAGGTTCCATTCAAGATAGTAATTTTCAGTCACTTCTTTATTTCAACTCTAGGTGGGAGTTAGAAGGTAAGGGGGTAGATGATGTGGAGAGATGTGGTAGGGGTAGGTAGACAATAGGTTGGCCTTATTCTCCCACCCCATTATTATGGCTTAGTATAGTCAGGGTTGATGATTCATGTGCTGCTTTATATCCAAGATACAGCATGAACAATTCAGTTATTTTCTCCTTTTTATTGAGTTATTCTATAAACTTTTGAATCTGCAAAAATTTTGATGTTGGCCTCTCAGAAAATACAATTTCCCCAAATCATAAAAAAGGTCTCAACTCTCCTATTAGAACTACTGTTATAAATCTAGTCAGTTTGCGTGTGATAAAGTGATTAACTGGCTCACAATACCTGCATAGATCTACAGTGATTGCCATAGTCTGCAAGGTAAGCCTATTGCTCATAACTACTGAGCAGTTATCCTCATACATAACCATTTGTAGCCATCAATCCTTTCGAAGGTTAAAAAGGATATTTTTCAAAACTTGGAATGACTTCTTTTCATATCATGTATGAGAAAGGCAGCATTTCATTAGGTAGCTGGATTACTGAGCTTAAGGCTTTTGCAGGGAGAGACAATAGTCATTTTAAGGGTCATGCAGACTACCAGTTAACCTTCCCCTTCCCTTTAAAACAACAACATATCCTGTGTAAATAGAGAAACCATTTTATCCACTTTACTTCATTTTAATGTCTTGACTTTTCATAAATGAGAGCCTGTAATTGATCCAGTTCTACCACAAGTTTTAGAATTTTCCTTTCCCTGCCTCCTCTGAGATTTAATTCTCTATGTGGAATAGAAATAAAAAGTCTTCATTTGCTTAGCTGCCTCATGGTTATTTCTGGCCATTTTAACATCACCAAATGTTGTCAAGTACTCTCTTGTAAGGGTTTTTCCTCTGTCAAGAAAAATTTATAAAGGCAACTAGGAGAAATGCTTCTTTGTGTTCTCTTTCCAAGAGATGGCTTCCTAATGAGGAATTGAAGGGTCCCAGACTCCCCTTTCCAAATAATTATGTTTTGAATACATGAGAATATTCAATTGAGAAAACACTTAGAATGAATGTGAGTCTTGCTGGCATTATAAATAGATGTTTGCCTGTGGATTAAGATTTGAGTCAGGCCAAGAAGTCAGCTTCCATTACAGCATCTTTCCTGCTGTGACTAATACTTTATTAACAATAGTGAACAATTATATATGTTTTGAATGGACAAATTGTAGCAGCAAGCACCCCAGTGTCCCCAGGGTGGCTGTCAACACAGGTTCTTAGATCTGCTTTGCTAAAGGAAAGCAACGCAAAATTGGTTAACAAGCTTACTTTAATCAGTCAAATATGTATCTTTTACCTAGTTCAGGGGAAAAAGGTCAGCACCCCAAACTTCAGAGTATACAGACAGAATTATCAAGACAGAGAAACAGATCAAGTAGACAGGTTTCCAAACTGTCCAACCATTACATCCATACCAAATCAACATCTGCGTTTTTCAAAGCCGAGGGGCTCTCAACAATGGCTTCCCAGAGTCTCATCTGATCAAATCACAGAACACTTCTCAAAGTGAGCCCCAAAGCAAAGCCTCACATCAGGGATTATATAGCCTTCTCCTGGGTCAGAGAATGTAACCACCCTCATGACCTACTGCCCAATCACACAGCATCAAGATGTGGGAATTCCTGAAAACGAAGCCTCCTGCCAACAGGCTCCATGTGACCACATTCAGCCTATTAGGAGACACAGTATATTTTCAAATCAAGGAAGATTCTCAGAGTCTCTTAAACCTATCAAAGGGTGTAAGGGTTATGGGATTTAAAGATCTTCCATGCCCCATTGGACTTGCTGACGTAGCAGGAAGGGGCGGAGAAAGAGGAAGCAGAAGCCAAGCTGGAGTTCCTGCGGTGGCTGGCGGTGGTGGCCACAGCGGCAGCAGCAGCAGAGGCAGCGGCAGCGCGAAACCCTTTTTGAGTCAGCCAGAATTTATGCTAAGGACTCCTGCTGAGGACTGCCAGGGGCCGGAGCTGCTGGGAGCGTGCTTCCGGGACACTGGGTGGTTGCTGAGAGTGGGGAGAGGAGGACCTTTGCCTGAGGTAGCCTGTTCTGTTTTAAAGGCTTGAGAATGTGGGCGCTTTCTACTTTATCTATATGTGCCAATTTCATAACTACTCTGATGGCTTTCACTTTCTGGTTTTGGGATTCAGTCTTTTGGTATCTTAATAAACTTTCTAGCTTATTCCCCCATATGGCAAGCATGATGTATTTTGTGATGGATAATTATATCAGCATATCTATAATTTCCATAGGCATTGTGAATATGGCATTGCTGATACAAAGGGCCTAAGGGCAGGGAAGATCTTTAAATTTGCATTTCCATTACATTCAGCCCCAAGATCTTTCATGCCCATAGCATAGTTAATTTACATTTGAATTAGCACTAACCATATCTTAGGTCACATTTTCAAGATACGTAACTAAAGTTACCAAAGTGGCCACAGGGCCTTAAACAAACCAAAGTACATGGCATTATCACCTCAATCCAAAACAAGAGTCCAAACAAAGTTCTCTTGGGAGGAGGGGGGCGTCCTATCCCTCACAGTGCTCCAGCCCCTGCTTCCAAGATTTTAGTCCTTTACTAAGCATTATTAGTATATAACTATGCAGTTACTCAATGCTTTTGTAATTGGCTTCATTGAAATGAAACAGTGAAAGGAAGCATACAACTTTTTCACTTTTCCTAGTGACTGAGGATAACCTGAACTAGAGAGTCTAATTGGATAAATCTACAAAGGCTGCATCCTTAGGCTTAATGAGATAAGTGCTACTTCCACAAAAGTGGTAGAGTCAGGGAATAGAAGTGCCAACTTTCTGAGAACCTTTGAGAACATAGTTTTAAACCCAGAGCTCACTCTGGAGTTGGTTGTAGAGTATAACCATCAGGATCTGTGTGGGACTGATGGTAATGAACTCTCTTGGAATATGATAAATCAGCTATGAAGAATTGATCCAAGGGGTTAAGTAAGCATTTATATATATATAATATATACACTATGTATATATATTATATATGTATACATATATAATATATATATGTATATATGTATATATATATAATAGTGTGTATGTGGGGGGGGGTCCTAGCTGAGTCACAAAGGGGAAGGGAATAAGTAAAGCTATATTTTAAATAATCGTCTTGCCATCTTCAGTGTTCAGAGACGGCATGAGTTGTTTAAAGAAAAGGGAGAGTCATTTCTATTAGTAAGGTATAGGTAAAACCAATTCTGTTGCTTTGGAGAAGATTTAGATGAACAGTGAGAGAGGAGGTGACCTAGGTAAACCATTGGCATGTGGAGAGAGAGAGGCATCCTTGTAGCTGTGTGAAGCCTTTATTTCTTCCTTTCCAAGTTTGCTGTGTGTGCTGACCTGCTAGTGACCTGCTGGGAAGGCAGCTGGGTTGCATCGTGGTGGTATGTGACTGTATTGTCTTCATTTCCCCCCAAGTGCTTAGAGCTCAGCTGTGGTTAGTACTAGTCCCACATGGTGGGGGAGAGGTCAGCTGAGGGGGAGCCTAAGTATATGATGACAGAGTAATTCAGATTCAGCCGTGACTGCATATCTGAGAAAGGACACTGAGACTTGTCCCTAACCCTCTAGGGGCCTGTTTGAGATTGCTCCATATGTTACAACAAGATGCTGCCTTTTATACCATTTGTACTAGATCTTTTCTTTAGGGCAGTTTTTATTGGAAGGTAGCAGAGAAAATCTGAAGCTATTTGATTACTAAGGGCAGGGATGTGCTAGTAAATGTTTAAAAAAGCTTTTTGAAAAATATATGCAGGTCATGCTTAAAAATTTAATGTGCATTAAAAATGTTTTCTCAATGATTTCCTTAAATCTACACAATCAACAAAACAATGAATCAATCTGATTTCTGAAGTGTAAATGCTTACCCTGAAAAAACAAAGGTTTTTGTCTCTAAGGTCTGAGATCACTCTAGCTCATCCCTGGATATGGGTATGATAGTAGTGAGGGCATGGGCAAAATGGCACTTAGTGGATAGGAGTGACAAAATCGAGAGGCTAGAGGTGACAAAAACTGCCTATTTTGAAATTTTGCCTAGGGATGCATTGCTCTGCATGTGGAAATCAATGACCTGTTTTCTTCTGTAGTTCATTTATTACTTGTCTAAAACCTATTTCTTTTGTAACCAAGGGACGTACAGTATGTCTTACTCTGAAAAAAAAAAATAAAGCAATGCTTGACTCTTCTATTAAAGGTCATGGTCAGGTTTGCCATAGCAAAACTGCCAGTTTTTTGATTAGCCAATGAAAGAAGGGGGCATATTTTAGATAAGTGATGTAAAGTGTGATTGACAGGCAGCCTGTCCCTTAGTGACCTAACAAGCTAGCAGAGGCTGGATGTGCCAACAGAGAAAGCATAACACTGAAAGCACATGTTTGGGTGAGAATTGCTTCCTGTTCACTTTTATTTAATCCATTTTCATTATTATTTTATATGGCAACTGTATTCTAGTAGCAGCAAGCCTTCTCAGATAATTTGGTTTCATTTTGGTTTTCCTTATAGCTTTTGGTAAGAATTTTTATCCAATTTTACCTTGAGTGTCAGGCATCTATAAATGAATCCTACTATATGACACAGGAATCCAGTGTTTGGATTCAGAGCCACTGAAGCATTATAGTTGGACATAGAATAGATACTGAATGTCTCAACCCAAGTTTATATTCTGACACAGTGATTTATTACTTACCTTAGTCTGTTGAATAGTTTCCCTCAACTAGAAAATGATGGTTAATATATTTAACTTCTGTTTATTCTGAATTTTTTAAAAATGAGCTTAATATGTTTGGAGATACAAACACAGGCATACATACAATTACTTTCCTTTTGTAGTCTATTTTTATGATTGACTAGCAAAGATTTATTTTTTATAAATAACTTTTAGGAGATTTCCCAAAATTAATATAGGTTTAGCCCAATCTTCTAATCCTTCCACATCTACCAGATCTTACAATGGAAAATGATATCCAAAATCATGATCTCGACACATTGTAAGATTCTGAAATACCTCCTTAGTTAGTTAAGGTAAAAAGGTATTGATTATAGAATATTTATAGTTTAGTGTTTAAAAAATCCTTTTGAAATCAGTTAACCATGTGGTAAATCTTTGGTATTGGAACTTCAGCATATTTGATTAATGTTGGGATAAGGAAGAGTGCCTGTTCATTCTCTATTATATAGTGTTGTCTTTACAGCCAGTAAGCTAAGCCAGTGTTTAACATATTAGCAGAGCTAAACGGTCATTCAGTCTCACAGGGGTTGAATTTTCCTTCAAGCCTTTGCAGATATATTGACCTGTATGACAGCACAAGATAACACAGTCAGGCACAGCAAAGCCACAGGGAAGAAGAACAAACAAGACATTATAGTCCTAAAGCCGAAGGGGAAAATGTAGGGGGCATCTCGCAAACCAACTCCTAAAGCTCTAACTGAGCAATAGTTGTAAATGGCAACACCCCCTATTATTTTAGGGTAGTGATTGTGACCTGCTCAGAATTGGAGATTTTCCCTCCTGCAGTCCTCTAGCATCTAACACTATCTGTCATATAGAGTAGGCACTCAGTTATTTTTCATTAAACTGATTTTTAAAAATTTATATGACCTTTAATCTAGTACCATTACTTTGACCATACAGGGAAAAAAATCCCTCAGGACAAATGTATCATATGCCCCACTTAAGAATCCATACACATATATCAGATATTTGATGCAAAGATTGGATCATAATATTTGAGATAGTTTGTTTAGACTTACAGAATCTTAGAGTTGCTAGGGATTCCTGAAGAAACCCAGTCCAACCTGTGTGTGATTGAGGATTCCCTCAATCCTCAATCTCCAACAGCTGTTCATTCGATTGTGACTTGCCTAACAATGATAGCTCTTAGCCCTTTTTTCCTGAGAGAAAGGTGTATGTTACATATCACCCCTCTCCCAGGGTTCTCAAGAACATTTAGGGGGTTGTAAAGGTCTCTCCATTACCACTGGCTCAAGTGTCTTGGTTCCATTTAACCATTTAACAATTAATTTTTACAAAGAAATTGATTTGTACAAAAGGATATTTACTTCAAAGATATATCAACAATAAACGTATAAACATTCACCTTCCCAATACTCTGTGACCTAATCTCTGCTGACTCTGGGGAGGGGAGGCTATTAAGTTCATAGCACTTCCTAATGCATTTATCCCAACAAGTTCCAAGTTCCAAGCCTGCTGGTTTATTACAGTTTCCTTCTGGAGCTCATTGTCACACCCATTCTGATATCCTAGCTCTAAGGTCCTCCGGTTTCAAATCCTGGGTTTAGAACTCCCCTCCTTGTGTATAGAACTGAAAAGGACAAATGAAGCAAATTAAAACCCCAAGACCATTTCATGGATTCACTGGGGTCTAAATGGAAAGAGAAGGTGGCCCTTCACCCAAAAAGATTGTCGCATAATGCTTATGTTTTGAGGGAAGAAGGCCTTCATCTACAGATACCACAGGAAAGAGAGACTGTGCTATTCTGGTAGTTTTAAAGACACAAAATTGGTTCAATTTAAGTAGCCAATGACAAAGGAGGTCACCCACTGATGTGGTTTTTTACACATTGATTCTGCCCTTCAATTCTCCGATCCTTTCTTTTGGTATGGGTACCAGGTAAACACAGAACTTCTTCTTCCTGCATCAAGTTTCTAGAATCTTCTACATGGATGTATTCATCTTAGGTGATCTGGCAATGTGAGAAAGTCCCATCACACTCTCATCACCTTCGGTGAAAACATTCCATGACACTTTGGAATGGTTATGCTGGTTTAACAAATTTTCCCTTCCATTAAGTTGAAATTTGCCTCTCTCCAACTTTTTACCATGATTCGATCGTCTTGAGTGGTTTGGGAGGGAGTGGTGAGCATGATTTAGATTGGTATTTGTATACCAATCCTTAAGACACTATTTCCTATTCAGAGAATGGAGCTTGGGTACATTCAACTTCTTTGGGAAGGAGGAAGTTACTTTTGCACCAGGTGGTATTAGCTCAGGTCACTGCTCTAGTTTGGCCTGATAAGTACTAATATAACAAGCCCTGTAAGAGGATTTCAGGTAGGACTAAGTCCATTAGCTTTCCCTTGGGCTGGAAGTATGGTTGTTCCGGCTGCCTCCTTCTGGGATCCTTGCTGTCCCCTGTCTGGGTTTGGGTTATGTGAATAAGAATGGGTGACATGCCGCATAAGTACTTCATTTAAAGTATGTGGTTTGAATTGTATGGTACTGCCTCCACTGATCTGATGCAGTTTGTGATTCCACCTAATAAACGGACTTGAAGAGTTGCTGTGACAAACTTGTTTCTTAGTTTGGTTAAGGGCTAAACAATGTTT
This sequence comes from Petaurus breviceps papuanus, assembly GCF_028583685.1. NCBI lineage: Eukaryota > Metazoa > Chordata > Mammalia > Diprotodontia > Petauridae > Petaurus > Petaurus breviceps. The sequence goes on from NW_027186304.1 coordinate 651,927, forward strand.
CCAAAAGCCAAGAAATAAAATAATAAATTATGGATTCATTTGAATTTAGAACTTCAAGAGACCCTAGAGATTATTTAATTCAATCCCCTCATCCAGATAAAGAAATTTATAGCCATGTATGTTAAATGATTCTCCATGAGGATGGAAGCTATTTCTTTTATTCCTCTATATACTCTTATATCTTCTAACATTATTCTTTCTTTCTTGTCTCTCTGTCTCTGTCTCTCCCTCTCTCCTGCACTCATTTTCTCCTTCCCTCCCTCCCCCCTCCAATGCACACACACCTCCACACTCACCCACCACACTCACACTACCCCCCCCCCACATACACACATCAGCCTTAATAAATATTTCTTCTTTAAATTTCTATTTGAAGTTCTGGATTCTCCACTTTAGACCTTCCTTACTCCCACACCCGCTGAAAAAAAAAAATTAAAACCTCAAACCCAAACCAACCCAAACCCCAAACCTGTTAATGTTTGTTTAGTCAAAACAAAATTTTGATGAACATTTCTTGATTGATTGATTATCCAAGGTCACATGGGGAATAAATGGCAGAGCTAAGATTTGAACCTGCCATTCTCTAACCTGAAATTCGGTTTCTAAAATCTTAGAGTGTGAAAGAACATTAGAGATTATTTAACCTATACCTTCTCTATTCTTCATCACTACCATTTTACACATATGGACACTGAGACAATGTGGAATGAAATTGTCCTAAGAAACATTGTGAAATTCTGGGTTTGTGGTTTTTTTTTTTGTTTTTTGTTTTTTTACAAATTTACTCTGCCCTTTAATCCTCTCATCCTTTCTTTTGGTATGGTCACCAGCTCCCATACCCAAGTTACTGGAGTCCTCAAGCTAAGCCTGAGTGCTCCAGTGTACCTTTCTACCTGAGCCAACTTTCTTGGAGAGTATCCTATACACCATTTCTGTCTCCCAGTCTTTGAAACTTACCTGGCCTGGCTCTGTGTCCTGTTCCTCTGGGGTTTTGTTCTTTGCTATTTAATCTATTAGAACGATTTGGGCTAAGGTGGTAATGTCACTGCTCTTCCCAGATAACCTATTTTCATTTTGATGAGTGTTGAAGTCTCTTAATTTAGAAAACTCCTTCTGTGGGTAGTTCAGTTATCTTATAGACCACGCAAAATTTCAACCACATAGCTTTTCTGACACCTCTCAAATCATACTTTCTTTGGTTATAACTGCTCCTTATTTTAACTAACAACATCTATTATCCACTTGTGGAGAGAAAAGTAACAACTTTTGCAAGTTTCCTAATTTCATTTCTCCCATAAACTGTCATAGTGGGAGATAAGAAAAAGAAATACCGGATGTTCTCTGACTTGTTTCAGAAACATGGAGAGAAGCAGTGTGGGTGATAGGCTGTCAGGAAGGAATAATGGGTAATGGGACTCAGGAAGAATTGGGTTCAAAATCTTGCCTTTCACACAGCCTAGTTTCAGGCTCATGGGCAAGCTCTCCCTAGGTAACTCTGAGACTATAAACTACAGAGCAATTGTCTATTCATCAACGATTGGTTTGTTCTCCAAGAGTTCCTGATACAGATAAAGTGAAGGATCTGACTCTTTATCGATCCCCTGCCCGCACCCCTCAAAAAAAAAAAAGCCAAGTGCTAGAGCTAGCAGACACATTAGAGGTGATTACGTCTCCCATGTCTAGTATATAGCAGATGCATAATAAATGCTTCTTTATGTAGCCTATGTTTCAAGCTTTAGCATTTGCAGAAGGCTCTCCTAATTGGTAGAATGATTATTCAATGCTTCATTCCCCACAAAGGACAGAATTGATGCAAGCTGTTTCCAGAGACACATTCAGTTCCAGACTCTCTTTCAGACCAACTCTAGGGAAGAGAAAGAGCAAGACTCTTCTTGATATGTAAAGGAAAGTCAGTTCCTCACTATTCCCCTAATTTCCTGCTTACCTCCCTAGAGAATTGTGAGAATTTCTTTTTGGGTGAGATTGGGACCACTCTCTTGGCTAAGTAAGTTGCCCAGGGTATCAGAACAAGTAAATGTCAAGCATGGGATTGGATCCCAGGTCTTACATGTTTTAAGTTTAGACTTCAAAAAATTTAAGTTGAGAATACAAGGCAACTCTACCAAATCATTTAATTTGGTTCATCTTTAAGAACAACAGCAACAAGTAATTTTCTAGAATTTTAGAAATGGAGCCAAACATTCTCCTCCTTTCCTTTATTCAGGTTTATTCCCTGTAAAGTGATGGGGGCTACTTGGTGAAATTGAGTGGAATTTAGTGTACCCTTATTTTCATAATCATGTTCAGGGAATAACAAAGATGTTTCTAAATTTTAGATAATTTACTTTTATAGAAATCATGTGAAAATTTGGTTCTCAAATTTGGATTCCTTTTTCTAGTAATTGATCACAATTATAAATAATATTTTGTTCAGTTCTTATTAAACTTTAAAGCTAGATTTCTACAAGTGATCAAAAGTATGTTTTCTGATGAGTAAATATAGCCAGGAGCTCTTGAGGAATACAAGACAAGGTAAATATAACCAAATTACAACAGAGCTCTCTGATCTATGGAATGAAAACATCTTTATCAAATGGAAAGTGAACACAAGGGAAGGATGTAAGAAAAAAGTAAAAAGCAAGTGTTTTCGTTCTTTGTTATTCAAGACTCCTTGTCTATTGAATACCTCCCCCTGAAATGAAGAATTTCCTAAATAGCTTACATGAAAAAGGATAAACCATGAGCTACAAGATAATTAAATCAATTCAAAGGCAGTTTACTTCCCTACAGCACTCATAGTGTACTCCACTGTTTAACTCCACTAAACACCTCAGTTTGGCTGCCATGTCTCTCTCTCTCCCTCTTTCTCTCTCTCTCTCTCCCTCTTTCTCTCTCTCTGTCTCTGTCTCTGACTCTCTCTCTCTCTCCCTCTCTTTCTCTCTCTCTGTCTCTCTCTCTCTGTCTCTGTCTCTGTCTCTCTCTCTCTCCGTCTTTCTCTCTGTCTCTCTCTGTCTCTCCCTCTCAATTGCAAATTGTTATATCAATATGAGCTATTATTATTATTGATAAAAATCACAGGGATAATAGTATTATGTTACTATTGTTTCCTACTTACTTCCTGCTTATATTACTGCTTATGGTTTCTTTCAGCAAGGTTATGCTTAAGATTCTGCAAGCTCGGCTTCAGCAATATGTGAACCAAAAATGACTAGAAATTCAGGTTGGTTTTTGAAGAGTTAGAGGAACCAGAGACAAAATTGCCACGATTCACTGGATTAGGGAAAAAGCAAGGAAGTTCCAGAAAATAACAAAGAAACAAACAAACCAAACATTGATTTTTCCTTCATTAACCTTTGACTGTGTGGATCACAACAAAACATGGCAAGTCCTCAAAGAGATGGAAGTACTAGGTCATCTTACTTTCTTCCTAAGGAACCTCTAAATGGACCAAGAAGCAAGTTAGAAGCAAATGTGGAACAGCAGATTGATTTAGGATTGGGAAAGTATTACAACAAAGAAGGTTGCCATCTTAGTTACTTAGCTTATATGCAGAATAGGTCATGCAAAATGCCAGACTGGATGAATCAAAATTCAGAATTAAGGTTCCTGGGAGAAGTATCAAGAATCTCAGATAGGCAGATGATACCATGCTGATGTCAGAAAGTGAGGAGGAATTAAGAAGCCTCTTGCGGAAGGTGATAGAGGAGAGTGTAAAAGGTGGCTTAAAGCCTTAGCAACAACAACAACAAAAAAACTAAGATCTTGGCAACTGGTCCTATTTACTGGCAAATAGAGGGAAAAGAATTGTAAGCAGTGTCAGATTTTGTTTTCTTGGGCTCATGGATCACTATAGTTATCAACTGCAGTCATGAAATTAAAAGATGGTTGCTCTTTGGAAGGAAAGTTGTGGCAAATCTGGACAACATACTAAAAAGCAGAGACATCTTCTTGACAACAAAGGTCTGTGTCATCAAAGCTGAATTTTTTTTTTCAGTAGCAATGTATGGCTATGATTGCTGTTCTATAAGGAAAGCAGAGACAGTGGAGAAGACTTTTGAGAGTTCCTAGGACAGCAAGGAGATCAAATCACTCAATATTTAAAGAAATTAATTCAGGTTAGTCATTGTGTTAAATTATAAACCTCTGTGAAATGTTAAAATGGAAGAAAGCCTCTGAAAAGAGGGACTGGGAATGATCCAGAGTTCAATCACAATTTACAAAGATTTTAAATTCATTTATTGCCTGAGATGGAGCCTGCAAGCTAGAACAGTGAGACAGTGTCCACATCTATTCAAAGGGCAGTGGGAAGGCATGAGGTATTTATACTCAGGGCAGGGAAGGCAGGGAATTGAGGAGAAAGGAGGGGAATTGGGCAGGTCCTAGAAAGGAATGAGACAGGGAGCCCCATTCCCACAGGAAACAAGGGGAGTGAGGAATTCCAGGTATCAGAGATATGACCCTTTAATAAACAAAGAAGGCATTCGTGGTGATAAGTAGTGCTGTTAGTTCATTGCTTTAGCAAAAACAGTAAGATAAGGGGATGTCTCCAAAAACCACAAGATGAGATGTGTTCAAGAGCCTCACCATCAATAGTTAGGGGAGTCTGAAAATAAGAATGTCTATTGAAGGTCCATAAACCACCAAATGGCTTACACTCTTTTTCAGAACTGGTATGGGCTGAATTGCCTTCCTTGTTGCTGATTTTCTGTATGACCAGCTGGGTTGTTGGTATCTCAGGCAGCCTTGTATCTTGGCTAATACAGCCAATCCTCATATAACTCTTCTTGGTTACCTGGAAAATTGTGGGTCTCAAGCAAATCAAGGCATTTAGCTTATCCATTTTCACAACTGGAAGGTCAAATATGGAAGATCCAGCTTACATACTTTGGTCACATAATGAGAAGACTAAACCCTTTGGAAGAGACCTTCATGATGAGAAAGATTGAAGGTAAAAGGAAAAGGGGATGGACGAGGATGAGATGGATAGACAACGTTAGGGAAGCAATGAAAGTGAGAGTGGACAGACTTTGAGAGATATTGGGAGATAGAAGGGCTTGTGTCCTTGTCCATGAGGTTATAAAGAGTTAGAGAGGATTCCAAAACTGAACAATAGCAATACTGTCCAAAGAGGGCAGGCCTTATGTGTTGACAAGGCAGGCAGTTGCCTACATGGAAAAACTTGAATTAAAGCAACTCTCTTCTCGCTAACACTTCCCCTACCAGCCTGAGACAATAAAATTAAAATTCATTTCTCATTCATTTGGGTAAAGTAATTGAAGGTTCCCTATTCAAAAAAAAATATGTTACTTGGGAGGAATAACATGTTCAATGTTTTTACAATAATTTACAATAATGCCTTATTGTAAACAGATTGATCCAGAGTGAGGGAAGGATTTTGAGGAAAGCAATGCAAAGGCTGTATTTGATGGCCCTAGGTCAGAAGAGCTCCTAGGTGAGGAGATATATATTTGGGAAATGCAAAAATAATGAGAAAAGAGAGGAAAGAAAGATAGAAGACTCCTGAAACCAAGATGTACTTATTTTACAATTTTGCCAGGGGCAGTCCTGGGTATAAACTTTAAATAATCCTTGGAATGTGTTCAAGAATTCCCCAGTTATAAGTAAAATCTATTTTTTTAAATTAGAGAATAACCTATGAACTGTCTACAGTACAACCTCTTTCTGGTTACTAAATTGATTTTTTTCTTTGTCTTTTTCCTCATGGAAATATTTCCTTTCCCTGGGGAATTAAGGTCCTTGGGCAAGGGCTAGATTTTTTTGTTATTACAACTAAGAGTTCATTTAAAAAAGATGAAATGACAATGTTTAAAGAATGGAGATAGGGCAATCATCTCAGTTCTATGCAACAAATGTTCTAAGTTGACTAGACGCTCCTATTCAAAACAGGAGGGGTTCCATAAGCATCCTATCTTTATCCTATCCACCTGGAGTGCTGAGTGCTTATGAGTTTTGAGATGTGAATGTTTCCTGGATACCAGAAACTAGAGCAATAATGCCATCTGTTTATATGCAGGTCACCATGCCAGCAACTTGGTTAAAGTTGCTATTTGATTGGAGGGTCTTTTAATTGAGAATGAGGTGATTTATCATGTGCTTTTTCTTTTTAAAGGAGGGCTTAAAAGCACAAAAATAAAGAGTTAACGTTTAAAAGAATTTTCCAGTGTTGGTCTAAGTCATAAGATCGTTTATGTTTGTTGACACACAAAGGAGGTGGTACGTGTTTATAAGACAGAGTGGGTAGCCAGTGAAGGAAGGCCTTTCTGGGATTTTCTTGCTTCTCGACAGTACTATACTAGTACACTCTGCAATCTTATTTTGGGGCATTAATCTGGAGAAAATACAAGAGAATAGATAAAAATCAAGGACCTTCCATATTTCATAGACTTTTCTTTTTCACCAAAGTTCTTCCTTTACATCTAATTTTTAAAAAGGGGGAAAAGCTCAGTAAAAATCTGCAACAGTAACACAAGTTAGTACAATCATTAGATTAAACATTACCATCTATCTACCTTTCCTTACACTTCATTATTTCAAAATATCTGTGATGGCTTTAATTAGGGCACTCACTCCAGTGATGCAGAGAATGACTCATCCATGTCTACATCTTGTGTAATTCTTGACCTCCCTCTCCCCTAGTAAGTCCTTCATAGAGGATCTAAATTTAATTAGAGTCTAATGCACACTAGAAGCCATCTTCTAAACTGGGCTTCTTAACTGTTTTTCTGTTAGGGACACCTTTGGCAGTCTCATGAAGCTTATAGATTTTTTTTCTTAGGATAATATTTTAAGTGGATAATCTAAAATGCATAGATTAATATTCAGAAAATGCAATTATGCTAAAATGCAATTGTCAAAATATCCATATTTTTAAGTTAACAGAGCCTGGGTTAAGAAACACTATTCTGTTGTAGGTTTTTAAAAACTTTTTTAGGCACTAGTTTTAGAGCTTTTAACCTTTTTTGGAGGCTTCAGACTCTATAGGTTATCTTCTACTTTGTTATACAACCAGGCCGTCCTTTCTAATCCCACATTGCCTGGGAAGGTTTTAAGTCATGTCTTGTGCACAAGTTATCATCAGTAATATACCAATTCCTATTTGTGCCCCCCTCCCAATCTCTCTAGTACCCTTTGGGTAACCTTGAATTTTAATTCTTCAGACCTAATGCTATCCCATAATTGGTAGCTATGCAGCATCACTGCAGGAATATTGATGTTAAAAACATAATTTTTAGAAATTGAAAGAGGTTTATGGTAGACCATTAAAACATTATTCAATTTCCAAAATACAAACCAATCCATTTTCTCCCTGCTTCCAAAATTGACTAATACAAAGGACACTTTCCATTCTTTCATTTAAAATATAACCTCAGAGGTCAATCTGGGGAGGGGGAGAGAGGAGAAAATTAGAACTATTAATTGCTATTATAGCCAAACCACATGCATATGCTTTCTGAATGTATACTGTGCAGTGTAGAGAGTTAGTACTCGATGTTTGTTGAATTTCAGTGAATTGATGCAACAGGACACAGTGACCTCACCTTTTTCATGCTTATAAAGAACACATTCCATAATATATTTAGGTGGTAGGGGGACATACTTAATCGCTAATATTGAATAAAATATTATGTCTAGTAAACAATAGGTACTCACATATTTAAACCTGCAAGAGACCACAGCATTATCAAGTTCAACTATTTCATTTTTACAAATCACAGGATGATAGCTGTAGATAGTAAGGGACATTAAATGCATCTATTTTGACCCTGTGAGTCAGAAAGGGTAAAGGATTTGCCTAAGGTCAGATAATAAGTTTCTAAGAATTTGAGCCTAGGTATTCTTGACTTGAAATCTAGTAATATATATGTGTATATATATACATATATATATGTATACACATACATATATATATATATATATATTACACGACACTGCTTTAAGATATAAATGCTAAATGACTTCTGAATTTTTACTAGGTACTGAGAAAAACTGGAATTCTGCAGACACCTATTGCCACCTCACCAGGGGTTGGAATATTGAATTATCTGCAACTAGTCTGAAGCAAGACCAACTAAGCCAATCAAGGTTAATGACACATTCTCAGCTTGGCTACCTTCGCATTCATATAGCAAATCACCATTTTCCTGACGTGGAGCCAGGTACAGAAGTAGTGATTCCCTAATGTGCCTTTATAATTCACATCAGATTGACTCAATCCAATTCCCTATATCATAAATTCACAGTTTTAGCTTGGAAGGGACCTTGGAAGTCGCTTAGTCCATCCTCCTCATTTGTTAGTTGATGACACTGAGGTCCATAGAGATTGTGCCTCTCACCTGGGTAGTATGTTGCAGAAGTTGGTAATCAGATTTAGGCCCTGGGATTTTCTAATTCAGGGCTCTTTCTGCTGTGCCTATACCACATCAACTCACTGACATTCAAAAACATCCAGTGCCTATTCTTTAGCCTGCATACATAGTCAGAAGGCACATGTTGAATGGACGGGCCATCAAATCAATTGTTAGTTCTTATTAAATGTTCTCCTTTCTTCCCCCCAGAGCTGAAATCTTTTAATGTATAATGTGATGTAAATATGTCTTCTGTGGCCACTGCCCTGGCTTTACTTATTTCCCTTTTTGCCTAATGCCCTGATATCTTCATTAAAACAATCCTTGCTATGTGGCCATTCAGAACAATCTACTCAGTTGGCAAGGATCACATGTGTGCTCCCCAGAAAGCTTCTCTGATGAACGATTTGCATTGCTCTGGGCCAAGAATGGTTTATGTCTTCATTACTAACCTCCCACTTATTAGCATCCTTAATATGGAGAGTCAATAACAAAGGTGGATTTCCTTTTTTCATAGATAATAATTGCCTAAGCTGAAGCATTACTATATACCCTCATTACTACAACATGAAAGAATATGATACCCATAGGTCCCACAATAAAATACCAACAACTTCTTTGTTCACTTGTTTCAAATAATGTATTTTGAACATAATGCTAAAATTTACCTGAGTTATTGATTCTCCCACATTGATTCTGAGGACTAGTATATTTCTCAAAGTTTGGGAGCAAACTATATTATTTATACATGATAGTTTAATATTATTATATGATAATATTTCTATATATAATATATATTGAATTATGATTATTTTAGATGTAAAAAGAAACAATTAGAGATTGAACAAGTCCACAGCTTCTGACCCTAAGGAAGAAGAGTCGGGTTTTTGGTTTATAAGTATTTTTTTCCCCAAAAACTCACCTTTTTAAACTGGTCATTATTTTTTAGCACAGAAAAATCCTACCGGTATTTTTAATTTAAGGATAACATTAAGGATAACATATTCATGTGTGTTAGTGTAGTGTGATCAAATGTGTAAGGTAAAGTGAATAAAGTGCTGTTCATAGAAAGGCCTAAAAGACCCAGATTTTTTGATAGCTACTTGCTTGTGACCCTGGATAATTTATTTAACCTTTTCATGTCTCAGGGAACTCTAGCACTTACTTGCAAAGTCATAAGAGCATTCTGAATGCATTGGTAGAGGAAGTTCTCACACTAGGAGTTCCCATGCTGACAAAACTCCCAAGGTCAAATCCTGCCTCAGACTCATATAAGTTCTGTGCCCCTGAATTCACTTACTTTTTCCTAGCTCCAATTTTCTCATTTGCAAAGTAAGGATAATAATAGCATATACCTTACAGGATTATTGTGAGGATCAAATGAGATTGTATGTGTAAAGTACACTGCATACCTTAAGGTATTACATTAATATTAGCTATTGTTATTAAGAAAATAATTAAAATTATTATATGAATCTTCAGATGTAACCTGAGTGTATGTGTATGCATATGTGTGTGCCCTTCAACCATAGAAAACACAGTCTCCCCATGGCTATCTCTCCTGAATAAGTCTTCTCCATGTCCTCCAGTAAATCTACCACAGTCAAGTCAACAAGCATTCATTATTAAGCGCTCACCATTTGTCAGGAACTGTGCTAAGTACTGGAGATACAAAGAAAGGCCAAAAACAGCTCCTATCTCCAAGGACTCAGGAATATGACACCAGATCATCTATGTATAAACAAGATATAGAAAAGATAAATTGGAACTAACCTCAGAGGAAAAGCTCTAGCATGAAGGAAGACTGGGAAAAGAGCTTCTTGTAGATGGTGGGATCTTAGCTGAGGTTTGAAGGAAGCCAGCCAGGTAAGGAAACAGACAAGGAGGGATTCCATGTGTGGGGAACAGCCATCGAAAATGTTTAGTCTGCAGATGAAAGGTCTTCTGCGAGAGACAGCAAGGAAGCCAGTGTCACTGGATTATCTGGGAAGAGAATGGAAATAAGAATAGCTAGCAATTGTAGTGCCAACTATGCTTTAAAAATGTTATCTCATTTGTTCCTCATAACAACCATAGGAGACAGGTACTATGATTATCTCCATTTTACAATTAAAGAAATGGAATCAAATAGAGGTCAAGTGATTTGCCCAAGCTTACATAACTAGTCTCTATCGAAGGACAGATTTGAACTCGTGTTCCTGATTGCTAGGTGTGAGATTTTATCCACTGCATAATCTAGCTGCCTCTAGATGTAAGGCATAAAGAAACTGGTAAGGTAGGAAGAGGCCAGGTTAGGAAGAACTTTAAAAGGCAAACAGAAGGTTTTGTATTTGATACTGCCATTCATTGACTAGAGCTGTGACATACTTAGGTTTTTGCCCCAGGAATATCACTTTGATAGCTGAGGGGAGGGTGGACTGGAGTGGGCAGAGACTTGAGGAAAGAACACCAAGCAGAAGCCTATTGCCATAGCACAGGAGTGAGACGGTCCTCCCAAAAACTCAGCGGGTTTTCTTTGCTTTCTTCTGACATGGACAGGATTCCCGAGGAGCATTGGAGCTTTCTCTTTGTTATCTCTCACTGTCAGTGCATTACCAGGCAATGATGAAATTCATCCTTCAGCTCATTAAATAATGGAAAGAAAAAAGTGATCTCCTTCTGAACCTCACTTGAGAAATCCTGCTTGTTCCCTCAAAATTCTTATGGACATTACCCTAGATGGGTTTGTGGAACGTTTACTTAAAAATATCATGACCATGCAAAATTAGGCACATAGATCAGTTGCTGTTCTTTTGGTCATCTTTTTACCCCTTTTAATGCTATGTGTTTCTCTTGAAGGAATTAATAGATTGATAAGGCTCTGTTAGTAATCATTTATTGAAGGATAATTTAGAGTACACATATAGTTTTATAGGAAAACAGTCAGCATAGGGTTAAATAAGATATTGTGAGACTCTCTAAAGGTTAAGTTCCTTTTCAAATATTAGTAGATAACTTCTCCTTTTTCTTTAACTAAAGGTTAAATTCCTCTTTTCCAGAGGCAGGAAATGATGCTAATCTATAGACCCCTTTAAAAGTAACACTTTTAATTAGAAAATGCTACAGCTGTAGAGCAAAGATTTCTAAGGCAATCTCACTGACAAGCTGATAGACACAGTCCCTAATCCAATAGAATATCAGATTTAATAGTTGTCCCACCCTAGAATCTCTGCATTTAATAACACCAGGTTGTATTCAATATTCATCAGTATGTACCTAGCTTAACCACAAGTGAGGATGACCTGCCTTGTTCAAATAAATGATGTTCAAGACAAGTTTCCTAAGACTGATAGAATTTAAAATTCTTTTTTGTTATAAAAACAAGCTTTATAAATCACTCCTTTCTCTGACTCTGAGGGGTCAGGTGACCTGGTTTGATCAGTAATAGCCCACCTTGCTAATTAAATCATTATGCTCAGAAGTACTGTGCCTCAAACTTTTCTTTTCCAGATATTAACTCAACACTCCTCTCCCCCTGCCTTTGGTGTCTTCCCCTCTTTCAGATACATCGTGAATTGATCTACTGATGCCATTACAATATCACCTATTGAAATGAATCTCCTTTATATATATTTGGCATATTTCAGTTGCTTTTTTCCTGTCTCTGTCCAAATTTGTACCATTTCTATCAATCAATGAACCAAAAAACATTTATTAAGCATTCATCATGTGATAGACACTGTACAAGGCTCTGGGGATACAAATGCAAGAAATAACTCTGCTTATAAGGAGCTCACACTAAAGGGAAAGACCAGAACTATGCACATATGCACACACCCACCCCCCACTCCCACCACACACACAGAGTCCTGAATTTAAATGTAACCTCAGACATTTACTAACTGTGTGACCCTGGGCAAGTCTCTTAACCTCTGTTTGACTTAATCCACTGGAAAAGGAAATGACAAATCACTCCAGTATTTTTACAAAGACAACCCCAAGGACAGTATGATGCACAAGGTCATGAAGAGTTGGACGCAGCTGAACAACCACAACATGGGAATAATAGCGCCAACTCACAGGGTTGTTGTGAGGATTAAACAAGCTAACAGATGTCAAGTGTTTTACAAACCTAAGCTATACAGGTATCAGCTACTATTTAAAAGCTACGCAGAATAAGTATGAAGAGAATAAATGCAAACACATACTGATTGGTTAAATACAAGGAAGTTTGGGAGGGAACACTAGCGATTAGGGGATCAGGAAAAACTTCATGTAAAAGTAGGTGCTTGAGCTAGATTGGGAAGGAAGGGAGGGAATCTGGGAAACACAAGTGAGGAATGAGTATTTTTCAGGCATGGGGGATGGGCAGTATAAAGACACTGAGATGGAGGGAGGAGTGTCATGTGTGAGGAGCAAAGAGATGGATAGTTTGGCTGAATCACAAAGAGTGTGTGTGTGTGTGTGTGTGTGTGTGTGTCTGTTTGTATTGTTTAATGAAGCCGAAAGATAGGCTGGGACAAGCTTGTAAACAGCTTTTAGAGACAAATAGAGGAGTTTATTTTTATCCTAGAGGTAATAGGGAGTCACTGGAGTTGATTGAATGAGAAGTGACACGGTCAAATTTGTGTTTAACGAAAATTACTTTGGTAGCAGTGTTGCATGGCCCAAAAAGGGGAAAGATTTGAGACAGAGAGATCAATTAGGAGGCTATTGCAATAATGCAAGCAAGAGGTGATGAAGACGTCAGCTTTGTGAGTAGAGAGAAAGGGTTAGATATACGAGAGATATTTTGGATGGAGAAAAAAAGGCAAGATTTGACAAATGATTGGAGATGTAGGGTGGAGGCTACTAAGAAGTCAAGGATGATGGCAAGGTGAAAATATAGGAGTCTCGGAAGTGTAGTGGTGCCTTCAACAGAAATAATGAACTTTGAATAAGAGAAATTTTGGAGAAAATGAGTTGTTTTCATCATTTTGAGTTTGAGATATCTTTGAAGTATCTAGTTTGAAATTTCCAATAGATATTTGGTGATACAAGAATGAATTTCAGGTGAGAGATTAGGTCTAGATATAGAATTTTTTCAGCCATCTTTATAGAGATGATAGTTAAATTTAAAGGAGTTGATAAACACATCAAGAAAGAATATAGAGAAGAAAGGCCTGATAGGGCATTATATGGATTATAATTCATAAATGGAGATAAAAAGGTAACCATCAGATAGATATGAGGTGAACTAGGAGGAAATAGTGTCACAAAAATTCAAAGAAGAGATAATATTTATAAGACGGGGAGTCAATAGTGTTAAATGCAGGATATACAGCAAGAAATGTGAAGGCTGAGAAAAGACCACCAGGTTTGTCAATTATGAAATGATTGATAATCCTGGAGAGAGTAAGTTCAGTTGAATAATGTGATCAGAAGCCACATTTGCAAAAGGTTGAGGAGTGAATGAAAGGAGAAAAAGTAGGTATTGACAAAATGTTCAAGAAACCTTGTTGAGAAAGGCAGGAGAAATATAGAATAATGGCTTGAGAGTATAACAGGGTCTATTTTTTTTAGATTTTATTTTAATTTTGATTTATGATATGAAACAAATATTTCCATAGCATAGAATAAAAATGATGATTACACATGAAATTACAGATCTATTATAAACAATTTGTTATTCCTTTTAAATATATAATAACTTTATCATATAACTTTCTTTTTAAATATTTTATTCCACTTAGAGATGGCTACCATTAGAAATAAATATGTGTGTGTCCACATATAAACATATATGTATATGTACCCATGTGTATATATTGTCAACCTTATAAAAAGTTTGGTGAAAGCGGACAAACAAATAGCGATATACAGTTATTTCATTTTATTCCCTTAAGCTAGAAAACTTGTATAAGAAGTGCAGGAACTGAGTCCTGACTGGTGAACAAAAGGATGAGAGGGTTTAAGTACATTTAGGACCATCCTAATTCAGCATGGCTGTTTCACACTAATTTATGATCCCCACAAATGTTTAATCATTGTATGAGAAAGGAATTTTCTTAATTGAATAAATGGTAAATACAATAAAACAAGAGAGTTGCCTATTGATGGGCATCCCTACAATTTCCGATTTTTTGCTGCCATAAAGAAAGCTGCTATAAATATTTTAAGACATATAAGTTCTTTTCTTTTTTCCCTAATAATCTTTGGAAATAGACATAGGAGTGGAATTGCTGAGTAAATGGGTATAGGCGATTTTATAACTCTTGGCATAATTTCAGATTTCTCTCCAAACTCAGTTCACAGTTCCACCAACAGTGGAATTAGTGTCCCAATTTTTCCACATACCCTCTAACATTTATCATTTTCCCATTCAATCATTTTAGCAAATATAAGTATAAAATGATATCTTAGAGTTGTTTTAATTTACATTTCTCTAGTCAAAATTTATTTAAAACCTTTTTTCATAAGATTATAAATTGTTTTGATTTCTTCATCAGAAAACTACCTGTTCATATTCTTTGATCATTTATCAGTTGGGGAATGCCTCATATTCTTATAGATTTTACAAAGTTCTTTATATATTTTAGACATGAGACCTTTATCTGAGAAACTGTCTGTAAAATGTTTTGCCCAATTTTCTGATTTCTTCCTGATCTTGGCTGCAGTTGTTTTATTTGTACAAAACCTTTTAAATTTAATGTAATCTAAATTATCCATTTTACATTTCACACTGCTCTCTCTTGTTCATTCATTAATTGTTCACTTACCCATAAGTCTGATAGGTAACATGTTTCATGTTCTTCAAATTTTTTCTTATATTTTCTCTCTCTTTACAGATAGGTCACATATCCACTTTGATCCCATCTTGGTAAATGGCATAAGATATTGGTCTATGTCCAACTTTTGCTAGATTTCCCTCTAGACTAAGTTGTAGTGAATTTAAAAAAAAAAAACTTTTTTCCTTATTAAAAAAAATGTCAACTTCACAAACACCTTATAAAATGCTCATTCTATATGCATTGTAGGAAAGAGAGGATTGTAAATGAAAATACACATTTCTATTGTGTAGAATTTGCTTTTATTTCAAAGTATGTAATAAATTCAAGATGTAACTTTCAAAGTTTTCTTGATTTTCTGTGATTACTTTTGGCCTTCATTCATCTCCCATTTTGGTTATGAATGGGACCTTATTCCTAACCTCTTCTTCCTTCCTATCTCCCTCTCTTCCCACATCAAAAACAAATAACAACAATACTAGTTTTTTTTTTTGCTTTTTTATTTGGAGGGCAATTGGGGTTAAGTGACTTGCCCAAAGTCACAAGGCTAGTAAGTGTGTCAAGTGTCTGAGGCCTAATTTGAACTCAGGTTCTCCTGACTCCAGGGCCAGTGCTCTATTCACTGCACTGCTTAGCTGCCCCATTACTAGGTTTTTAAGGGTACAGAGACTTGGTCATGTTGAAGGGAAGGGAACAGTAAATACGGAGACGTTAAAGTTTTGAATGAGAGAGATTATAATTGAGGGTTCAGTCCTCTGGGGAAGATGTGAGGGTATAGGTTCAAGCCCACATGTAGAGGAATTGGCCTTAGCAAGAAGGGTCACTTCATTGTCAAGAGACTGGAGGAAAAGAGAAGAGAGTAGATAGCAAGGGAGTTTGAGATGAAGAGGAAGAAAGAACAGTAAGTTCATCTCTAATAGCCTCAATTTTTTTCAGCAAAATAAAAGGCAAAGTCAACTGAGATGGGGATGGAGAAGGGAAATGTGGGAGACTTGAGGAGGGAAGAGAAGGACTGGGATATTTCTATGGAGAGTGAGATACCATCTCTGTCTCTGGGACTCTCTATACCTGGCATAAAATAAGCAATTATTAAATGTTCTCTTTCTTTCTTACTCTCTCTTTCATTTATCTCTCATCTATCTGTGTACATATATACATATTGCATGCATACATGTATACTTACACACATACACACAAATCCCATTACCAGGGCAAAAGGATTTATTTATTTACTTTCTTGGAAGTAGTAAATGAAGAGTGTAGATAACTCAATGGGTCCAAATGGATTGAATTTTGGTGCCACCACCCTCTGTTAACTCTAAAGACTTCTGAAGTACCTGAGTCTGTCCCAGAATGCCTGCATGGAATGGAAGTGACAATCTCACTTCGTAAGTTCAGTCCATATTCCAAGGAATAGTCCCTCATATTCCATACCCTAAAAACAAATTCACAAATCAAATAGATACTGGTTTTTCATTTAATTCCTAGTTTTGCTGTGTTCAAATGTTGTATCATAATCTTTGTGTCTTATTCTTTTGTAAATTTATCAAGGACTTTGATTACAAAATTCCCATTCAGAAAGTACTGAATCCATTTCACTCTCTTTGCTCATTATACTGCATAGCTCAACGTGCAGATGGAATTTTAGTAAATACAATCAGATCGTGATGATGCTTGCCATGTAAAAGCTTAGGATGGAAGTAGGAGCCTTGTGTTTTCTCCTGAAGAATCTTCTCTAGACATTTCATCTGCTACAACCCAAGTAAAAATAATTAAAGGCTTAAAAAAAGCCTTCTTGGGTTAAAATAGAACCTGCAGCTCCCAAGTCACCATTTCAGAATGCAGTATATGCTCAGAAGTACATGGTGTTTTGTATCACAAAATGAGCTGATTGGGTGCATGTATCTAAATCTATACTACAAGTAGAATAGATGTTTGCCACATAATGCCACTTTGATGGCCAAAAGCAGACCATCACTCTAGATTCTGTTTTTCCATTAAATTCAATTGAAAATGTCCATACAAGTATTTCTAACCTAAAACAGCCTCGACACAAATACACAGTTGAACCAATTTACAAGAAAGCAATGGAAACTTCCATGGATTTATGAGTTTTCCCACAGCAAAGTGTATTTGCAATGGCTAGAGCTTTGGACTAAATTGATGAGGTGCATAGGGGAATCTAGACAAGTGACAATGAAAGAGTCTGAAAGCATACATTTTCACTGAAAAAAGGACTAAAGGCCATGGCTAATGTGAAGGGCACAACGGCTATTGTATTAAAGCTTATGTGTACTTATGTCAAAGCATTGAATAGGAAAAATAATGCCCATTCAGTTCTGGCTGTCTTCCTTGATTTTGACAGAACCATCTATTCTATACTTTCCCTCAGAAGTCATTATGACTGGTAGAACAATATGTACCTGCCATTAGAAAGGGTCTTATAGCATGGTTTTCTACTTGGACTTAATGAGACAAAGTACTTGTGTGCCATAAAGTGGTACCTTCCATGGTGTTAAGTAGTATTAATTGAGCACAGGACTAAAGTGGTATGAGTGATCACATTAAAACACTTTACTTCAGTAATAGGTATGGAAGGTACTTTTGAAGCAAGACAGCTTAGAAAACCATATGACTTTCTGAGTCAGAAGGGATTATCTATTTCATTTGTTGCCCTCATTTTATAGGTGAAAAAATTGACATTCAGGGTAGTCAAATGTTTTTGCCTAAGTTCTCATTTGAGCAAATTATTAGCAGATTTGGGACCAGAATCTACTTCTCCTTATTCTTGATTTGCTCTGATTTCTATTGTGCCAACTTACTTCTAAATGATAGTTAATTAACACTGTTGATAATAATTCTGTTCTTTGACTTTATTTACACATTTAATTTCTGGAATATACTTTTTTTTGTATGGTAAAACTTTTTTTTCATTTTTCAAATGCTTTATTAACTTCTGATTTACATCATTCATTTCTGCCAGATTTTGAGTTACAAATTTTCTCCCCATTTTTCCCTAGCCACCACCCCAAAATAGCGGTCCCACAGGATATCCCCTCCTCCAATCTGCTTTCTCCCATATCTTCTCCCATACCCCCTTTGACTTTTCCAGTAGGGCATAGTGGATCTCTATGTATAACTTATTTCCCAATTACATGTAAAATAGTGTTAATAATAGTATATATATGTATGTATACACATACATACATATATATATATATTTTTTTTTTAATATGTGATTTTAAAACTTTGAATTCCAGATTCATTCCCTTCCTTCCTTGTCACCCACCCTTCCTGGGAAGATAAGCAATTCAGTATAGGTTCTACATGTGTAGCTAATGCAAAACATTAACATAGTAGATATATTACAAAAGACTGACTATATTTCCCTCCCTCCTATCCCACCTCCCACTTGTTCTATTTTCTACTTTGATCCCGTCCCTTTTCAAATGTGGGTGCTTCCAACTTCCCTCCCCCCCCAGCCTGCCCTCCCTTCTATCATATCCCCTCTCATCCCCTCCCCCCCCGCCTACTCTCTTGTAGGATGAGATACCATATTTAGGGGGTATGTCATACACTCCCCGAGCCAAATTCAATGAGAACAAGGTTGACCCATTCCCTTTTGCCTTACTATTCTTCCCCTCCATTGCAGCCATTTTCCCTTGCCTCTTCTATATGAGATAGTTTACCCTATTCTGTCTCTCCCCATCTCCTCTCATTATATTCCTCTCTCACCTCTTAATTTCACCTTTTAAGTATCATCCCTCCTGATTAAATTGGTCCTGTGCCCTCTATCTATGTATACCTGTAAACATATATACAAATATTCGCATACGTATTCATATGCCCATACACCCTCCGATATACATATATATATACATATATACACACACACATATATATATATATATTTATATTCCCTTCTATTATTTTCATAGTAAAAAAAGTTTCATCAGTTACAATTATCATTTTTCAATGTAAGAATATTAATGGTTTAACTTTCATAAGTTCCTTATGATTCCTTTTCCCTGTTTACCTTCTCATGCTTCTCTTGCTTCTTATATCTGAATGTCAAGTTTTCTATTCAATTCTGGTTTCTTTCTTTCTTTTTTTTTTTAAGCAATTGGGGTTAAGTAACTTGCTCAAGGTTACATGGCCAGTTATTTCTGGGTGTGGTGCTGAGTATCTGAGCCTGGGATTCAATCTCCACATCATCCTGACACTGGAGCCGGTGCTCTTACTTGCTGAGCCACCTGGCCACCCCTAAGCAATTGGGGTTAAGTAACTTGCTCAAGGTTACACGGCCAGGTGTTTCTGGGTGGGTGCTAAGTGTCTGAGCCAGGATTCGATCTCCAGGTCATCCCGACACTGGAGCTGGTGCTCTTAATTGCTGTGCTACTTGGCCGCCCTTTAACATTTTTTTTAAAGCAATTGGGGTTAAGTAACTTGCTCAAGGTTACATGGCCAGTTATTTCTGGGTGTGGTACTAAGTATCAGAGCCCAGATTCGATCCCAGATCATCCCGACTCTGGGGCCAGTGCTCTTACTCACTGTGCCACCTGGCTGCCCCTAACTCTGGTTTTTTTCATCAAGAATGCTTGAAAGTCCTCTATGTCACTGAATGACCATATTTTCACCTGAAACATGGTATTCAGTTTGGTGAGTAGGTGATTCTTGGTTTTAATCCCAGCTCCTTTGCCCGCTGGAATGTCATATTCCAAGCCCTTCAATTCCTCAGTGTAGAAGCTGCCAGATCCTGAGTTATCCTGATTGTGTTTCCACAATATTCAAATTGTTTCTTCCTGGCTCCTTGTAATATTCTCTACTTGATCTGGGAATTTCAGAACCTGGCTATAATATTCCTAGGAGTTTTCTTATTGGCATCTTTTTCAGGAGGTGATCAGTGGATTCTTTCAACCTCTATTTTGCCCTCTGGTTCTGAAACATCAGGACAATTTTCCTTGAGGATTTCTTGTAGGATGATTTCGAGGTTCTTTCTTTGATCATGGCTTTCGGGTAGTCCAATAATTTTAAAATTATCTCTCCTAAATCTATTTTCCAGGTCAGTGGTTTTTCCAATGAGATATTTCACATTGCCTTCTATTCTTTCATTTTTTTGGATCTGTTTAACAGCATCTTGATTTCTCATAAAGTCATTAGCTTCCATTTGCTCAAATCTAATTCTGAAGGAATGATTCTCCTCAATGAGCTTTTGAGATTCTTTTTCCATCTGGGAAATTTGGCTTTTAAGGCATTGTTCTCATTGTCTTTTTGAGCCTCTTTTGCCATTTGATTTAGTCTATTTTTTAAGGTGTTATTTTCCTCAGTCAGGCTGTTGACTCTCATTTCACAATTTTCTTGCATTGTTCTCATTTCTCTTCCCAATTTTTCCTCCACTTCTCTTATCTGCTTCTTAAAGTCCCCTATGGCCTGTAACCATCCTGTATTTTTCTTGGAAGCTTTGGGTGCAGGAGTTCTGACTTCACTATCTTCCTCCTGTTCCATGCTTTGATCCTTTTTGTCCCCAAAATAGGAGTCTAATGTTTGATTGCTTTGCTTGGTTTGCTTCCTTTGCCTGGTCATGTTGCCACTCAATTACTTGTCTTTTAAGCTTTTTGCCACAGTAAAACTCTGCCACCAGAAAGGGGAGCTTTGTTCCAAATGCTGGGGTTTTCTCAGCTGCTGGAGGTATTAGTTGGGTCCCTTCTCTGAAGCCTCCACATGCTCTGGCAAGCTGGTGGCACACCCCAGGATCTCCACCTTAGACTGCAATCCAGATTCAAGCAGATTAATACAAGAGCAATTACCCCTCAGACTGGTGCTTGGTCCCCCTACACTCTGCAAGCCAAGAACTGAAGCTGCCACATGGCAGCACCTGCTCCACAGCCTTCAGTGGCTTCTCGCTCTGGGGGCAAAACCCAATGCACTCAAAACTTCCGGGTCCCAAAGTCCACACTGCACTGATCTCTCACTTTGTTCTTAGCATCTGTGTGTTGTTAATTTTGGACAGCCACACCTGCTGTTGATCTGGAGTCCTGGAATGTTCTTAAGGTTTTATTTTCACTCTTCTAGATGGCACTAGAGAGGTGAAATGGCATTGAAAAAAGTCATGAAAAGAAACTCATTTCAAATGTTCAAATAGTTTATAAAAGCATTGTATTTTATTAATTCCTCAATGTTGGAATAGTATACATTCTCTCTTTTTTTGTATTTATATGCTATTTTTTACAGTATTATGATCTCTATGAATTTGATATTTTGTCCTTTCTACATTATTTCTCAGTACTTATATGCTAGTAAATGATTAGTTTTTGTAAAGATATCACATGAAGTTGAAAAAGAAGAATATTTGGATATTTTAAGGCATCTCATGTCTTCCTTCTCCAAATCTTTTCTAGACTATTATCCCCAGTTTTTTTTCAAATGATCCTCATATGTCATAGACTCAGTACCCTTCACTATGTTGTTTACCATCCTCTGGGAATTCTATCACTGACTTATGTCCTCTCTAAATTGTATTTTCTAGAACCAAATGCTACACTTTAGATATGATAAATCTAATGCAGAGAACATTATTCCAGGAACCTATCCCTCCTTAACTGAGTCCAAGCTTATAATTAGCTTTTTGGCTGCCATTTTACATTGCTGACTCGTATTGTGTTCACAACTCATTAAAAATCTGTTTTTACACAAACTGCTGTCTAGTCATATCTTCCTCATCTTGAGCTTGTGAATTTGATTTTTGAACACAATATTATACATTGTAAGGTTGATTTTTTTGAACTACAGATTATACATTTATCTAAATTAAATTTCTTGTTATTAGGTCAACCCAATATTTTAGCATGTCAAATTTCTTTTGGTTCTTGATTCTTTTATCAAATATATTAATTATCTTTCCTTGCTTTGTGTCATTTACCAATTTGATAAGGATGTCATCATATCTTTGTCCAAATCATTTCCAAAAAATATTAAATAACACGGGTCAAGAATGGGATCCATTGGAGATGTTGCCAAGTTGATATCAATATTAGCAGTTACTCTTTCACTTCAAGCATTTAGCCAGTCCCCAGTCCATCAAATTGTACCATCAATCATCATATTTTCCATCTTTTCCACAAGATCAAATATTTTTCTTTTTTTTTACAAAATGTATGCATAATATTTTCTTGATCTATCAATTTAAATATCTTGTCCAAAAACAAAATAGATTTAGTCTGTAATAATTGATTCTTGATAAAATGAGAGTGGTTTTTCATGAACATCACCTTTTTTTCTTGCTATTCTCCAAGCACCTCTTTAATAATCCCTTCTATAGTTTTGCCAGGAATTGAAGCCAAACACATTGGCCTAGAATTTACCGACTCTCTTCTTTTCCCTTTTTTAAAGACAAGGCACTATTTTTCCTTCAAGCTAGTGTTCTTTCATCTGTTTTCTAAGATCTTTCAGCTATCACTGGCAGTGGCTCAGCTATCTCATCTGTAAAGTATTTTATTCTCCTTGTCAGTACCTGAGCATGTAGTTTTTCTAGTTCAGGTGATTAATTTCATCAAAGGCATATAGATATCCTCTTAAAATCTCCTTATTTATCTTGGGAAGCAGTTTGGGTATCAGTAATGGAGCTATTGATTTTTCTTTTCTTCTTCCTTCCTTTCTTTTTTTCTTTTCCCTCCCTCTCTGCCTTTCTTCCTTCCTTCCTCCCTTCTTTTTGTTCTTCAAAAGACATTTTCCTTACCAGAAAAAAAATGGAAACAAATTAAAAATTGAGCATGTCTATATTTTCTTAGTTTTCAGCAATCATAGTCATGCCAATTCCAGGCAGTGGTTTTCTTATTTCTTTGGGCCATAATCTCTCTTCCAATGCAACTACACACACACACACACACACACACACACACACACACACTTCTCTATTTTCCAGAACTTTCCTTGCCAGCCAAAGTTCATTCTGAGCTTTTAGAATTACTGACCCTCTTAATATAAGACCTTGCCATACTTTTTATTTATCTTCTATTTCCTGGCCTTACTTCCATTTTGTGCATCTATCTTTTAAATTATGTTGGCAAATTCTCAATGTATCTACAATTATCTACTGAAAAAGCTCTTACTTTCCCTCTTTATATCAAAATAGGTTCCTTTTATACCTTCAGATTTTAATTCTTGACATTGCCCTATTTCCCCTGGAATTATTTCCCCTTTAGAATTATAGTCAATAGAACAATCCAACAAGCATTAATTACTTACTATTTGCCATACACTGTGCAAGGTGTTGTGACTACAAAGACAAAAACAAGACATTCCTTGCTTCAAAATGCTTGATTGCATTTTAATGGAAGACACATCATGGGCATATATAGGTATATTTAAGATACATACAAATCAAATTTAAAGTAACCTTGGAGGGAAAGACAGGTGAGGGAGTTGTGGAAGGAGAGGAGGACCAGAAGACACATTAGGCAGAGGGTATTATCTGAGTTGATATGTGAAGGAAACCAGTAATTCCAGTAGGCCAAGGGTTCTTAATCTGGGTTGTATCCATGGATAGATTTAAGGGGGTCCATGGGAGCAATGCATAGAACAATGGACCTGGAGTTAGTAAGACATAAATTCAGATCCAGTCTCAGACACTGTAAAGCCAAGCATGAGAAACTTTCCAGAGTACTGCTTCTGTGAACAGCTTTAAGGTTCTGATTATATAGTATAATGTACTCTCTATTTATTCAGCAGTAAATTAAAGCAAAACATTCACAGAAACCAAAGTACAACATTCACAATGTTATGATATAACAACTTATCACTAAAATGGCCACATAGTTTTCACCAAAGTGGTCACATAGTTTTAAGCAAAAGATAGCATTCAAACCTCCTTAAGTGACACAAAGCACAATCATTCAGTAACACAAATCATCAATATAGTCCCAGGAATTCTGCAAACATCAGCAAGACCCTCTTCTAGGATTTCTGTAAACATACAAGGAGAAAATCCTCTTTCAGGGCTTCTAAATCAGCAGTAAGGTCCCAGGGCTTCTGTAACAACAGCAACATCCTCTATCAGCAGACGAATCGACAAAGTAACAGACAAAGTACCAGCACCACAGCCATGCTTCCTCCCATTTCTCCTCTCTTCTCATTTCTCAGTTCTTCTCAATTCTCTTCTCAGTTCTCTCACCACAAGCTCTGTTCTCAATTCTTCCTTCTCCAGCCTGGGCCTCTCCTTACATACGATCATTAGCTCCTCCCTGCCCCACCCTTCCTGTTGCATCAGCAAATTTCTCCCACTGTGGGATTCACAAGTTCTATTTTTTTTAAACAACGTTTTGATATAATTAAGTGGAAAACTTGACTTGAAACAAGGGGCTAAGTACTTGTTTGCTTGCCATTACAAGGTACAGGGAAGATCTTCAAATCCCCATTGCTATTACAGACACTCACTAGCTGTGTGACTGAATGAATCATCATCTCTATCTTCTGTTTCCTTCTCTGTAAAATGTGGGTGATAAAAACACTAATCTACCAGGATTGTTACAAAGATAAAGTGAGAATATATTTGTAAAGTGTTTCGTATGCCTTAAAGCACTATATAATTGCTATTATTATTATTGATTTATAATTAAAATTTGACATTTCACTAACCTGAAACTAAAATTTAGCATTTCCTTCAATTATGGATGAAAACAAGATATGCTTAGGCCTATTGTTTTTCAGTCATTTTTAGTCATGTGTGACTCTTCATAATTCTGTTTGAGGCTTTCTTGGCAGATACTGGAGTGGTTTGCCATTTCCTTTTCCAGCTCATCTTACAAATGAGAGACCTGAGGCAAATAGGGTTAAGTGACTACCCAAGGGTTACATAGTTATAAGTGTCTGAGGCTAGATTTGAACTCATGAAGATGAGTCTTCCTGACTCCGGGACTGGTATTCTATCCACCACACCACCTAGCTGTTCCTCACCTGCTAAGGTGGTCCATTAAATTAAAAAAAAAGTTTAACAAACTTAGCAGTAGATGTAAGTATAGATGGAGAGTACATTGTGTTTGGGTCCAGTCTGTTCAAGAACATGGACATGGCAAGTGGATTATTGTGAGTGAGAAATAGCAAATAGATCAGTATGGTTGGGTACTAGAGAGAGTAGAGAGAACAGGTAGATTGCAAAGAGCAAGTCATTTGGCTTTTGAGGTCTCATTTTCTTCTTGCCAATCAAAAATCCTTCCCATCCTTCCCATCAATCTTTTAAAATTTGTTCTCCCCAAATCTCAGTGACATATCACCTTGTACCTAGATTATTTCTCTTTCTCTGTCACAGACTCTAAGAGACGGTGGTCACGCCCTTTCCTCACAAAAGGTTGCCATCATTCCAATTCCAGATAACACTACCACCCAGTGACTGAGAAACAGATCCAAAATATAATGTTTTCTTATTGGTTCATTCACCTTTTGAAGGATGAAATTATCATTAAGGTGAATTAAGAAGTTATTAGCTGCTCTGCTTTTGGCAGAGAATGAGAGAGAGCTCCAGCAGATGTCTGTAACATGACTCTGTGCCAGATTCATAATCTGTTTCCTCAACTACTCATCTATTTCCTCTTTCTGTCCAAGTGGTCTTGCTACATTCTGTGCTCAAGGTCAGTAGCTTTGCTGCAAGGAGGTCATCTAGTTTTATTTTCTGTTTCTTTGTTTTAACATTTTATTCATTATTGCATTTTTTTCATTTGATCTTTGTCTTCCTTTTTTTTGCCATCAACTGTTTTATTAAAAACTCTTCATGTTCTATTCCAAAACATTGATTCTCTTTTTTGAATTAACAGGCCTAATTTTACTTTTTCTGGTTATATTTTATTCTTTTTAGTCACCTGGGTTTTTTTTTGGCAGTTATACTAACAATATCTTTTCTTGGAAATTTCTCCTCATATTCCTTTATCTCATAATTCTTATTCATTGTATTATTAGGATTTTTGGTCAGTTTACTCGTTTGTGCAGTCTTTTCTGGTTTTCTTTTGGGATTTTCCTTGGTAGGATTTCTTTTCCTCCTTTTTTGTCTTTTTCGTGTGTGTGTGTGTGTGTGTGTGTATGTGTGTGTGTGTGTGTGTTGCTGTTTTGAGGTGATAAAGGAGAGCTAAGTCATGGCTGCTCATTCAGTTATATTTTCAGTATGCCATAGAGTGTTGGTCCTGGAGTCAGGAAGATGACTTCAAATCTAGCAGCAGGTTCTTACTAGCTGTGGGACCCTGAGCACATCATTTAATCTGTCTGTCCCAGTTCCCTCGACTGAAATGGGGGTAATAATAATACCTCCCTCCCAAGATTGTTGTGAGGATAAAATGTGGAAATATTTCAAGTGCTTCACAAATTATAAGGTGCTCTATAAATATTATTTTCATTGTTGCTTTTGTTTTGTAGATGAGGAAACTGAAGCTCAGAGTCTGGATCTTGTGAACCCAAATGCCGTGTGTGTTGCTACTTTACAACAAAGTTTCCAGAGAGAATATATTTTAAAAAAGCCTGAAAAGGATGGGAATCAGCTGGAGGATTCCGAAAAGAAACCCTAGAAGAGAGGATCCCTGAGCTGGGGACACGAAGGAAGAGAATGGTTTCAAAAACAGAGGATGCAGATGGAAGGAACACATGCGTGTCACGGGAAACGGCTACGGGATGAGCTTGTGGCTGCACCTTCCCCACACTTTCCGATGGGAACAGGCCCTCCTAGTTCTAAAGCAGGGAACCTTTCTCTAATGCTTCTTCTTGCAGTTCAGACTTTAATCTACTATTTTCATCACATTCTTACAGTTATTGATTTTTTTAGTGGAACTAATTTTTAAAAATATCTACAACCTAATAAAATGTAGACCCTTTCCTATTTGAAGGTGAAACATTTTTAAAGACTCCCTCACATAGTAGATAGAACATGGGCCCTTTCATCATGACTGAGTTCAAATCTTGCCTTAACTCCTAGCTGTGTGACCCTCACAAATTGCTTTAACTCTGTCCCCTTCAGTTTCTTCAGCTGTAAAATAGAGATACTAATAGCCCTTACCTCTCTCTCAGGGTTGTTGTGATGATTAAATGAGATAATATTTGTAAAGTTTTTAGAGCAGTACCTGTAAATGTTCCTTCCTTTTCTCTTCCCCTCCCCCTCCCTCCCTCCCTCCCTCCCTTCATTCCTTCCTTCCTTCCTTCCCTCCCTCCCTTCCTTCCTCCCTTCCTTCCTTCCTTCCTTCCTTCCTTCCTTCCTTCCTTCCTTCCTTCCTTCCTTCCTTCCTTCCTACCAAAAACATAAGGAACTGTATCTGACAGGGAACCTTGGTGCTATATCACTCTATCCTCTCAAACAGAAATAGAAAGAGTGACATTCTTAAAAGCATTAAAAGCAAAAAAAAAATGTCATGCAGCCTCCAGTACTATCTAGTGAAGACGGTATCCTGATGAGCTGACAGCACTATTCCAGCTCATTCAGAGTGGTTACAATAAATAATATGTCTATATAATTCACAACATATTAATATCTATATCATCTGTATGTATTAAATCTAGCTCTATCCCTATAATAGCAGGGAACCTCAAGCTATCAGGACTTGATTACTCTGTTTTTTAAGATCATCTACTGCTCTTTATACAAACCGTATTTCAATATTTAATGATTCCATGATCTTATCAATGATACAGACTTCAACCCATACACATCCTCTCATTCTGTACAATTCTTGTTCCTATCCTCCCATAAATTCTCCATAGAAAATCTGCCCAATATGCTAGAAAGTCCTCCAAGGTCATTTAACATTCTGTGGGTACCAGTGCAACATGTCTTTTTCCTTGCCCTTTTTAAATGAGTGAAATACAGTTCTCCCAAATAAGTTCTCTGTAGAATTTCTTTTGCAAGGCTTATAGTACTGATTATAGATCTGAAATACACAATGGAGTTCATGTAGTCTAATGCTTTACCTCCTTTTTTTTTCTTTTTAACAAAAGTGATTTATCAAAGGTCTCAGAGGTAGAAAGAGAAGAGAATCTTTGCCAGGGGATATTAACCTGTTCATGAATTCAGTTTTTAAAAAATATTTTGATAAGTGTATTTAAATAAAAATGGCTTCCTTTGCAATCTTATTTTGCTTCCTTTGTAATCTTATTTTTTTATACATTTCGAATCATTAGTTTGAGAAAGAACATACTGACTTCAACCAGATTCTCAAAGGTATCCATGGCACACAGAAAAAATTAAGAGCCCCTATCCTAGGGGGAGCTAGGTGGCACAGTGAATAGAGTACCTGAGTTCAAATATGACTTCAGACACTTAATACTTACTAGCCCATGTGACCTTGGGCAAGTCACTTTCCCCAATTGCCCTGCCTTCCCCCTTCTAAAAAGCAAAACAAACAAACAAATAAACACAAACAAGAACCCCTATTCTAGGTATTACCACTGTATTCACTAAAGGGAAATAGCTACCTATGTAAAGTTACAGATATTTAGACAAAGATTACTCTTCATGGAAGGAGGTAGCCCTCTGTATGGAAGCATAATTAGAAGATAACATGTTCTAGGAATGATAAAAATAGGAACAGAAGTAACTCAAAATATATCTAAAATTTTCCCATTTAAAATTAACTGATAGAAGGGGCGGCCAGGTGGCTCAGTGAGTAAGAGCACCGGCCCCACTGTTGGGATGACCTGGGGATCGAATCTGGGCTCAGATACTTAGTATCACACCCAGAAATAACTGGCCGTGTAACCTTGAGCAAGTTACTTAACCCAAATTGCTTAAAATAAAATTAACTGATAGAGAGCTGACCTCAGAGACAGGAAAACTTTAGTTCAAATTTTACCTTTGACATATCTGGCTCTGTAACCCTGAGTAAGTCACTTACCCTCTCAGTGTCTGAAACAACTTTCTAAAATTAGAAGTTGTGGGGTAGTTAACTCCTTGAGTTGTTAAAGATATTGATTTATTTTGTTTACATTTTCAGTCACTGTCTTTGTTTTTCCCATATATGCATTTCATAACCTATTTGTGAACCTTTGCATAAGCCATTTCCCTGCTAAAATATTTTGACTACTCATTTTTATTTCATAGAATCCCTAGTTTCTTCTAATGCTCTGTCCAGGTGCCATCTTGTACATGAGGTCTGTCCTGATTACCCAGAAATTAATTAGTATCTATCCTATAACATATATGTATATGCATATACATATATAGGTACACACATACGTACATTTATTTGTGCACATGTTGTTTTACTCCAATAAACATTAAATCTTGAAGGCAGGGAATAATTTGATTTTGCCCTTGAATCCACTTTGTCCTGCGCAGTATTTGGTATAACATAAACACTTAATAAAAGCTTATTGAAGAAATTCATGGATGGATAGGTAAATGAATAAACAGACGAATTAATATATCTGAATATAATCTTTTTGAAGAAATTTCTTTATTTCCAATTTATTCATTCTGATTTTTTTCTTTTGATTTTTAATTCTGTTTGTTTTTTTCTTCTCTCTCTTCTATAATTACATCAGCTAATTATTTACTTATTTTTTTTGTCTCTTAAAATTGTACTTTATTTTGTTAATATTTTTTTAAAAATTCAGTTTTGTTTATATCACTTTTAATTTTCAAAATATCCTTTTTTTGCATTTGTTGTGTTTGTCTATTTGGGAGTTTGATTATATTTTATCATTAGTACTCTCTTTATTTCATTACCATTAGTGTTTAGGGATGTAAACTTGCCTTTGAGGTGTGATTTAGATGCGTACTAAAACATATTGCATGAATTAACATTGCTATTATGTTTAATATAATTTATCATTGTTACTCTGATTTCATCTTTGACTTGATCAATAAATCGTATGTCATTCCGTAGTCTCCATTTAGCTCTGCTATTTGCTCATATTTCTTTTTATTACCAGTTTTATTATGCTATGATATATAAAGTATATTTTGGAGGTTTCTGATTTTATGCATTATATCCATCAATAACGTACATAGTAGCCAATAAACTTAACACAATTATTATTTAGGAAACAGTGTCCAAAATGAGACAGGTACCACCACTGTACGATCTTCTGGTCAGACCATGTAGAGGAATGTGTTCAGTTGCATGCTCTACATTTGAGGAAGAGTATGGACAAATTGTAGGAAAAGTGACCAGCATGTAGAGAGGGTTGTAAATTATGTCATTGATATAAGATGTTGGAATGTTTGCCCTAGAGAAGAGAACCCTTAGGGGACTCTGTGTGTACATGCCAGGACTCTTTTCCCTTTATTCTTTATGCTATTTCTCTATGGGGATCTCATCCTCTCTCGTCTAAGAAGGCTTAGCCTCTCTCCTGAGCTCCATTACTCCTCTTGAACATCTTGAATTAGATGACCTAGAGCAGAGGTATCAAACACACTTTGGCCATGTCAAAGTCCACAGCACTTCCTAGTGTGCCAGATTAAAGTGTGATGGGCAAATATCTCACAAAATAAACAAAAAATAATGGAACATAGATAATATTAATATATTGTTTTATAAATCAATATTTGGCCTCCAGGGATCTTTACATATAGTTTAGTGGCCTTATTTCTATTTCAGTTTGACAGCACTGTCCCAGTGGGATCTCAGACTCAGCAGGTCAACATGAGGTAGGTAGGTGACCGAGTGGATAGAAGTTTGGATCTGGAATCAGGAAGACCTAAGTTCAAGCCCAGCCTCAGACAAATTACTTGCTGTGTGAATCTGAGAAAGTCACTTGAGCTCTTCCAGCCTCAGTTTCCTCAGCTATGAAATGGGTAAAACAATAGCAACTAATTCCCAGAGTAACTGAGAAGATAAGATAAGATAATATTTATGAAGTGATTTGTAAACCTTAGAGTATTATGTAAAAGCTAGCTATTATGTTTATGGTTATTTTTAAAACAGAACAAATTGCCTTTACCTCCAAATATAGTCCCTTCCTCACTTCCTTATTTCTCTCCAAATTGTTACCATCTTTCCAATCATCCGTGTTTGTGAGCTCAGTGTCATTCTTGCTTTCTTAACCTCGCTCCACATATCCATATATCAGCTACCAAGCCTTGTTAGCTCTCTCTCTACATGTCTCTAATCCAGCCTCATTTCTCCACTCACATTTACTCCTCTGGACTATGGCAATAGTCTTCTAATTGCTCTCAAAATATGGTTTTGATAGAATTCTTTCTTTATGAGGGGAGTGTACAGCAAAGAAGGAGAACTATATATAGTAATATCACCAATATTGATGCAAAAATATTTTTAAACATATTGGCAGAGTACAGCAATATTTTCACAAATCATTTATTCTGACTAATTTGTATTTATGCCATAAATTCAAAGATGATTTAACATTTAGTAAAAATAATAAATAACATTCAAGCCAACCACAAACATTTATTAAACATTACTACATGTAAAGCACTTTGCTAAACACCAATTATAGAAAGACAAAAAAAACCCCCTGCCTTCCATTCCACTCAGGGAATACAACATTATCACAAATAAATGCAGCACCATGGTAGGGACTGGCGCTATGACAAGAGGGGCCAAGACTTCCTGTAGCCACAAGCACTGTGCCTTCCATTTCGTTAGACCTAGTGTCTTCCCTGAGGGAAATAGTCAAGGGGCCCAAGATCTTTGATCAGCTCTGGACATTTTCCCCCCTGCCCCAAAGTGATGACTTTCATCTGTGCCAACACAAGGCTTCCTCCTGCCAGCCCATTCTCTCAACTGGGATGTGGAGAACATCTGGTGCAAAGAGAAACAGCCTACCCCTTGACTTTTGGACTTCAGTCTTCTTCTGGGGCTGTCCTTTGAGGGAAGAGGATGAGGAAAATTGGTGGGGAATGGAAGCTCTTTCTCTTGCTGTGCATTTTCCACCTTTAAATCCTGCTACAGCTTTTTCCTGCCTAGTCTTCAGCATTTGGAGGGCAGAGAAGCAGTGAAGAAGGGTTTCCCATTTGACCATCTGATTGTGTCCCTCCTATCTCTTGCTGCATTTGTCTCCAGCACAATCTCTAGCCTCCTTTGGGAAGAATGGTACTATTCATCCAGAAATCAATATTCTTACCCCTGGCTTTGCCCTTCACATCCTAGTGATTCTGACTTCCTGTTAGTCATCTTCCAAACCCTATCCCCCCTTGATTCTTTATTTCCATCCTCCTCAAGTCTTCCACTGAAAAGTTTTAACCAAACACCAGCCAGCCGGTCCACTGTGTCCTCAGAGCATCTGTTCCATGGCCAACATACTTCCTTTTATCCTTCATTTTTCCCATTTTTACTTCTTCCATTCACTAGTTATTACTGAAACCTGGGTTCCCCCAACATGACACAGCCTCCATGACCTCACTTCCCTCCTGCTTCTACTCCCACCTACCTATCCATTCTTTCTTATTCTTCTTTGCTAGATCCTTATCCAGATCATCCCCTTTAACCATAGGTGTGCCTCAGGGTTCTATTCTGTCTCTTCTGTCTCTTAACCGTTATTATATTTATGCCTTTTTTCTTGTTTGTTCTAATAATTATTTTATTATATCTAAATTTATCCACTAAGAAGGAAGAAAAGAACAAGAGGTCATGAAGCTGCTTTCCAAGAAAACTGCAGAGGACTTGATCACAGTGTTAATAATTGAAACTACTTGCTGGAGCTCTATGGAACTATAGAAGACTGAGTAGGGATATCTGACTGATGATGTCAGCTACGACCCTGGAAGAGCTTCAGAATGAATGACAGGTGCCATGGATTGACAACTTCTGGGTGGGTGCTGTACAAGCTGCCATATACTGAGGAGTTATGAGAAACATAGTTCCTGGGAAAGTTTCCCATTACAAAACATATCCTTTGGGTATTCAGAAAAGAGCCACTTTTTGGTGAATGCTGGAATTTTCAAGGAGTTCTGA
Organism: Petaurus breviceps papuanus; assembly: GCF_028583685.1. Classification (NCBI taxonomy): domain Eukaryota; kingdom Metazoa; phylum Chordata; class Mammalia; order Diprotodontia; family Petauridae; genus Petaurus; species Petaurus breviceps. Next base: position 684,924 of record NW_027186304.1, read on the forward strand.
TAGGATTTCTATTTGCTTTCTTTGAACAGTAAATAGATAAATCCACAAATGGAGTTATGTTAAAAGTGTGCTTGCAACTGAAGTAATAATAACTAATATCAACATATAGATTGAAAGCTTTGAAAAGTACTTTAAACTATATTATCTCATTTGATCCTCACAATAGCCCTATGATGTAGGTGATACTATTATCCCCATGTTACAGATGAGGGAACTGAAGCTAAGAGATAAAGTCTTTTGCCCATGATCATGCAACTGGTTTTTGAGGCAAGATTTCAAATCAGGTCTTCCAAATTTCAAGTTTAGTGCTCTATCCACTGTACCTCAAATCATTTAATGGTTTATTATAGTGAGGTTTCTAGATTTTCTATGTAAGGACAATTAGCCAAGGAGGTGAAAATACAAAATGTTTGCAGTCGTAGGTCAGCAAAATTGGGAAATTACGTCAGGTACCTGAGACTTGGAGGTAGTTAGATGGTTCACTGGCTAGATCACTGGGTCTGGAATCAGGAAGACTTAAGTTAAAATCAGGCCTCAGACCCTGAGCAAACTGCTAAACCTGTTTGTCTTAATGTACTGGATAAGAAAATGGCAAACCATTCCAGTATCTTTTCCAAGAAAACCCCATGAACATTATAGATGTGTTACTGTCCATGGAGTTAGGGACAGGTGGACACTGCTGAGCAACAACCTCAGACTCATTCTTGAAAAGGTTATGCTAGCATTCAGCAGTCATCATTACTTTTCTAGATCTTTACGTGTGTGTTTAATTATACCCTCCAGAATTGTGTCGCCTATAAAAGCCAGACTCACAGGCCTATCATGTGACAATGTTAGTAGACAAAGCATGATTTTGTGGCCCTTACAGTGCTTTGCTTTGAACTGATAGGGATGGAACAAATTTGCTAAGAGGACCCTGAAACCCAAGGCTAAGTGGATAGTAAAAGAATATGACCATTTCCCCATCCCTCCCAGTTCTTTCTAGCATTTCTCACCTCCTTCCTCAAACATTTCTCGCCTAAATTAGCTTTCTTTGAAATCCTATAGCATTTATTTTCTATGCCACACAACTTGACACTTGATAATATGCCTTCTATTCTGTGGTTTCTTCTTGAGATATTCCTTCTACCTTATCATATTAAAAGCTATGTAAGGGCAAAATCCATGTCTTCTACTTCCCCTGTATCTCTGATAGCACCTAGCTAGCCCAATTCTGGTATATTCTGAGTGATCAATAAATACTAGTTTGATTGATTGATAGAGACACTGCATTCACATACACAAAATATGCTGTTTGTTGTATATGACATTCACCTTGAGTTGTTTTGGTCAATAATGGTGACAAATGTGACATAAATATTCACATGTTCTTGGTCTGTCCTGACACAACCAATGGTTGACTGGAGTTTACTTTATGGCCTTGGAAGAGAGTACTGTTTTTGGCGCTGGCTCTCAAACCTCTTGCCAGTACATAATTCCTGCAGTAAAAACTTTTGAAATAATTTTAAATTACATCTCAATAAATAAAATGTTTTCAATTGAGCAATTTAGAATTTCTCATTATGATTTTATACTTACAATCTTATTTGGTTTTGAATTATAGAATAATCATAGAAGCATCGAAATGGCAAATAAAACCAAAGAAATGAATGTAAATGGACTGGAGCCTATACTAGCAATGATGTGTATAATAAAAGATATAATTGAGGATGAATATCACCATGCATAGAAAAGAAATGGGGCTGGTCATATAAGGATGAGAGATGACGAATAGATAATGCAAATATCATACTGACACATCCTAGACATTAAAGAAATGAAAAGCAGATTTTCCTCATGCTGAGTGGATCTTATGTGAAGAATTATGGAAAGAACTTCATAAGACAAGAAAATTTAAAAAGCTGAGATTTGTATCTGAGGCAATCCCTCAAAAAAGCAGAGTAATAATCCTACTACTGATGGTAACATAAGCCATAAAAACCACAACAACCACCTTGTAATTCAGATTTAATTTATTTTGAATTTAATACTGTTGAAACAAATTATTTGATGAGTAGCTGGTAATTGTTCATCAATGAGTATCTTGTATGTGACACAGGGTCCAGAATCCCCAAACTGTGGGTCTGTATGGATTGAATCCATCATTTGCTTTTTGTCTCGTGTCACCACTCTGAATTTACTCTGGGAAAATCTCTGACAACAGTTTACATGTAGGTTTCCAAAGATGTGAGTAGCGGGATCTCTAGTTCATTTGTAGGTCCCCATGGATGTAAGTTGGGATCCACTCAAGGTAACAGTAATAAGATAGTCTTCCTTTTGCTCCAAATCCCAGGTGTCCCTCACTTAAATCCAATTCACTGGCATGTTGTGGCATTACGTCCCTGATGTCATGGTCCTGTTTGAGAATGGAGGACAAGACACAAAAGCAACATAAAATGTAAGCACTTGTAGCCGCACAAAACGTAGAAAACACACAAGGGACTCACTCAAAGCAGCCCAAAGGCCATCAACACAATTCTTCTCTCTTCAGTTCCTCCCATCTTCCACAGAACCTTCCATACCCACCACCCCTCCCCAAACTCATAATGTCTCCCTGTGGTTTTGCCTTCACCTAAAATTGAGACACATTTTGGGGCTTTTGGATAGGAAACTTCCTAGCAGCTGGACCTATACTGTCCAGATAAATAATGGTAACCCCAAAGATAAAAGCCCAGGCCTTCTATTTCCTCCTGTTATATCTCTAATTCTGTAATAAATTTTTAGCTGTGCCAGACATATAGGAGATGCTCTGTACTTAGGAAATTCTCATTCTCTAGATGGAAGGTTCACTCGCAGAACTGCTGAGGCAACCCCCAAAGCTGACACTACCTACAAAGTCTTTTATCTTTGTACAGGATAGATTTAAGTATCATTATGCTGTCTAGGAAATCCCTCTTTCTTTAAGTGGAGTTCAGGGACATTATCCATGAACTCCTCTCTCAGATCATATGGTAAAGTAAGGACACAAAATACAGCCAATGGAATGAGGGATACTGGAGGTCAAGAAACTTGAAACTTGATAAAATGAGATAGTATCTCTTACTCATTTCAGTTCCATCATTTGATGGTGAATACTTTTCCAAATGAATGATCGTGGATTAACTGTGTATCCACACCAGGGAGAGGAAAAGGAAACCTACACATGAGTCCTTTGAGACTAAAGGAGATTTAATAAAGATATTTTTTATAGTCAGTTGGAGGTAGATATGGACTAGAATGTCAAATATGGAATAGAATATTCAAATCTACATCCAAATGGTACAGCAGTTCCCAGACTGGGATGCTAGAGTAGAACCAAACATAATTTTTCCAGCTTTCCTCTTTTGTATAGAAAGTCTCATTTCTGATTTGTGTTAAAGATATTTCTCTTTTATTTTGAAGGGGAATTGTGATTCAAAGAAGGTGAATGGTAGTCTGCTATCTATCCTTCCATATCTATGCCTTGGGACCTTTGAATATAACAATTGGTTGAGGAGGATATGAGCCTGGAATTTGATTTTTTTCTTTAAATTGTTTTATTTATTTTAGTTTTCAACATTCATTCCCACAAGGTTTTGAGTTCCAAATTTTCTCTTCATCTGTCCCTTACCCACCCACTCCAAGATGGCAAGCATACTGATTATCCCTTTCCCCAGTCTTCCCTCTTTTCTACCCTTCATCTCCCCCTTACTGCCTTTCCTCTTACATTCTTGTAGGGAAGGATTGATTTCTATATCCTTCTTGGACCTGGGTCGCAGTCTTGGGTGGCGGTCCTGGGGTGAGGAGGAGAACTGGTGTGGCAGAGCTTGTGTTACATGTCTTATTTCACAGTTGCATGTAAAAACAACTTTTTAACATTGCTTTTTACACCTTTGACTTTCAGATTCTCTCCCTTCTTCCCTCCTTACCCACCCCCGTTAAGAGGACAAGCAATTCAATACAGGATATACATGTGTAGTTATGCAAAACATTTCCATAGTAGTCATATTGTGAAAGACTATGTTTCCCTCCATCCTATCCTACACCCCATATATTCTGTTTTCTCCTTTGACCCTGTCCCTTTTCAAAAGTGCTTGCTTCCGATTATCCCTCCCCCAATCTGCCCTCCCTTCTATCCTCTCCCCTTCTTATATTCTTCTTCCCTATTTTTCCTGTAGGGTAAGATACTCAATTGAGTGTATATGTTATTCCCTCCTCAAGTCAAATCTAATGAAAGTAAGGTTGACTCATTCTCTTTCATCCCCTTGCTCTTCCCCTCCATTGTAACAGCTTTCTCTTGATTTTTTTTATGTGAGATTATTTACCCTATTCTACCTCTCCCTTTCTCCTATTCCTAATATATTCCTCTTTCACATCTTAATTTTATTTTTCAGATATCATTCCTTCATATCAACTAATCTTGTGCCCTCTGTCTATGTATACATATACTCACATAGAGACATATCTACATACATACATATACACACATATATACATATACATACACACATATTCCCTTCAACAATCCTAATACTGAAAAAGTTTCATGAGTTACAAATATCATCTTTCCATGTAGGAATACAAACAGATCAACTTTAATAAGCTCCTAATGATTTCTCTTTCCCATTTATGTTTTCATGCTTTTATTGATCCTTGTATTTGAAAGTTGAATTTTCTGTTCAGCTCTGGTCTTTACATCAAGAACACTTGAAAGTCCTCTATTTCATTTAATGGCCATATTTTCCCCCAAAGTATTATATTCAATTTTTCTGGTAGGTGATTCTTGGTTTTAACCTTAGCTTTTTTTGACCTTCAGAATATCATATTCCAAGCCCTTCGATCCCTTAATGTAGAAGCTGCTAAATCTTGTGTTATCCTGATTGTGTTTCCACAGTACTCAAATTGTTTCTTCTTGATTGCTTGTAATATTTTCTCCTTAACCTGGTGTAATGAGAATGTAAATTTTATAAATAAAATGCACCTGAAGCCTGAGGAGGGAGGCTTGTTTTTCAGTAGATACTTCTTGATTGGCCAGTGAGTCAATAAGGTTGTTACACTCTCTGAGCCAGGAGAAGGCTATATAAGCCCTGATGTGTAGCTTTGTTTGGGGACTCACTTTGAGAAGTGTTCTGTGATTTGATCTGAATTCTTGGAAGCCGTTGTTGAGAGTCCCCCGGCTTTGAAAAACCCAGATGTGGAAACCCAGATGTTGACTGGGTATGGATGTAATGGTTGGACAGTTTGGAAAGCTGTCTACTTGATCTGTTAATGTCTTGATAATTATGTCTGTATATTTTGAAGTTTGGGGTGCTGACCTTTTTCCCCTGAACAAGGTAAATGATATATATCTGACTGATTAAAGTAAGCTTGTTAACCCATTTAGAGTTGCTTTCCTTTAACAAAGCAGATCCAAGAACCTGTATGGGCAGCAAACCCTGAGGACGCGCTTGGGGTGCTTGCTGCTACACCTGGGAACTCAGAAATTTGACTATAATATTCCCAGGGGTTTTCTTTTTGAGATCTTTTCAAAGAGGCTATTGGTGGATTCTTTCAATTTCCATTTTATCCTATGGTTCTAGAATATCAGGGCAGTTTTCCTTGATAATTTCTTGAAAGATGATGTCTACATTCTTTTTTGATCTTGGCTTTCATGTAGTCCAGTAATTTTTAAATTATCTCTCCTGGATCTATTTTCCAGGGCAGTGGTTTTTTCAATGAAACATTTTGCATTTTCTTATATTTTTTTCATCATTTTGGAGCTGTTTTATAATATCTTAATTTCTCATAAAGTCATTAGCTTCCATTTACTCCATTCTAATTTTGAAGGAATTATTTTCTTCATTGAGCTTTGGGACTTCTTTTTCCATTTGGCCAATTCTGCTTTTTCAAGGCATTCTTCTCCTCATTGACTCTTTTGGACCTCTTTTGCCATTTGAGTTAGTCTATTTTTAAGGTGTTATTTTATTCAGTATTTTTGGGACATCGCAAGCTGTTAACTTGTTTTTCATGATTTTATTGCATCACTCTCATTTCTATTCCCAATTTTTCCTCTACATCTCTTGCTTGACTTTCTTTTTTTCCTCCTTTTGGGAGGGGGGAAGGCAGGGCAGTTGGGGTTAAGTGACTTGCCCAAGGTTACATAGCTAGTAAGTGTTAAATTTCTGAGGCCAAATTTGAACTCAGGTCCTTCTGACTCTAGGGTTGGTCCTTTATTCACTGTGCCACCCAGCCTCCCCTCTTACTTAATTTTCAAAATCCTTCTTGAGCTCCTCTATGTTCTTTGACCAATTCATATTTTTCTTGGAGCCGTTTGTATAGGAGTTTTGACTTTGTTGACTTTTGGTTCTATGCTTTGATCTTCTTTGTCACCAAAGAACAATTCTATAGTCTTATTTATCTTGCTCTGTTTGCTCATTTTGCCAGCCAAATACTTGACTTTTGAGCTCTTTGCTATGGCAAAATTCTTCTTTCACAGTGGAAAGTGCTGTGTCCCAAATTTCTGGGGTTTTGTGTAGTGATTGTTGAATTATGTCTAGGTACCTTCCTCAGAACTGTGAGGAGGATTCCTTCTCCACAGCCACCACAAGCTCTGCCACACCAGCTCTCCTCCTCACCCCAGGACCACCACCTAAGACTGTGACCCAGATGCAAGCAGGGTAAAACAAGAGAATCCTACAGAGATTCCAAGAGATTCCTACAGTTGCCCTCCAATCATCAGCTTAGTCCCCCCCCCCATCATCTGTGGGCTTGGAGCTCTGGAAGCAGCCCCACTGCTGCTGCTGCTGCCGGGGCCACTATCTCTGCCACCTTGGGGGCAGAGGCTGAACTGTGCTCTTCTCTCACCCAGGTCCAACATAGTTTCCCCACTGACCTTTTACTTTCTCTTTGATGTTTATGGGTTGAGACATCTGGAAACTGCTACAGATGCCAGTGATTCAGTCCCTTGAGTTCTTCCAGTCTGTGCCATTATGATCCACATGGGACTGTACTCCACTCCCATCCCAGTGTGGTACACCCTTTATTTTGGCTTGCCAGGCTGACTTCAGCTGGAGGTCCATTTCACCCTGTCATTTTGTGGGTTCTGTAACTCTAAAATTTGTTTAGAGTCATTTTTTTTACAAATATTGGAAGTGTTTTGGGTGCAAACTCAAAAAAATTTCCGCGTTTTTACTCTCCCCTTTGGGCTCTTCCCCCCCCCCCCCCCCCAAAGCCTGGGACTTGTTACCAAACCTTGAGCAAAACAAGGAATATTAAAGGGAGGTGGGGGGTGGGGGGGGGGGGGGGCTTCTATTCATGATGACAAAAGCAACTATTGGCAGACGTCACTATGGATTCTAGTTTCTGGAGTTCTGGTGACTTTTCTGAACTTTGGTGGTTCTTTTGAATGCAGTCTTTTCTTTTTCTGATATTCATTTATCTAAGATCAGGTAAGAATATACCCAGTAGAGAGAACAATTGCTGCATGAGGATTAAATGTGAAGAGGGGGCAGCTGGTGGCAGGTAGCAAACCACTGCCGCTTCTACTGCTGCTAATTCTCTCCCCTGTCATCTCCCACCAGGAGGCTTACAATATTTCATCTCTCTCTTCATTTACAAGCCACAAGGGAAAGGATAGAGATTTTGGCTCTTAGTACCTTTGGATGAATATTCATTTCTAACTTAGAAGCCGATTAAAAGTCTTTTTCATCACCACACAGTAAGGTGACAGAAAATAGTTACAAGATAATTGTATATCGTCTGAAGTGGGGAGGGAATGCATCTATGTGAGCAAATTGATCAAGCTCCCATGACATGGGTTGATGACACCAGACGTAATATGACCCTTTTCTTCATATCTAGCCTTCTTAGATATTTTCTCCCTTCACACACTCCCTAAACCAGGACATCGGCTTTCTTTTCTTCCTCCATCTCCAACTCCATCCCTTTTCAGTGTCTGCTCCCCGTGCTCAAAATTAGCTTCGGATTCACCTCTTTCTCCTGGCTTCTCTGTTTTCCTTCAAGCCTCAGCAGCTGAAACATTCTCTGCTAAAGAGGCTTTTCTAGGTCTTCTCCAACACTATTAGCTCCTTTTTCATTATAATTATTTCCCTCTAGCCCAGAAAAATCTTTGTCTCTGGATTAACAAATGTATATTTACTTTGTGAATCTCACTAGGTTTTTATCAGTTTTATGTTGTAGAGGGGATTCTAGCCAAGTACACACTGGACTAGATGACTTCTGAGGCCACTGCCAACCCCGAGATACGATGAGTGAAGGTTTGTCTAGAGTAATGTGAGTGTCTGTCTCAGAGATACATGTATTATCAGTAGTAACAGTGGACATTTGTTTAACACTTTAAGCTTAGAAAATCACCTTATATGTTCTCTTATCTGATCCTCACATCAGCCCTGGGGAGATAAGAATACTTGCTTAGAAATTAAGGAGGAGAAATTCAGTGACTTGCCTAGGGTCACATAGCTATTAAATATTAAAGGTTGGATTTCAAATAAAGTCCTGAGCATTTTCATATATATATATATATATATATATATATACATATATATGCATATATATATATACATATATATATATATGAATTATGGAAAGAACTTCATAGGACAAGAAAGCGAAAAAGGGTGAGATTTGTATCTGGGGCAATTCCTCAAAAAAAGAAAAGTAATAAGCCTACTACTAATGTTAACATAAGCCTTAAAAACCAAAACAACCATATTGTAATTCAGATTGCATATATATATATATATATATGTGTGTGTGTGTGTGTGTGTGTGTGTGTATGTATATACACATATGCATGTATGTGTGTGGTATGTGTGTATACATATATAGTAGATGCATATATACTATATACACTATGTATACAATTTTTCTCCAATTGTATGTTAAAACCATTTTTTAATATTTTAAAAAAAGTTTTGAATTCCAAATTCTATCACTCCCTCTTGCCACTATTTCACTCTTAATGTCTTTTTTTTGTGTGTGTTAGAGATTTTGTGCATGACATCTTGGCATAGTAAAACCTAGTCTCTAGATAGATTATGTACCTTTACTTGAAGACAGACCCCTCAAAATTTATTACATATAAAATGCTTATTTGATACTATGGCAGCCAAGATTAGTAATGTGAACCAACACAGCTGTGGCAGGTACAGGAAGTTTAAGGGATTGCTGTGTGGGCCCATTACCTGCCTTAGCACTGCTGGGTTTATCTCACTGCCAAGAATCAGAGAAAAATGATGACTCAGAAGGAAATGGCACAAAATGCAGCGGAAGTAAAGAGAAATGGGCAAAGAAATGGTATGTTCTTTTCTTTCCTCATTCCTTTAACACAGACTCTTGAACTTAGTCAATAAGCATTTATTAAGTGTCCTCTATGTACAAGTAATTGTGCTAAATGTTGGGAATAAAAAAATAGTCTCTGCCTTGGAGAAATTCACATTCTAATAGGAGAGACAAGATGAAAATAGCTAGGCATATGCAAAATCTGTTTAGTGTAAATGAAAGATAATCCAAAGGGAAGACACTGGGAATGGAGGTGAGAGAAGGATGGGAGCAGACTGGGAGAGCCTTCCTGCAGATGGTAGGATTAGAACTGAGACAATGAAGCCCAGGTAATCAGGAGGCAGGAACTAGGAGGGGGAGCATTCTAGGCATGGAAAACAGCCAGTGAAAAGGAACATGGTCAGAAGATGGGTTGTTGTAGCCAAAGAACAGCAAGAAGACCTGACCAAGTGCTGACTGATCAAAGAGTAGATAGAAGGGAGTAAGATAAAAGAAAATTAGAAGGGTAAGAAAAAGCTAAGTTATTGAGGAGCTTTAAATGCTTAATGGAGAATTTGAAATTTGGTCCTGGACTCAGTGGGGAGCCACAAGAATTTATTGAGTGGGGAGAGAGGTGATATGGTCAGATCATAACAGCAGCTGGATGGAGCAATTTTTTCAAGTTTTTCAAGACTTTTAGGAAATATTCCCTGTTCCTGATCTTCCCATTCTCTTTCTCTGGAAACAATGTCCTTTTCTCCTGGTCTCCATGGCCTAACCCTCTTCTCAAAAAGATGTTAGTGTGAGAAAAACTAGAAATCTAAGCACAAAGGTGAAAATGCCTAGAAAACATGTATTCGAAGAGTTATGAGGGCAATTTCTTGTACTCCACTTGAATTCTCATTTCCCTCACAAATTAGGAAATATTTGACATGGTAGAGTGACCTCCCCATCTCGAATTTGACTATCTATTAACTTTTTGATGTCTTCATCATCATTTTTGAATATGACTCAAACTAATTGTACATCTATCTCAGTTGTAATTTTGTATCTAGTACCCTATAACATTTTAGGCAACTTAGGCAATGTAATCATATTAACAAACTGGAAATCCCCACTAATGGGTTCACAGTGTTTAAGAGGCCCTACATAGCGTGATGGAGATTAGTGTGATGAAGTTGTATGAAAGGTTTCCAGTCCAGTTAGAGCTCACCCAGCAGTTGTGGAATGCTAATTATTGACCAATCAGTCAAGAAGCAATTATTAAGGGCTTACTGTGGGTTATGCATCAGGAATGCAAATACAAAACTCAATACTATTGAGGACTTAACATTCTCCTAGGGGATGGAATATGTTCATAGGTGAGTACATAGCTGTTATTATTGATATGAATGATTATTCATATCAATAATATTATTATTGATATGAAAAAATTGTTGAACGATTTTCAATATCAATAATAATATTATTGATATGAAAAAAATATTGAATGATTTTATGCAGAAAATCTCTAATGTTGAGTGAAGTGAGGAATCTACAAATGCCCCTTGAAAGATGTAGTGCTTGCTCCTTGACGGGAGCTTCTAAGAGGCAGAGTTCAGGTTCAAGAGTCTTTTAGGCATGAGGCCTGTGCAAAGGCATGTAGGTCACTGATGGGACATCCTGTATAGGCTGGAATGTAGTGCTCATAAAGAGGATTGATGTGCAATTAGCCCAAAAAGATAAATCAGAGCTGGATTTTGGATGGTTATACATGCCAAATAAAATGATTCACATTTTGTCAAATTGGCAGTAGGGAGCCACTGAAGCTTCTTGAGTAGTGAAATGACATGGTTAGAAATTTGCTTTAGGAATATATGTTTGGCAGCTTGGTGGAGGATGGATTGGAAAAGAGAGAAGCCGGATGCATGGAGATCTGTAGTACACAAGGCCTATTGGGTATCCTCACTATGTCTTGCATCAATATGATGAGCCCTATGAGCAGAAAACCACAGAAATGCTTAAGGAAGGTGCACAGTGGCCCAGGTCATACCTTTCTGAAAATTGGTAGTGAGATTGGCTCAAGAGTAGCCCCTGTACTTTCAGCCTAGATGAGATAGGGAGATAAAATATTAAAAAAAATTAAATAGGGATAGAGGGAATGACCAAAGGAAAGATCCAACAGAACATTGGTTGGGGAGCAGGAAGAAGAGATTAAATGCACAATTATGGGGTTGGCCTTGTTAAAGAAGAGGCCCAGTTCTACTTTTGAGACTGGAGAGAGAAAGGTAAAAGAATCAGGGATGCCCTTGAGGTGATTTGAAGGATGTAAATGAGGAAGATAAATAGCTCTTGATTGATGATTTAAATTTTTTTCAGTGAAGTATAACATGAGGTCCTTTGCTGGGAGAAGAAGCAGAGAGGGTGGTATAGGTTTCTTGAGAAGAAAGAGGTTCAGCAGAGCCCTTTTTGGGAGTGAGAGTCAATCAGGAAAGAATAAAATAATTGGCGCACAGCAGTTAGCGCCCTGTCGAGTTTGGATAACATGATTTTTTAGAGAATGTAGTTAGGATGCTGTATCAGAAATGCCATATTCACAATGCCTATAGAGATTACAAATATGCTGATATAATTATCCATCACAAAATACATAATGCTTGCCATATGGGGAAATAAACTAGAAAATTTATTAAGATACCAAAAGACTGAGTCCCAAAACCAGAAAGTGAAAGCCATCAGAGTAGTTATGATATTGGCACAGATAGATAAAGTAGAAAGCACCCACATTTTCAAGCCTTTAAAACAGAACAGGCTACCTCAGGCAAAGGTCCTCCTCTCCCCATGCACAGCAACCACCTAGCGTCCGGGAAGCGCGCTCCCAGCAGCTCCGGCCCCTGGCAGTCCTCAGCAGGAGTCCTTAGCAAAAAGTCCTTAGCAGTCCTAACTCAAAAAGGGCTTCACGCTGCCGCTGCCTCTGCTGCTGCCGCCACCGTCGCAACCACCGCCAGCCACCGCAGGACATGGAGTGTGCAGGAGAGGCTGGGTGCTGCTAACAAGTTATCGCCTTATGTGTAAAAGTAGGGATAAGCTGCTGAAGGAAAGAGCTAGGATGGCTAGGGAGTCAGCTGGTTTGCCTGAGGATTCTTCTGTGTCACAGCACTCAGAAGAGCAAACTGGAGGGACTCATGTGGTCCAGGAGCAAGCTACTGTTCATGTAGCTAAAAGGAAGCAAAAAACTAGCAGAAGGAATGTGCATGCAGCTTTTGTACAGGCTGGGAAGAGTTGCCCTGACAGCTTCCAGGAGAATGTGTGTGAGGAGAATGGAACAAGGTTAGATGAGGAGTCTCCTAATGTAGAAGCTCTCCCCATATGAAGAAGAAGGCAGGAGAACCACCGAGGCAAAACAGAGTCCAGGGAGATAATTGAGGATTTCACTCAACAGGAGATCACTGATATATTGAGTAGATTTACCCAAAGAATGGGGGAGTCTTTAGTGTCTTGGATAGTAAGAATCACTGATGAAGGCGCCGGAGGAATAACACTGGACAATGAGGACTGTTTAAAATTCATAAGTATCAGTCAGAATCCTTTTGTACACCAGGCTTTTAGGGATCACCATATGCAAGGAGGAAATAACAAAACTAATCTCCTAGCTTTAGCTGCAGAAAAATGCAAAAAGCAATATCCGACTGAATCTATGTGGCCTAGGGGAGACAGACCCTGGTACTCACTTAGAGACTGTATGAGAAAGCGAAAGCCAGAGAAAGCGAAAGCCAAGGACGTGCTGACGTAGCAGGAAGGGGCGGAGCAAGCGAAAGCGTAAGCCAGGGAAAGCGTAAGGGAGAGAAAGCGAAAGCCGAGCTAGCGGTCCTGCAGTGGCTGGCGGTGGTTGCGACGGCAGCAGCAGCAGCAGAGGCAGCGGCAGCGTGAAGCCCTTTTTGAGTTAGGACTGCTAAGGACTTTCTGCTAAGGACTCCTGCTGAGGACTGCCAGGGGCCGGAGCTGCTGGGAGCGCGCTTCCCGGACGCTGGGTGGTTGCTGTGAGTGGGGAGAGGAGGACCTTTGCCTGAGGTAGCCTGTTCTGTTTTAAAGGCTTGAAAATGTGGGTGCTTTCTACTTTATCTATCTGTGCCAATATCATAACTACTCTGATGGCTTTCACTTTCTGGTTTTGGGACTCAGTCTTTTGGTATCTTAATAAATTTTCTAGTTTATTTCCCCATATGGCAAGCATGATGTATTTTGTGATGGATAATTATATCAGCATATTTGTAATCTCCATAGGCATTGTGAATATGGCATTGCTGATACAGATGCTTATGTAATTTCTTCCACTGGTGTGCTGTAGCACTTAAGCCAGGAATGGAGAAGGTAGACAGTGGAAATAATCCAAGGCTGAGGCTTAGAAACAGATGATATCTGATAGCACAAGTGGACAAATGATTAAAAGGAAGAGGACAAGGTTGACCTGGGTAACTAAAGTCTTAAGATTTTTAAAAATGGAATTAGAAACCAGTCACATGTATACAATACTTTAAAATTTTTAAAAGAATTTTATATGTATTATCTCATTTGATCCTCAGACAAACTCCATCAAATCATGTAAGTATTCGCCATTTATAGATATGGGGCAGTTAGGTGGTTCAGTGGATAGAGTTCTGGGCCTGGAGTCAATAATACCTGAGTTCAAATTTGGCTTTAGACTAGCTGTGTGACCCTGGGAAAATCACTTAACCCTGTTTGCCTCAGTTTCCTCATCTATAAAATGAACTGGAGAAGGAATTGACAAAGTACTTTAGTGTCTTTGCCAAGAGAATGTCAAATGGGGTCACAAAGAGTTGGACTACTTCAATGATTGAAGAACAACAAATTTATAGATGTGGGAACAGGCTCAGATAGGTTAAGTGATTGGACTGGTATCAATTAGCTAGTAAGCATCAAAGCCAAAATTCAGAAACAGGTCTTCTGACTTCCCATTATGCTATAGGTTTTTTTCCCCCAAGTCATTTCAAAGAAGGTTTTATTCTGAACTGAAAAACATCAAATAGAATAGGTATTTGCATAAACAGCAGAACAAAAAGAGAGAATTTTTCACGAAACTGCAGGTCCCTATTATGCAAAACTTGAATTTCTTTTATAGAATATAATAAGATCAACCTATAATTTTCAAAACTGTGCTGCTTCTTTGGGTTTCTTTCTGTTTTATTATTTATTATTTTTTCTCCATTGGAGAAAATGCCTCAATGATACTCTGTTTAGGGGTTTGAGATTCTGAAGAGAGAAAGGTGAAATGAAATCAGAAAAAGTGGACTGAGTAAGTAGGTAGTTGAATGACTACAGGTTACAAGGAGGGCAGAGGATAGTTCTAGGAAGTATGAAACCCAAGGAAGGCAGAAGGAAAGGAGGTTATGGTATTATAGTGCAATTTCAACATGGCGGCCTATGGTGGTAGAGTATTTGTGTATGATGATGAGATCAGTCAAAGGTAAGATCATTCCTGTGGTTGTCATAGCAGGAAATGAGTTCTGCCATTTGGACAATGGGATGACCCTAACAGAATCATGGTATACTAAGCTTCCTATTGGGAGTGATCTCAGATTTTGCTTCTCTTTGACTCTCATGATAAGGAAAATTATTGGAAGATTCCTAATTACTTTATTAAAACTCTGCTTTAATGCGAGTTGCATCAATTTCAGAATGTCTGTTCTAAATAGAGGCATATGTTAAATGAATTTAAGTGACTTTTTTTCTTTTTTGGGGAGTAGGGGGTTATGTGGGGTCTGGACCTGAGATTTCATTGGTATACAGAACCCTTGATGAAGAAATTCTGTCATTCTTCCTATAATCATAGGGTGTTTTCTGGAGCATTGAGAGGTTACGTGAACTTGTTGAGGGTTAGACAGTTAGTATACATCTGAGGTAGGAACTATAACCAGGCCTTCATGACCTCCAGGCCTTCCAACCTATCCATTATTTTGTGCTATGTCCCCAACTTAATAATTAGGGACGTTTATATAATGTTTGTTATGTTTGCAAAACATGCAGTATACATTTTCTCCCTTCATATACAAAATAACCCTGTGAAGAAACCACTATGTATGTTATCCCCATTTTACAGAAGAGTATACCATGGAAAAGAGAAATTGCATGGTTTGCCTCTGCTTGCACAGTAACAAAGACAGTTCTCTGTATTGTTCAGTGACTTTATTTTTCAGTGATTATGAAAAGTTGCCTATTAATACTGCTCACTTTGCCTTCCCCTAAATGACTTAGAGATATTTAGTGCTACTTTTTTTCTTTCTGTCTTTCCCTCTTAAAAAAGGCAGAGAAAGTACAATGTGAGGCCTTCTCTGCATGTGATGTCTTGCTTATTTCCTTTTTAAACCTTGGGCTCCAGCACCCATCTCTGTGCCTTTGTACTCACGATCCTCCATGACTAGAAGATTGTCTTTTCTTACCCCTGCCTCTATATGTCATGGTTTCCTACAACACTCAGCTAAGGTACCCCCAAGATGTCAAGATGGTGCTCTGTCCTTCCCCAACAAGCTACTTTTGAACTGTTCTATGTGAGTTTCATATACACCTGTATATAGGAACGTTGGTTCTCCTAAAAGCTCCTTGGAGAGTTTTTTGGATTTTCTTTACTTTCTTTTTAACTCCAGAGCCTGGAAAAGAGTAGGTGCTTAATAAAAGCACTTTGGTCGATTCACTGACTCGCTAACTAGAGCCAATCTGACTCTCACATGGTCTAAGCTGTACTTTGTTTTTATCATTCTCATCAGCACTTAGATTCCAGAACCAGGGGGGTTATAGTTCTTACCATAACTTGCTTCACTTAAGACTGCATCTGAAGTATTTCATTCAGTTCTTGGAGCCACACCTTGGGAAAGATATTGCCAAGGGTCAGAGCATTCAGAGGAGGCTAAAAAAATGGTTCTTCTGCTGGAGACCTTTCCTGGTATTTCTGGTTTCCAGGGCTTCCCCCTTTCATATTACACCCACCTGCTCTGTACATATTTTCTATGCACAGTTGTATCCACACTGCCCCTCCCATTGCAAGGTGTACTCCTTAAAGGCGGGCAGGAAGAGGTTTTTGTCTTTCTCTGTATTTCTAATGTTTGGTGCAGTGACAAGAATATAAAATATGCTTAGTAAGTACTTAGTACAGTGTCTGGCACATAGTAGTTGCTTAATAAATGTTTATTCATTGATTAATAAAAGCTTGTTGATTGGTCAATTGACAGGGCTTTGAGTCATCAAGGATCAGTTGAAGGAACTGGGAATGTTTAGCTTGGAGAAAAGGCTTGGGGTGACATGAAAGCTATCTTCATGTATTAGAAAAGCTGTTGTTGGGGAGACATATTAACCATGTTATGGTCAGTTTTAAAGGAAATAACTAGGTTTTTTTTGCTTTTTTGGAGGGAAGAAGGCAGGGCAATCAGGGTTAAGTGACTTGCCCAAGGTCACATGGCTAGTAAGTGTTAAGTGTCTGAAGCTGCATTTGAACTCAGGTCCTCCTGACTCCAGGGCCCATATTCTATTCACTGTGCCACCTAGCCACCCCATAAATGACTAGTCTTAATGGCTGGAAATTAAAAAGAGAAAGAATTAGACTTGATACCAAGAATAATTTATTTTCTTTAATTGATTATTTATTCATTTTTACGATTCTTTTTAAAAACAGTTTTGAGTTCCAAATTCTCTCCCTCCCATTCTTCCCCTACCCATTGAAAAGGCAAGATATATGATATCAATTATAAATATGAAATCATACAAAATGTATTTCTATATTAGGCATGTTACAAAAAAAGTAATAAAAAGCAAGAAAAATAAGGAAAATTTAAAAGTTATACTTCAATGTGCACTCAGCATTCCATCAGTTTTCTCTGTGGAGGTGGATCAATGCCCAGATTTTAAGTGAGTTGGCCCATGAGATCCCATTAACTACTGAGGTCCTAGCCAAGTGCATCTGAACACTGCTAGATGACTTAGCTATTTCTATAGGTTTCATGTCCTGGCCCACAAGGACACACAGGGACAAGTAGTTCTGACCTCTGCTCCCATGTTTTTCACCCTCTCAGGGCCCTTACAAGAATAATTTCTTGACAATGAGAGTTATAAAATGGAATACCTTGATTAGTGGTGTGCTCACCTTCACTTAAGGTCTTTGAGCAAAGACTGGATGATCACTTTTCAGGGTGGATTATTGTGGATTATTCTTCAGGAGAAGGTTCCTTTACAAACAGAAATTCTTTGACTCTGTGTATTATAGTAATTTTTGTGTTATAAGTACAGCTCATAATTTCCCACTAGCTTATTAATTCCTTTTAGATAGACAGCTTGTAATAATCATATTTATCCCCTTCATTTCTAGTTTAGGAAGAGAGCAGTTTGTTGAATGACAATACAATTAAGTTTTGAAGAGGAAGTCACAGAACTTTATAGTTGCACATAATATACTGAGGGATCACAGCATAGGTGGGAAAGTTAAAATAATGGGTTTATAAGTCAATGAATATGTAGTCTAGAAAATATAGAATTTGTAGAATTCTCTCATGTTTTGTAAGTAGTCTCTGGACTCACTTTCTCAGATTTAAGCCTGTTATATGTCACCTTGGAAGTTTCTATGGGTATACTGAGAGGTTTGAATACCTCTTCTTTAATACCATCAGCTTCATCCTCTATTCCAGGGAAGTTAACCCCCCACTGACTAGTGTCCTAGTTCTGTTTAATCAATTAACATAAATTAGCTTTTTGGAAAGGGATATTTACTTTGAAGATATAGCAAGATTAAAAACATATTTTTTTCCCAAATAGGTTGGAGATATAGTCTGTCCAATGTTACTTTAGTTTCTAGGGAGAGTGTGCTCAGACTTAATTTATTTAAAATTGGTCCCACCAAGATCATGTCCAAATGAGGCATGACTGCCAGATAAATCCTACTTCCAGCTACTGTAAGACTGGGTCCCAAAAGTCACTCTCCTTGGTCCTTGGGGGCATTGATGCTGGGATGGCCACAAAACCTGGCAAAGATTCACCTCCTGGAATCTTGATCTCCTGGAGTTCACTCTCCTGATTTTTAAAGCTGACATTAGGTCAGCCTCCAGATGGTTTCCTTCACCTGAAATCAAAGGACTGAGGCCTCCTTTTCTAATGTCACCTAGCCTCTTAAAAGAGACGGCTCAAGGCCTCACCCCTTTGTACCATTATTTCTCACTAGATATCACCAGGGACATAGTCAAACAAAGAGCAGGGATTCATCAAGAGAGAAGAGCTAAGGAGAATGGTCAAGGCTCTGGTCAGCAAGTGCCTTTTGAAGGCCCATCCCAGTTTGGGCTACCAAGCCAATCGAAATGGCTTTTTCTAACCGTATGGTTGGTAGATCTCAACCAGTTACAGAATACCTACAGGTGCTCCAAAGCCTACCCAAGATACTCACCTTACAAATATGACTTTGCTGGAAGCAGACTCCCAGCCTCTTCCATGTGGGAACTTGCATCAGCAGCACTCTGCACATGCTTCACTTCTCAATTATGTATGGAAATCCAGTTTATTTTCACTCATACTGGTTCTCAAGAATGTGTCACGAAACAACGTATTAGATTGGTATTTGGGGGTGGATTTCTCTTTTTAATCTGATTTACCTTTGTGCACAATTTTTTTTGGGGGGGGCGGTAATATACCTTTCTGTATATGTGAGAAATAGGCCTTCACTAAATATAGGTAAACATTTAAGCTCCTAAAGCCGAGGTGAGGAATTAAAAGAGTTTTTGGGACCTTTGCCATTAATGTGGTACCTTTTTAAATACAGCTGATAGGCTCAAGGAAGCTGGGTCAACATACAAGTAATCCAAGCTAATTGTTGGCAGCCATCCAGTAAACTTAACCACTATAGGCAGTCTGACTAATTAAAGTTCCACATTCTACTTTCCATATATATTTGATATAATTTTTTGGATGATTTACACAATATGCCATTTGATACAGTGCAGTCCAGGGCCATAATCCTTCTTGGGATAAACTTATGAATTAGATACATTACAGGGTATAGAACACTGAGGCAGATGGGGTGTTTGTATGTGCATATATATGTGTGCGTATGTGAGTATGTGTGTGTGTGTGTAAAGGCACCAGGCAGTTCCATGTTGACCTAATATTTTAGACAGAGTTTTTGGAGGCATTTGGGAATTACGTTGAATATAAAGAATTCTTACAGCCAACAACAGAAATCACTCCTGGGCACTTGCAGCTGATAATAAAAAGTGCAGAATTGACTAGCAATATAAAAACATAGAAGAATTCATTTATTTTTCAGCAAGGTTTGAGGACCTACTTAGAGAAAAACAATAACCACAACTTTACAACATGGAAAGATCATTATTAGTATATCTGGGATTTGAACAAACACAGTGGATTTTGGGTGATTATCTTTCCTTCCCTTTAAGCTCTTTAATAGTTCATAATCCCTGCCACAGGGTGACCTTTGCTCAGTAAATTGGATGAATGCCCTTGCTAGGGCCTTGGAATGAAAGCAATTTTGGAGCTAAAGCAAGCTCAGAGATTGGTCACGTGTCTGTCAAGATAACAAAAACTATTGTTACTTATTCTTTGTTTTCAAAGAAGACCCATGACATCACAGACACATTGACTTTCCAGTGAATTGGATTTAAATGAGGTAGGGTTGTACATCAGCCTCCCTCTCCCAGAGCTACGGAGGTCCAGTGGCAAGACAAAGGTCAAGATGACTGGGATGGCCCCAGATGCAGTGCAAGACCTTGGCACCTTCAATGTCTGACCAAGCTCTATGCACTCCACCATGCCTGCTTCAGTTGTGTTGGTAGCCCTTGTAATAAATTGTTCTGATCTGTCACATCCTCCAGGGGATATCTTCCCACGCTACAGGGCGACGACCCCCTAAATCTCCTATGAGTCTTCGGTCTGTATGTTACTCTCAACTTGGTGTAGCCCATCTGCTGAGAGGATTGTGTAGGGTGTGGCCACTGTACATGCTAGAGTTTCTTGGAGCCACAGAGGGTAGTTGGGTGATAGGTGGACACCAAAGGTAGATAAACAACCCTGAAAAGGACTCAGCAAACCCTCCCACCTGAGATGCTAGTCCTTCTAGAACCAGCCAGCAACAAGAACAAGAAATCTGGAAATTACTGCTTCCCCTAGGATTTTTTATGAGTCCAAATCAGAATAAATATTGAAATCCACCAAAAGATGTTTCTATTAAAAATCCCTTTCACATTAATTTATTTTAGGGGAATATTTTCATGGCTTTGTTCATTAAAAAGTTGTTGACATTACAAGCAATTCGATTGTATCCACAGACGTACTGGAAGGTAAATTTTGAGAAGGTCAGGATTCAATTTCACAGCAGGATTGTAGAATCTGAGGAGAGAAAAGGAACTCAAGACTATTTAATTTCACCCATACGGAAAAGTATTCTCTGTTATAACGTTCCTGGTAAGTAATTTTCCAGGCTTGTCATGAATACCTCCAGTGAGAGGGACCTCTTTACTTCTTGAGCAGCCCATTCCAGTTTAGAATAGCTATAATTGTTAGGAAGTTTTTTTTTTTTCCTGATGTGGGGGCAGAGATTAATGGTTCCTGTCTTTTCCCTGTCATGACTGGAGGGACTCCATTTTTAAACCAACATTCACTTCCCCTGTATTTAGGTTTACTTACAGCCTAATGTGCTTAAAAGGTTTAAGGTTACCATGATAAGATTTAATGCTTATATTTTAGTTGTGCAAAAGAAGTTTAATATATAAGAACATAATGGTAAAACGTAGCTGTGCAAGCAGATTGGGAAAGGGATAAATTCAAACATCGGGATGTTAACATAACTTGCTCAATTTACACTGAAATGAATCCTAATTTAAAGAGGGAGTCACTTGTGCCAAGAGAAGGAAAATACAGGGTCCCTTCCTCTCCAGCTCCACACTAGTGTCAAGACTAGATTTGCTTCTTTGCAATTACCATCCATTATTCCTGATTTTGCAGTCTGGAGCCAAACACTAATTCTAATCCCCTTTCCCCTCTTCCTCCCCCAGTAGCCCTTCAAATACTTGTACATGTGATCATGTACCTATGAATGCCCTCTCCTTTAGACTGAGCATCCCGGGTTCCTTCACCTTATTTTCATACAAGGCAGATGCAGGGTGGCACCATCCTGGTTGTATTCCTCTGATTAGTTTCCATATTGCCAGTGTACATACTGAACTGTAGTTCTTAGGGTTGAACATTTTTCTCCACCATTTTCTGCCAATGGAACCATGACCTTCCTTCAATGCAGTCTAAGATCAAATTACCTTTCTTTGGCAATCACAGCACATTGCTAAATCATATTTAGTGTGCAAAAATGCTAAGACACTAAAACCTTTTTTAATAAAACTGTTATTTAGTCATATTTTTCTCCTCTCGTATTATGAAGTTGATTTTCTTTTGGACAATTAAAGACTTTACTTTTACTCAGTACTTAAATAGAAAAATAAACTTATGATCTCATCAATTAGGAATTTGCTCTGAAAATGCAGATTGAAATTCATCCAACTTGCCCATTCTATGGAACTCTTATCTATGTTCTCCTGTAAGCCATAGGGGTTGGAGGCTTTCTTGTTGTATGAAGAGGAACCAGACCTACCTTTGACCACATTCCCTCTCCCTTTTTTTAAGGAAAGGTTGATGTCTTCCATCCATCCCAAAGCAATGGCTTCCAACTGTGCTAGAACAAGGCAACTTCTGTCTCCTCCAGTCTAAGTAGGATGTGGAAAACCTTGGGTGCAAAGTCAATGTCAGGCCTCCCATCTTCTGTGGTGTCTATCCCTGGAGGGAACAGGAAAAGGAAAATTGGTGTGGAATACTACTTTCATGTTCAGATGTCCTCTGTTCTGCCTAATCTCCAGCCTTTGAAGGAAAGAGTAGTGAAGCAGGCCTCCTGTCTGACCATTCCGTCTGACTATGTGCCTACTCTTGTCTCCAACATGATCTCCATCGTCCTTTGGGAGAACAAACGTCTCCTCCATGATGAATACTTTCACATCTCGTTATATCCTGCACACTCCAGCGACCCTGATACACTGTAAGTTATCATTTAAACACCATTTTCCATTCCCTACCACCTGATTCCTTATTTCTCTTTCTCTTAATCCTCCCACCCCAAAGTTCCAACTAAAATCTACCTACACCTTCCTGTTCCATAGGCAACACACTTCCCTTCATCCTCAATTGTTCTTTTTCTGCTCTTTCATCTTCTAGATATCACTGAAACCTGGCTCCCCCTGAGGATACAGCCTCCCTGATCACCCTTTCTCGTACTGGCTGTACCTTTCCTTATCCCCCTTGACTCTCTGTTCAAGGTAAGGGAGTTGGAATTCTCTTTGCTCTCCATTGCCTAGCGCAGGCTCTCCTCCTGTCTATCTCTCAATAACCTCCCATCTTTTGATGTTCATGCAAATCATATCTACTAGCCAATCAAAATCTTGATAGCTGTTATCTATAGACTTCCACATCTCTTCTCTTTCTTCCTCAATGAATTTGGTACATGGTTCACAGTTTTTCTCTCCTCTTCAGCTCCTGCCATCATACTAGGGGATGTACATACACACACACATACACAAAATAATACATATACATATAAATACACACACATATACATACATAGATGGATATATATACATAAATATACACATACATATTTATGTATATATACTAATTCTCTCTTAGGCACGTTGACTATTCAGATCCTCAACATATTCCTTTCCCATGACTTACTCCTCTACCCCATTTCAGTCACACTCAAAGATGGTCATTACCTTGGTGTTGGCATCACCTAAAAATATACCCTTGTTCAAGAATTCTTAAATCTCCTTATCCAACCATAATCCATTGGCTTTTCATTTCTTCCTCTGCCTTCCTATACCAAATCTTACTCTTTTCCCACATCACTATTCCCAGTCTCTTGATCCCTTGATTCTTGCCCAGGATATCTCTCCTGTACTAACCACTATTTCCTTTTCTATCCGTCTTGACCCTTCAGTAAACCAGTTCATCTCTATCTCATCTTCCTCTAGTGAATCTTCATCACCTTCACCATTTCACTGATTGTGTCCAGATCTCAGCCTTGTATCACTCCCACCAATTCTGCCTTCATTCTGCATATGTACAACTGAATGAAGATGGACAAAATCTCAAAACCATTCTGAGTGGAGATCCACTACAAATTTATGCTACCCAATCTCAGCTGGGTCTCACTGCTTCTAGGCAATCCAACCATACCTCCCTAATCAAATCACTATCCCATTCTTCATATAAGCCCTTCCTAACTTTTCCATTCCTCCTTACATCTTTCATTGATTTCTCCTTCCCCTACTTTCTCATCTGAGAGCCTTTTCTCACATTTTGCAGAAAATAACACTGAAGCTATTTGTTGTGAGCTCTCTCTTCTCCCTTCTTTCATATTCATATCACTTGCGTGCCTTTTTCCATTATTTCTCCCATCATCTGTCTCACATGATGAGGTGGCTTTACTCTTTACCAAGGCTAATAACCCTACCTTTCAAAACAATCTCATTTCATCCCATTTGTTCTACAAGATCATCCTTTCTGTCACCCTCACTATATCAGTCATTTTCAAACTCTCTTTGCCTCCTGGATCATTCTCTATTGCCTTTAAACTTGCCTGTGTCCCCCCTCCCCCTTCCAGGACCAAAAACAAACAAAAAAAACCCTGAAACACCTTCACTTGATCTCACATCTCTGCTATCATTCTATGTCTTTTTTTCTTTGTGGTTAAACTCCTCAAAAAAGATGTCTACAATACACAGAGAAGTTCAAGTCACCAGACCAAGATTAACTGCCCTCTAGGACATTGAAAAACATCAGTAACAATAATTAATGAAAATGATTAAGTCATTCAATTCCATGATCATTCTATTTTTCTACTGAAACACATTCATTGAATCTCCATTACTTAATGAATAAAGTAAAATTTTGACTTGCATTCAAGGATGTCTACATTCTGGATCTAATCTACCCATCCAGAATGATTTGTACTTATCCCTTTCATCAGTTTTCAAGTATTCTTGATTCCTTCTCTGCTATCAGTTTATTATTTTTGCTTTTAATTCATCAACTCTAATTCCGGTCTTTGTGTCTTTTTGCCAGAGCTAGTGTAATAAGCTGCACTTTGCTCTTTGCCTTCCTGCTCTCCATGGTCTAGTTTGTCTATCATACAGATGCTACAATAATCTCAATGTGCAAATGTTCCAAATAAACCTAGAAGCATAAGACAAAACAACCACCACAAACTCCCACCTAGATTTGTATTCTTGGCCACTAAATCAACACGATTACTTGAAAATTCAGCCTCCTTTCCTTTGCCCATAGCATGTTTCTGATAAACTTTTTTCCAAATGATTCCTGTCACCCTATAGAAACAGCCTGTGCAATCTATGCACTTGCCTATTCTGACATTAGCTCTTCTACTTAAAGGACTCTACAATTTAAGAAAGATGAATTTTTAACCCAAACAGTCTCTTCTGGAAATTTCCCATGTAATATGTGTACCTCACAGCCAATCAGAAATTAAATTCATTTTGGATGATATTTTTGTGATCTGACCTCTTTCTGCCCCTGCCCACAGCTACCTAGGCTGAGAAAATGTTTCTTTAATAAAGGACCAGAGACATCATACCAAGTAGCCTAGATTCCACTTTGTAGTCCAGTTAAAGGCTTGACCTTTCTGTCTGTCTGTCTTTTGAAGGCAGCAGGGAATTTTCATTGTTATGTACCAGTGTCCTTCACAGCTTTCTGGAGAGTCCTGGCATTCAAATAGTGACACCTAGACCTCTCCCTACTCATTTATTTGCCAGGTCAAAACCACTGTTAGGTGAAGCTCTGATCAGATCTCAGTAGGCATTTATTAATTTACTTCTGGAAGTCTGCAAACTGAGCGTGAAGCAACTTCAAAGAAAGGAAGTCAGTATGATACAAGTTCTTTTGTCTAGCAACACTAAAAAGATAAACTTCAAGAGAACTTTTGTGGGAAATCACACTTTGAATAATTGGACAAGCAGTCAAATTCCAGAAGTGAAAAATAATGGTGACCAAAAGAGAACAATTCCATGCTGTTTTAGAAGGATGAAGTAGTGTTAATTGGACTTTTGAATGGTTATTTTGATAAAGGATACAGTGCAAATGTGATTGTCTCTTTGCTCTATGATTCTGTTTGAATATAGAAGAAATATATTTATAACAATGTGGTTTTGATCGTCTAGTTTTAATATGGCTAAAGAAAAAATGTTTATCCAAGTGTAACTACTAATACATTAACTCCTCAAGCACACATGGTGTCCTAAATGCAGCAGACTTCATCTTTTCTTTGAGAATATTATGGTGGGTGGGAGCAATAGAAAAGGAAGCTGAACTAAGAGAGTAACGTAAAGTCCCCACTCTGCTTCAAGAGGTGAAGGTAACAAAGAGGGATCTTGGGGATGATATTTCATTGAAATAAAATATTTAATTTTTTTCTAATAGATTTTAGAAATTCTCTGGCAAAACTTAGTTTTTTTCGCATTCTACCCTTTTTAGTACCTTCCATTGCTAATCATGGCTTTTGTTTTACATTTTTAAAATATCAATTAAAAAATTGTGGTTGAAGGGGTGGCTAGGTGGTGCAGTGAATAGAGCACTGGTTCTGGAGTCAGGAGGACCTGAGTTCAGATCCTGCCTCAGACACTTAACACAAAAACTAGCTGTGGGACCTTGGGTAATTCACATAACCCTAACAGCCCTCCAAAAAGCAAAAAAAAAATTGTGGTTGAGATGGAAGTCCACATAATTCTTTCTTTTCCATCCATATTCTGGACTAGTCACTTAGTCACCCTTTGAGAGCTCAGCTCAATCCTTTTTATTTTCCACATTTAAATTATTGCTATATTCAATTACTATGTTCACAGAGCAAATCTGTAGTTTGAAGTTTCGATTCATTCAAAGGGCCACACTTCAGGACCTAGAGAGGCACATGTGACCTGGAGGACTCTCATTGACAAAACCATGGAGATGGGAATTAACATGGTATCTGTGTGTATATGTGTGCATGCATGCATGCTCACATGTATTATGAGGTATATGTGTGTGAAGAAGAGAGGAGAGAGAGAGAGAGAGAGAGAGAGAGAGAGAGAGAGAGAGAGAGAGAGAGAGAGAGAGAGAGAGAGAGAGAACAGGAGGGGAGGTATAGTAAGAACATAGGAGAGGAAGCCCTCTAGTTCAGTCACATTACCTTCCAGATAAAGATACCAGGATACCAAGACCCAGAAAAGTTCTAACTTTCTCATGATTACACTGGTTATAAATGACAGCTAGCATTTGCAAGGCACTTCTAACTTGGTTTCCTAGAGGGGGAATTATTCTGGGACCAGTACGTTTGTTTGAATGGGCAAATGAACAAAGACAGGGTATGATTTCTGCTGTGTCATGAGGAAGAATGATATAGTTGCTTATGTATCTGTCTTTTTTTTTTTCGCATCTTTGGATCATTCAAGTCATGATAGCTCCTGAGAGACACGAATGTGGATAGTAGAACCATGATTTCAGGTAAACCAGCACATCCCCAGGTTTGCTTCATTAATCTATAATCATGCTGTTCAGGCCCCCTCTAGGAAGTCACCTCACAATGCTAGCAGACTTTGTTTGTGTTGAGGAGGATTAGAGGGGGATTATGGCAGGTGTTGTTCACAGCACACTGAGCCTTGCCTTGGAATACGAACCAGAACCTTGGAGACTTTGTCAGGTTATTCAGTGCTAAATGGTTGGTAGGAGGAGTGACTATCTATATCTATATATCTGTCTATACACACACACTTACACACACACACACACACACACACACACACACACATTTTTCCCACTCTTGGTTTTTGGTTTTGCAATCTGCTGCTCTGTTCATCTGCCAGCTGCTTGGCTCAGTGCTCCATTAATCTCCCAGCTGCTGTGGCTCTGGTGTCTTATATATCACATGAAGCAGGTAAGCAGGAGCAGAGTAATTGGTGCCCTGTGCCGTTTCTGGTCATAGAAGGTAGTTTATAGAAATAATTTGACATGAAATCCATGAAACTTAGTTGCTCTGCCCATAATTAGAACAAGGTAATTTAAAAATAATAATAATAGCTCCATTTAAATAACACTTTCTGGCTAAAGAGTGCTCTACATACATTATCTTAGTTGGCCATACAATAATTGACATTTCTATAAAGCTCTTCACACTTTACCCTTACAACAATGCTGTGAGGTAAATAATTTAAGTGGGTGTAGAATTGTAGACACTCATAAAAGAAAGGACTCTTGGAGGTGACTTAGTCATCTCTGATGACTGTTGTACTCTACCCTCATCCTTCTTGACCCTTTCAGCTTTTGACATTCTTCTTCCCCCAAATACTCTCCTTTTAGGGTTCTGATGACTACTATCTCACCCTTTGATTTCCTTTACTGAATCATCATTCATTCATGTCACAGCCCCTGACTGAAGGTATGTCCTACAACATTTTTCTGGGGCCTTCTTCTCTTCTCTGTCTACACTCTCTTTATTTTGTGACCTTATCAGCTCCCATGGATTTAATTATCTCTGTGCAGATCCCCAGATCTACAGGGTGTCCCTAAAGTCTGAACACATAGGAAATCTCATTCACTGCATATTTTCAAGAAATGAAATTTTCAATGATATTTCATTTAATTAGCATAAATTTTATCCATAACAATTTCATATGGAATAAAAACTTTCATTAACTATTGGGGACTATTTTCCATATTAATGAGATTAATTAAATTAAATTAATTAATGAAATTTCCTATGTGTCTCTTATGCCTTCCTGTGAAATATCATTTATGCTAATTAAATAAAATGTTGAAAATTTCATTCATTTCATTTCTTGAAAATATACATAGTTAATAAGATTTCCTATGTGTTCAGACTTTAGGGACACTCTGTAAATATCCTGCCTCAGTCTTTCCTGAATGCCAGGTACACATCACCAACTGCCAGCAGGACATTTTTTTTTTTGTATTTATTTAGTGTTTTATTTTTCCCCAGTTACATGCAAAACTTTTTTTAAACATTTATTTTTAAAACTTTGGTTTCCAAATTTTCTCCCTTCTTTCCCTCCCCACTCCCGACGTCTCCCCCCCTCCCCAACTGAGAAGGCAAACAATTCTATACGGGGTACACATGTGTAGTTATGGGAAACATTTCCATAATAGTCATGTTGTGAAAGAAAACAGATGTAAAAAAAAAAAACCAAATCAACAACTCAAGAAAGATAATGAAAGTAAAAAAAAAAAAATGCTTCATTCTGTATCCAGACACCATCAGTTCTTTGGGGCTGGATAGAATTTTCATCACAAGTCCTTTTGAGTTGTCTTGGATCGTTGTATTGCTGAGAACAGCTAAATCATTCACAGTTAATCATCTCACAATATCGCTGTTCCTTTGCACACAGTACATTTCTCTTTGCATCAGTCCATGTAAGCCTTTTCAGGTTTTTCTGAGAGCATCCTAGTCCTCATTTCTTATAGTACAATAGTATCACATCATAATCCCATACCTCAATTTGTTCAGTCATTCCTCAGTTGATGGGTATCACCTCAATTTCTAATTCTTTGTTCCCAGAAAAGGGCTTCTATAAATATTTTTGTACAGATAGGTCCTTTTCCTTTTTATTTTTTTCTCTCCTTTGGGTACATATCTAGTGGTGGTATTGATAGGTCAAATGGTATGCTAGTAAAGTAACCCTTTGAGCATAGTTCTAAATTTCTCTACAGAATGGTTGAATCAGTTCACAACTCCACCAACAGTGGATTAATGTCTCATTTTCCCCACGTACCCTCCAACAATTGTCTACATTTTCTGTCCTATTAGCCAATCTAATAGGTATGTGGTAATACCTCGGAATTGTTTTAATTTGCCAGCAGAGCATTTCAAACTGAATGTTCTATAGCTATCTAAAACTTAACATGTTCAAAACACAACTCAATAGCTCCCTCCCCGCAATTTGTCCCTTTCCCAAACTTCTCTATTATCATGGAAGATATCACCATCCTTTTAGTTTCCTTTTTTGCAATCGGGATTATATTCAATCCCTTATTCTCTCTCACCTCATATATCTATTGATTGTCAAATCTTGCACATCTCTGCCTCCACAATGTCTTCCATGTCTGTCCCCTTTGTTATACTTTACACTTACATAGACGACACCTTCCTTATTTGGGCTTCATCCCCTTCAACCTGGTTCAGATCCAGAAGTGAGCACATGTATACAAGATCTCCATAACAAATGTTTTTTCCCCTAACTGACCGCATTGTAGTGAGTAGACAGAGACTTCTGTAAACCTGCAGGTGGGAGAGGGAGCTAACGCCAACGACCCTCCCGCTCACCTCTGTTCGCAGAGGAGCCGTATTCTCATTGGTTTGCCTGCTGCACGTCTCTCCCCACACCAAATCTTGCTGTTCATAGCTGCCAGCATGGTTTTTCTAAAGTAAAGAAAATCTGACCGTGCTGCTTTCCTGCACAGTCAACTCAAAGACATCATTATCATCTCTACAATGGGTTGGTCACTTTTTATTATTTGTAAGGTATATGCCATAAGTTGGTTTGGATATAAATGTGACTTATAATAACACATAATGGGAAATAATATTAGAGAAAAAAACATGTTGGGGTGACTTTACTAGAGTTAACTTCTACAGACTTAAAAGATACGTTGCTAATATTTTTAAAGGTAACTTGTCTCTCCAAGTAGATGGTAAGTGCTACAAGGGCAGGGTTTATGTTTTCTACTTCTTTTGGAGCCCTGTGGTACTGTGTCAGGCACATAGTATGTATTTATTAAACAACTGCCTTTTTTTGGCAAGGCAATTGCGGTTAAGTGACTTGCCCAGGGTCACACAGCTAATAAATGTCAAGTGTCTGAGCTAGCATTTGAACTCAAGTTCTCCTAACTCTTGGGCTGGTACTCTATCCACTGTGCCACTTAGCAACCCCAACAATTGCCAATTTATTAAGTTTTTCAGCATCCTCTCTGCTTACATTTCTGAACTCCATAGTTTATTAGCAAGCAGGAGAAATAGTGTCTGATGTCACTTTACCAATGATAGGATCATATTACTGATAGGTATTCACAGGTCATGATGTAGTTTTTCTCCTAGAGTGATTCTGTCAGTGTCTCTGCATGCATAGAATGGTGGCAATTCTGGTCTTTGGCCTAAGGTGCTAATTTCTGAAGTCATTAAAGGAACCATTCTGAGGTCTTTTGGACCAGAAGCTAACTTTGTGTTGAACTTCCTGTTTCAATTCAATTCACTGATTCAATTAAATTCAAGTCAAGTCAATGAATACATATTAATTAATTAATATTATTTAATTAATTAAAATTCATTAACAGATATTAAATGACTACTATAGGCCAGGGATTACCTTAGGTGCTACAGTTGAAAAGACAAAAAATCCCTAAAGAGTTTCTATCTGAGAAGTCACTGGAAGAAAGGACTGGTGCATAGTAAAGTAAAATACTAAAATATAGTGTAGGCAGTGAGGTAGAAAGGGGAGAAACCAGACAAAATGCTTTGAAAAGTTGAGGATAGTTCTTGTCTAGGTTAGCTTTCCTTTGACTTTTCTGGCATAAATTCCAAAACTTGGTGTAGCCTCGTGAACCTTAGTAATGTTATAGCTCCTTGGTAATTCAGAAGTGGCATCAGGAGGGGGAATCTATGCCACTGAAATGGGTGGATGCATACATTTGCTTGAGGCACCAAGATAATGGTTCAATTCTTTTCTTTTTCTCTCTCTTTCTTTTTTTGGGTAGCAAATGTTATAATGAAAAATGATGGGATGTTTTAAGACCCCTGAAAGATGTTGTTTTCTTGGGTTTTAAGACTGGGAATAAGATGACTGGGATTCTATTTTTAGTACCTTTCAGACTCCTTGTGCATCATGGGAAATTGTACTTTTCAGGTTCTCAAGGGAATAACAGTACTGGGAACCTGCTGTGCCAGGCCCCTTCAAAGATGAAAATGTTTATATTAGCCTGCATGCTGCCGCCCTGAACTCCTCAAATGAAAAATACTCAGTAGACACTTTTGTTAGTTATTTCAATGTAGAGGGAAGTGTTTCTCTCCACAGGGTATTTTAAATATCCCTTTTTGTGGGTGTTAATGGTACACAGTCATGTCTTCCAGCAAAATAAAAATAAAGCTTGTAATCTCTGCTTTATAAACCTGTGGTATGACTATGTCCTCCTATAGGCAAAATGGCAAAGAATGAAGTACACTCCCCAAATTATACAGATGTCTCACTGAATAGAGTTTCCAAAGGCTGCTTTTAAAACACACAGGAGTTTGGGAGAGAGATCAAGTGGCAAACACTTTTAATGGCAAAGACACATTTCTAGTTTTCAGTAGAGAGATTCCTCTAGCAAAAGACGTGTGATCCTTGCTGACTTAAAAACGACTTCTCTCGATTTTAACCACAGTAAATAGTTACATGTCGCTACACTCATTGCTCGGTTAAGAAAGGAAGAAAACTTTAAAACCAGCCATAATGGAAAAAAAAAAAAACTTCTTTCTGATGCTCGTGAGAGATAGTGGAATAAATATCCCAGAGACTTATGTGTTGTATAACGAAGAAGAGTGAACCATTACCTGTCCCATGATGCCATGTCCTATTCTTTAGAGACTAAGAGAGCGCTGTCTTTGACTCTCTTCAAGTCTTGTTTCCTTAAATTGTCTGCAGACATAACATAATGATTGTCCTTGGGACCCAGAAGCTGATGAACTTCTAAGGAATTCATTAGGTTTAAGGAAAGGTTTCTGATCAATGAGAAGGAAAATCCCAACTCTATCAATCCTTTCAATGCTTGGAAAGTCTTGTTTACTTTTTAAAACAGAACGAGCTTTTCCAAGGTAAGAAAAAATGGGTATCTTTTATGAAAAGGATTTGCACATTACTTGAGCCCATACAGGAGTTTGACAACACATCTGCATCTTTCTCACAATATTCAAGACTTGTAACCTGAAACCAAGAAGCAAAGGAGAAAAAAATAAGTTGAAAGCATTCACTGAAAATATCCTAGCAAGGATGGCAGCAATTTCATTACCATCAGACCTTCTACTAATGAGTTTATGTTTCATCTACTTGGTTAGGTCTCCTTTCCATTAGGTTGGGGTCTACTGTGGTTCTTTGTCTGGCCTAGTGCAAACCCAGTTATAGGATAAACAGTAGAAATCCTGTTGAACAGCCAAGACCAATCCTGGCTCTATACGGGGGTCCCCAAGATGGGAAGAGAAAACCACAATGCAGATGTCTTCCTTCCTTGGAGCCTGGGTATGGGGAAGGCATAGTTCTGAGGAATGGGTGTCATAAAGGTTCCATATCTTTGTATAGAAATCCTGCCCCCCTGCTATCAGAAGTCCTTCTTCCTCATGTATACATGAGGGCAGGTGGCATATTCATTATTGTGACCTTTATATTGTTTCGCACACTTATTTGCCCTCAGGTCCCATAGTTTGATCTTCCCAGATATTATCTGCTGCCATCAGGTACTGCTCATCTTGTAGGACCTGAACAGATACTACATTTGAGTCATGGAAAAAGCAGGCACCTTTCAGCCCTGGCCTTTATGACTTTGGTGACACAGATCAATAGTGAAGACCTTCCCAAAAAAGTAGCCACTGAACAGTATAGGGCCCTGGGTGGCAAACTGCTGTGCCAGTATATCACTATTGATCCCAAGTGTCTGCTGATGACCAGTCACTGAATCAGTTACTATGTCCCTTTTGTCCAAGCCCATACTGAAACAGTTATTAGTCTGGCAGTTTAGGCGCCATGCACAAGGCCAGGCAGTGGAGATTTAAAACTGTAAAGCAGGCTGGTCTCCTGGCCTGGTGTTGCTTAATGAGGAGTCAGGTAGTAAACTGACACAGTCTGGAGTCTCTGCAATGCTCATGAGACAGAGCAAAGCATGGGGATCTGGATGAGTCAGAGAGGCCGAGCATACAGAATTTACCTTGTGCTTGGTAAAGCAGAGGTTGTCATACATGTCCACAGTGTCATACATGTCCACCGTGGCACACATGTCTTTGGTTCCTAAACAGTTAGGTTGATGATGCCATACTTGCAGCCTCCAGGATCCACATCATTAACTGTGATACCCTCTCCAGGGCAGTGTCAGCCACTGTAAGTTTAAAGTGATCAGTTGCAACAATAGAAGGATCAGGGCTCTGAATTTCCACTTTCTTTCTCTGCATGCAGTTTATACAGAACTCATGAAATATTTGGCAATAATAGTCAGAATGGAGCAAGGGTAATGGATCCAATGAAATTCTGGCTGCTCTTCTTTTCTTCCTCCCTCCCTCCCTCCCTCCCTCCCTCCCTCCCTTCCTTCCTTCCTTCCTTCCTTCCTTCCTTCCTTCCTCCCTTCCTTCCTTCCTTCCTTCCTTCCTTCCTTCCTTCCTTCCTTCCTTCCTTCCTTCCTTCCTTCCTTCCTTCCTTCCTTCTTTTGCATATTCTCTTCCTCTAAAAGTTTCAATCTTTTTCTCTCCCTCTCCTTGTGCTGGATTATCTACTTTGTGAGGGGGTTTCAATTGTTATGACCAGGAAGCAAGCAGAAATAATGGTTCTTTTAATGATCAAAATAAAATCCTGGCAGTTCTGTCACTGAAGACCTTGTGACTGAACTGGAAGCTGATGAAAAGGCTCTGGTATCACTGTCAGAACTTTAAGGACTATGAGATGTCTCTGCTCCATATACTTCATTAGAACTATGCCTTCTGTTCTAGTGACAGGCAGTGCTCCGTTGATAACTGCATCTCCCATATTTCTCCCTGCTGTATGAGGCTCTCTTCTTCATTTTAGTTGTGTTATCCTGGCCAAGTCACTTAAATCTGATGCTCGATTTCTTCATCTGTATAATGAGGGGAAATCTCACAGAGCTGTTCTGAAGGATCAAATGATGCAGTTTGCTTCACCACTCCTGACATGAGTTTCCCTTCCACGTGCTCGCTCCTGCCAGTCCAATGCTGAAATCTCTCCCATGTGCTCCCACTCCCTCTTCCCCAGGACTGGACTTTCCAGGCTTTCCTCTCTTTTCTGTAGCATCAACACAATATTCACAGTACCTATGGGGGTTATGCATACGCTGGCACAATTCTGAATCACAGAATATAACAGGCTCTCTCCATGGAAGACAGAACCAAAACATTTATTCAAACACCAAAATTCCAAATCCATCATAACAACAAAAATAGCTACACACAATAACAATGCAGGGTGCACCGCCATCCCCAAGCCTTCCACCTGCTAGGACCTGCCGCCAATGAACACTCATAGCTTTTGCCTGCTTCCTCTCTCTCCCTCAGCTCTAATTGCTGACTAACTTATTCCTGCTCTCCTCCACCCTATAATGGTAAGGGAATTTGAAGATCTTCCCTGTGCCTTAATGGGTCTCACTTGGAAGCCAACAAGAGAAGCTTGCTTAGGGGAGACTGGCTTTTCAGGAAGACCCACCCCTTTTGTTACTTTGTGATTAGGCAGTGGGTCACGCAGGCTCACTTGTGAGAAGAGTTGTGTGATCTCTGGGCAGCCAATGCGCTCCCAGATGTTGGTGGTAACTAACTGTGCATGGATGTAATGCTCAGACAGCTAGAAGTCCTGTCTGTTGTTCTGTTGAATTGTATTGTTTTCTCTGTCCGTATTTTTTGTCTCCTTGTAATTTCTGTTTGTATTTTCTGAAGTTCAGGATCTTGACTTTTACCCATGAACTGAGTGAAGCATATCTATGTTTGATTAAAGTTAAGATTGTTAGCCCTTTATGAGTTGCTTTCCTTTAGAAAAGCAGACGAAAGGACCTGTCCTAGCAGCCATCCTGGGGATGCCGGGGGGCTTGCTGTTACATACCCTTCCTACTCCACTTGTGCTGCAAGCTCCTCCTACCACAGACTCATGTGACTCAAGCAGGTCATAGGGGTCTATTAATAGGTAGGAAAGATCTCATTAAGAAAAAAATACATTAACAATACATTCCCCCAACCTCCTCTCCCTTCCTTCTCCTTCCATCCCAGGCCTGAGAGAGGGTGGTGCAAAACAGGGGGTCAAACCTGAGAGAACATCAGTGGACTTGAGAGAGAGTTGAGAGCTTATTGGCTCCCACAAATTCACCTAGGTTACGGACATCGTGCTTCCCTCATATACCCAGAATCTGTAGCAATGATTTTTAGCAGAAATGAACATCTTAGAGAGTTACTAATTGAAAAGCACATCAGTAGCCTCTGATTGAAGAACTCATTTACGAAGGTTAGGGGAGAGAATTCGCTAGACTAGGAGCTGGAGCTCTGTGCCTGAGTGAGTGGTAAAGTAATAACCCTTCATCCCGTTAGACTAAGAGTAAATCAATTCTCTGGGAGCCAAAGAGACTTGAGACATTCTCTGGTGTTGGATGGAGCACGTAAACACTGAGATGAGTGTTGGAACTACCAGCACTGGGGCATCATCACGGAATAAAGTCAACCACTGGATGAGCAGCACCACCAGTGACTAAATGACTCTATGACTAAATAATTGAGATACCTCTACTAGTCTTTGGTATTCAACATGGCAATGACCAAAAGAGATGTATCCATGAAAGATGCATGGGAGAGGGGAACTACACCACCCTATCCAAATGAGAACGGGTAATTCTGAGGGAATTGTTGTAGGGCCAATCTCAGATGTACCAGATTGTGTAACATTATTAGTCTAAATGTGCTTGGAGGAAGATGGAAAGAGGCTTACTCAATGAAAAGTTCATTAGTCACTCTTTCTACCACTCTCGTTCTTTTTCTCATGTCTTACAATGATCATGCTTTGGGAATTCATCTACTCATCTAACTACTAGATTTTCCTTCATTGTTTATAGGGGTATAACAGAAGAACTAATTTCTGATGCATTTTTAACTCCCCAAACATTTAATTATCTTTAAACCTTTCCCCTTGACTCCCTCTAAGTTCAACGAGTCAGCTCAGCAAATATTAAAAACACATATTTACCAAAATTGGGATGTTATGTGGAAGATGAAAGATTAGGTACTATGGTTAGTGATGTTAAGGACTATACATCTAGTTGAGGGCAGAAGTCTTCAAGTACAGTAAAGAAATGACATATAATAAAGTTTAGTCAAGAGTAGAAGTAATTCTATCCAAAGATGAAAGCAACCAGCGAGGGTTGGAGTTTCCAAAGTCAGGTATCATAGAGATGGTAAGATTCCAGTTTGCAATGGAGGATGGGTAGGTTTTGGATTTATTGTGGATGCCAGAACACTGTGGTTAGTCATTAGGTGAGCTACAGGAGGGTGACCTTCTAATATAGTCCTGTTTGTGCATCTCACAGAGACTTGTTCTTTTCTTACCAGGGCTAGGTCACTGAAGCACACATGGTCCCTGCGTTATCCAACACAGTCAGACTGCCTAGCACATGTACCCTTCACTTCCACAGCAGGTTTTCTTTAGTGAATTGCTCTGCCCTTCTTACTTCTGAACTTTATCCTGTTTGGCTACTTCTCCAACACATAAAAACCATTGGGGATTTTATTTCTATTTTTCAGTTACTTATAATCACCCCATGATTCAACTGAACTCTGTTTGAAAATTTAATAAACTTGGCAAGAAGCTGCAAAATGTATTGGAAAGAACACTGGACTTTACCTCAGGAGAACCACATTTGGTATCCTAAGTCTTAAAGCAGAATTGGCAGAATGGACTAGTGGATAGAGTGCTGGGACTAGAATGAGGAAAACCTGAGTTTATATTCATCCTTAGACATTTGCTAGTAAGGTGGCCAGACCAAATGTGGTCAAATTTGTTTTGTGAACACTGACCGTGAATTTAAATCTAGTTTTAGTTACTTTCTAGGTTGTGTGACATGGATAAGTCACTTAACTTCTGTTTGTCACAGTTTCCTTCCTTGTTCACAGTTTGCTTCCTGAAAAATTAGGATAATAATAGCACCTACCTCCCACGGTTGTTATGAGGATCAAATGACATAATATTTGTAGAGTGCTTAGCATAGTACTTAGTATACAACATAGTAAATGCCTAATTTCCTTTTTCCCTCCTTCCTTAATAGTCAAGTAAGCTTAGAGAAATCAATTAATCTCTCTAAGCCTCAGTTTTTTTCATCCATAAAATGTAGATAATCTGAGTACTATGTGCTTCATAGAAAAAGAGAATCCCAGAATTCCAGAGTTGGAAAGGATACTAGTGACTGTCTAATTCTACCCATAACTAAAAAAGAATCATAGAATCGAAGAATTTGGGGCTTGAAAGACCCTGCTGTGGCCATCTGATCCAACTGCCACACTAAGGAATTTGTACTATACCATGCTCTAAAGTAGTCATCTAGCTTCTCCTAGAAGACCTCTGGGAAGGAGGAACCCACTGCCCCGCAAAGCAAGCCGTTCTATTTTTGTTATCCTCTAATTGTTGACATTTAGACATCAAACCAAAATTATCCTTTAACCAAACTTTGCTGACTTCTCCTTGTTCTACCAACTCATCATATATTTGAATCTAGCTCTGATCATCCCTCTCCTCCGTCTATCTGAGTCTTCTCTTCTTTACTCTTAGCTTTTGCACTAGTTCTTTACATCTCTCTTACATTTCCCTGTTTGCCTGTCTCAGGATGCTCAGGATATATTATTGTTGCTCTCCCTAATGCATGGTGCCCAATGTCATCGAAGTCCACTAGGTGTGTTCTGACCAGGGCAGAATGCAATGGGACTTTTGTTTTGTCCTTCCTGGCTCTCTCTCTCTCTCTCTCTCTCTCTCTCTCTCTCTCTCTCTCTCTC
>NW_027186304.1:723040-742367 GCF_028583685.1 Petaurus breviceps papuanus
CTCTCTCTCTCTCTCTCTCTCTCTCTCTCTCTCTCTCTCTCTCTCTCTCTCTCTCTCAACAAATTTATTTCTTTTTGCTTTTTGGACAGGGGAAGGGAGGGCAGTTGGGGTTAAGTGACTTGCCCAAGGTCATATTGCTAGTTTTGTGTTAAGTGTCTGAGGTTGGACTTGAACTCAGGTCTGCCTGACTCCAGGCCGGTGCTCTATTCACTGTACCACCTAGCTGCCCCAGTTCCTGGCTCTCTTAATACCGTGTTTTAGAGAAATACAAATCATACAAGTCTCTCTCTCTCTCTCTCTCTTTCTCTCTGTATACACACACAATACACACACTAGTGTGTGTGTATAATTTTTTTAACCAGAACTATAATTCCATTAGCACAGAGAACTCTCAGAGAAGAAACTGCCTCTACCAAAGCAAACTGACACTTGCCCTGACACTTAGAGTCTTGGAGAATTGTCTGGGGTCCTACATGTTTAAATGACTTGGCCAAGATCATATGACTAGAATGTGGGAGAGGCAGGATTTGAACCCAAGCCTTCCTTACTATGTGGTCAGCTCTCTATCCACTGTGCTATGCTTCCTCTCTGTTGAGTTTACAACCCTTTAAAATACCCAGTTCTTTTAGGGACAAGTTGCTGTCTAGTCATACCTCCCCCAATTTGTGCATGTGAAGTAATTGTTATAAACTAAGTATAAACTTTATTATTTTTAAGTTATTATAATTTATTCCTATGAAATTGCATATTATTAAATTCAGCCCAATGTTCCAACTGGTCAAAATATTAGAACCCTAACTCTGTCATCAAGCATGTTAGCAATTCCTCCCCATCTTATGTTATCTGATAATTTGACAGCTATGCTATCTTTGACTTTATGAGTCATTGACAATAATGTTAAAAAGCTCTAAGCACAGATCCCTGGGGCACTCCACTGGAGACATCTTTCAAAGTTGATGTTGGACCATTAATGCTAAGCTTTGGGTCTCACCACTGGGTTTTGAGGAAAGCCCTTTGTCAAACTTCAAGTTTTTTTTAATCAATTATTTTGATTCTGATATCATGTTCTAATATCCTCATTAATAAGTAAAATAGGAAACAACATTTACTGAATTTCAAGGCTGACAGCAACATTCACTGAATTTCCAGAATGACAGTTACAGACCACAAGTAGTGCTTTTGCAGGTGTGACTGATTTGTTGGTTACTTCTTTTAACAAAGGTATTTTGATTTCTTACAATGCCCAAGAGACTATTAGGTGCTACGGGGGACAAAGATCAATAAGATGTCATCACTACCCTCAGGTTACTTACCTTTTAGTAGGGAAGAAATAAATCTACAAAAGAACAAAAAATGCAAGGCAAAAATGTGGAAGTGTAACGAGAGGTGCATATAAGATTCCATGTTAGTTTAAAAGGGATATTGCTTGCATTTGTGAATTCAGGGAAGATTTCATGGAGGGACCAACCATTCAGCTACTTTCTGAAGGATGAGTAGGAATTAGACAAATGCATGTTAATGGTAACTCTTTAATTATTGTACCCTGCACAGTTGCATATCTACTTTACAGGAAAATGATAATTTGATAACCATTCTTCTCTTTCATAAACACATTATTTTTGCATCATATAGAACATAATTGAAAAGAATTGCTATGGTCAATCAAGATGAAATCCATCCCTTCCCCTGTATCTATTAGATCAGGTCTTCTGTCATCAGATGATGTGAGTTTTGTGTACAGGCCTTATTTCTTATAAGCCGTGAAAAAAGTTGTATGTTTAGGATCTTTGTCTGACACTGCATAACCCGCCACTCTTTCCTACTGTAGATTAAATTTCTCTATTCTCTTTGATGCCAGTTTTCCTCTGAAAGCTCCAAACACTTTTTTTTGCTAGTATACCATGATAAGGAATAAAGATACAGTTCTAAATTTCACAAGTTTCTATAACACTTTGACTATTTTCAGAAGAGTTGTGGGAAACCCTAACAAGAGCACTGAGCTTTATTATTTCATGTACTTTTGAAAGGATGTTCATGTACACTCACCCTGATCTCGGTCAGGGAGCTGTGTGGACTGTAGACCTTTTATAAGTTAGGAGCTGAAAGCAGGGGCTGTTTTTTTGCCTCTTTTTGTTTCCACACAATTGGCACAGTGCTTGGCACATAGTAGGTACTTAATGTTAATTAATCAATTAGCTGATAATATCCCCCAAAGAGGCATACTTATGGTAATAGCTTGGAAAATTTGCCAAATTTATCCCTCCATGGAAGCTCATTAGGTGATTGAAGGTCATGCGTTTAGGGTGAGAAGATTTTTTATGCCTCTTCTGTCTTTAGCCTTCATTTCAAGCTCTAAGCAGGCAGTATGGGAAAATGGAAAGAGAGCAGGTTCTAGAGTCAGAGCCCTAAGGTTCAAATCCTACTTTTGACACTATCACTGTGATTTTAGACAATCTGTCATTAATTAAGTGCCCATCATAGGTCTGGTGTTGTGCTAGTCACTGGTGGATATAAAGAATTAGGCAATTCTTGGCCTCCAGGAGCTAACTTCCTTTCAAAAGAGAAATGTAACAAATTAATACATAAATATAATTAATATGTATTAATTAATTAGTTGTAATGTTAATGGAAGTCAAAGATCTTCCCCACCCATTAACACGCCTCATGGTGGAGCCCAACAAGAGAAGCTTAATTGGGGGAGGCCTGTTTTTCAGAAAGGTCCACTGTAGCGGCAAGCACCCCAGCGTCCCCAGGGTGGCTGCCAACACAGGTTCTTAGATCCGCTTTTCTAAAGGAAAGCAACTCAAAATGGGTTAACAATCTTGCTTTAATCAATCAAACATATCATTTACCTATTTCAGGGGGAAAAGGTCAGCACCCCAAACTTCAGAGTATACAGACAGAAACATTTCAAGCAGACAGGCCTCCAACTGTCCAACCATTACATCATACCAAATCACAGTTACCAGAGAGGGAAGCATCAACATCTGGGTTTTTCAAAGCTGGGGGGCTCTCAATGGCTGCCCAGAGTCTCATCTGGTCAAATCACAAAATATTTCTCAAAGTGAGCCCCAAAACAAAGTCTCATATCAAAGTTTATATAGCCTTCTCCAGGCTCAGAGAATATAACAACCTTCTTGACCCACTGCCCAATCTCAAAGCATCAAGGTGTGGGTGTTCCTGAAAAACAAGCCTCCCACCACAGGCTCCGGGAGCACTTAACCTAAGGGCAGGGAAGATCTTAATAATTTGCCTTCCTGTAACACCCACACGTTTTGTTACTTTGTAATTAGGAAGTAGGTCTGGAGGATTGTGATGTCCTCTGTCTCTGAAAAAAAGGTATATATACTCTGAGGTGAGGTTTTGCTTTGGAGCTCACTCATTGGAAGAATTTTCTTATGATCTGGCCAGGTGAGACTCTGGGTAACCATTAAGGAGCCCCTGGATTTTAAAACCCAGATGCTGGTGCTTCTTTCTCTGCTAACAGTATGTATAGCTTTGGTCAGACAGCTAAGAAGCCCTGCCTGTTGTTTTGTGTTATTTTCTCTGTCTGTATTTTTTCTTTTTTTCTGATTTATGAAGACATTTTCCACAAGATTTCTTTAATTAGAAGTTCTTTGAAACAATACTATCATTTTTTTTCCAGTCTGAGAATAGAGTCATCAGATTCCCCCATTCTTCGAATTGTTCCACAAATTGCATAGGTTTTAAACTGTCCATTGAATCTGCTTGTAACCTTGTCAGCCTCGGCCACGTTCATCTGGATGGATGCGTGGTCCTTGGCCCCGATGATCCTGTTGCTGCGAGAGCATTTCCAAGGCCTGGACAGGTCCACGAACTTGCAGGTGTCGTTCTGCATGTTGGAAGCTGAGGAACCGAGTGCAAACACGGAAGCAGCGGAAGAGAAAAAGAAGGCGGCACTTCTCCAAGCATGGCTCTGTATTTTTTCTGCTTGTAATTTCTGTTTGTATTTTCTCTGAAATCCAGGATGCTGACTTTCCCCCCGAACTAAATGAATGTAATTAAAAGAAGATTGTTGATCCCTTTAATAGCTATCGTTCCTAGTAAAACAGATCTAAGAACCTGTGCTAGCAGCCATCCTGGGTATGCCAATGTGGCTGCTGCTGCATTAGTATGAATATATTAACCAATTAATACAAAGTAATTAAATTCAAAGTAATTATAGAAGGATAACATTGGACGGGGAGAAATTAAGAAAGGCTTCATATAAAAGGTGATGCTTCAGTTGAGTTCTGAAAGAGGATTATATGAGGCAGAGGTGAGGAGGGGGTGCATTTCAGGTATGAGGGACAATAGGTCACTTAACTTCCTTAGATCTAAATGTTCTTACCTGGAAAGTGAGTGGATGGGATTAGATGACCTTGGAGGTTACTTCCAATTCTAGATCTATTATCTAATGATACCAGTGAAAACTGGGTTGAACATACAGAGGATGTAAATATGCCTATTGAACAGAATCATTCTCTTCCCCAGATAGAATATTTCCTCCCTCCCTGACCCCATAAAAGTTTCTATTTGTCACTAAACATTTTTTCTTCTATGATTCATTTACCAGGAAATTGAAAGTGTATGGAGTATTCAGGGCAGATTAGAACATCTCTGAAGATTTGCTGAGCCTGTTTAGGGCTACTCATACACCTTTGGTTTCCACCTCTCCCCCAACTCTCACCTGGGGCTCCAGGAAATTAGTATGTACAGTGGCCACACTCTGTTAAAATAATCTTGGCAGAAAGGCTAAATTAAGTTGAGAATACATGACAGGCATTGAACATTTGAGGTAGGGGGGTGTCTCTCCTCCCACCATGCCCCAAGCATGTGAAGACTTGCCCTGGCACAATGGGCAGATAAGACCAATTTATTCCAACAGCCATGAAGGCAGCAAAAGCAGTCACTGTGGAACACTTAGAGTGTGGGAAGACATCAAAGATGCTAAGTTCATCTACTGCATCTTGC
This sequence comes from Petaurus breviceps papuanus, assembly GCF_028583685.1. Lineage (NCBI taxonomy): Eukaryota > Metazoa > Chordata > Mammalia > Diprotodontia > Petauridae > Petaurus > Petaurus breviceps. The sequence continues at coordinate 728,015 of NW_027186304.1, forward strand.
TTCATCATCCTTCATCTTGACTTTTGTCTTGCCATGGGATTTCAATGACTGGAAAAGAGGGTGATGTCAATGACTTTCTGCCACTCTGCCTCACTTTAATTCAAGTCAAATGCAACTCACACTGCAGAAGTATTAACACCAAAAATCAAGAAATTGGTGATAGTTCTGTCAGAAATCTCTGTTTCTCCTAAGCTCCATATGCCAGTAGTGGCAAACTCAACTAGAAACGTGTCCCTTAGGCTGCATATAGACTCAGAAAACCACAAAATAACATGGTCTGTATTTTGTTGTATTTTTAAATTTTGTTAAGTGTTTTCTGATGGCAGGACAGTTCAATACTTACGCCCCGTACAATCTACTGATAAAAAGAAGGTTTCACTGAAAATCAGGATCTAAACCAGTTGGTAACAAAGGATAACATTGAGAACTGGATTCTATAATGCTTGTGTGGTTCAAGAAAATGTTTTCTTTATTTTCACTTACATGAACAGGATGGACAGAATCAATAAACAGTAAGGAGACTGAGATGTCTTGTAATGCTAATGAAGTGCTACAGAATTTTTCTAAAATTTCTATAATCCTTAATATTAGGTGAATTTTATCTCCTTTCTTCCTTTTTTTCCCCTAGCAAATTAAAGGGCAATGGAAGAACAGATGAGACTTTTCTTTATAGGAAAAATAAATGAAGCTATGTGTTTTCATCATAGAAATGAATTAAAAGGATGATCGCCCAAACCCAGATTTAACCCATAGGCTTATGTCTATATAGTTGGAAAGAAGATTTTAATGTGTATTCTTTTACTTCAATGTTTTCCTTTCTTTCCACCTAATCAGATCTTCAAGTTTATAGGGAAGGTGGTTAGTACTTTCTTAGATTTAGACAAATGAACCAAGAGACTTCTTTATGATGTATAAATTGCTTGTACTTACAACAGAAATAGGTACGATCTAAACAAGTGCTTATTCTTAAAAAGACACGGTTGTACCATTTAGTTCTATAAGCTAAGAGTCTAGAAAAATGACTTTACAAACTTTAGTAGTCAGACTTCTTGAGTGGCTGTATGCCAAAACTGCACATCAACCGGTGGCTATTTTTTTGATAGTGAGTCTCTACAAGCTTGGGTAGACTTAGCCTTGTATGAACATAGTATATTACTAGACCTGTACTTGAAAAATTTCCAATTTGATAAAATGTATTAGAAGTTCTGATTGCTGGTATAAGCTTCAAGAACACAGAATTATTTCCACATACTGATGAAGTATTGAAAAGTCACGTTAGGGGGCAGCTAAGTGGCACAGTGAATAGAGCACCGGCCCTGGAGTCGGGACGACCTGAGTTCAAATCTGGCTTCAGACACTTGACACACTAGCTGTATGATTTTGGACAGTCACTTAGACCCAACTGCCCTCAAAAAAGCAAAAATTTAAAAAAGATAGCCATTGGGGCAGCTAGATGGCACAGTGTATAGAGCACTGGCTCTGGAGTCAGGATGACCTGAGTTCAAATCCAGCCTCAGACACACAACACTTACTAGTCATGTGACCTTAGGCAAATCACTTAACCCCAATTGCCCAGCCTTCCTCCCTCCAACAAAAAGTGACTTTAGTAAAGAATAATATTCTAGAACTATCAAATTTTTACAAAGGATTCTTTCAGCCTGAGGTTCTTTGATTTACTTTTGTTTTAAACAGCACAATTTGTTGGTTAAGGAACAAGTGTAAAGGTTGTAGGAATGTATTGCATATTTTGAATACTCTCTTGTGATGGAATGGGATTTCTTCCATTTAACATCAATTAAGTTATTATACAATTTACATAACTCAAAATTATACAATCAATTATAACTATATTATATACAATTATATTAGGTTATGCTAAAACCCATTCGACTCTATTATATTATATTTATATTTATATAAATAATTATACAGGGTGTGCCAAAAGCTTTCATAGCTTACAACTGCACTAAGACTTTTGGGACACCCCTGGATACCTTGAAAACAGGGCAGGCAATCTTCTAACTGACCTCTAGGCACTGTCTCTGACTCTCCAGAATCCTCTAACATGCTTTGGCTCTTTTCTCACCCTGACACATCCTTCTTTTCCCCTGTCTTCTCATTGTCCCCTCTTCTCATTGATGAGTTACTCATAGAATCTCAACTTTGAGAAATGGCCCAGGCCAACCCTCCTGCATTCCTTTCCTGATTCTATTTATGACTCTCTAGATGTTGCCACCATCTTCCTTCATCCATACCTTCACTAACACCTCCTCCCACTCAATACCCTGTTGTTCAACTCTTTAATGTGTTGTCTTCTTCTGTTAGCCTGTTAGGATTTAAATCCCTCCAGTGAAGGCACTGTCTTTCTGTTAACATTTGTAGTACTAGTCCCTAGTACAGTTTCTAGAACACAGTATGTGCTTAATAAGAGCTTGTTAATTTGACCTGCTGACTTATGGGCCAATGTTGCCTCTTGACTGCATTTTTAACAAGTCCACGATTTAACAGGAAACAACATACTTTTGCTTATTGCTTCAAAAATGAACTATTACATTAAATGACTTTTCCCTAAAAGCTTACCTTCTTTTGCCTTTCCTACTCTGGTTCTGTGAGATCTTCTCAGTCTACTTCTCTTTCAGGTAAATACTTAGCTCTTTTCTTTATACATGTATCCCAGAGGTTGGTTAGTGGGTCTCTTTGTAATGTACTTTCTCTGGGTCTGTGTTTCTTTCCTTTTGTATTTGTGTATATATTTGCCTTTCTTTGTTTTCTTTCCTCCACTCTGCATCCCTTGTCTTGTTATAATAAAGAACCAAAATACATACTTTGTCATCAGTTATTTGTTGATTTAACAGTGATAAGTCTGGTATCTATTGCCTGAAGGCAAAGAATGTTACATTTTGTCCATTTCTCCCAGGACACTCTGTTTCCCCAAAGTGGGCTTGGGCTACATCCTCCATGGATATCATTCTACTGTTCCATTATTTCCTCATTGACTTTCCTACTGTTTGGTTGTTTTTGTTCAGTCTTCAGTTGAGTCTTCATGATTCCATTTGGGTTTTCTTGGCAAAGATATTACAGTGGTTTGCCATTTCCTTTTCCAGCCCATTTTGCAGATGAGGAAACCTAGGCAAACAGGGTTAAGTGAGCTGCCCAAGGTCACATATCTAGGAAGTGTTCCTGAGTTCCGACTTGGAACTCTAACCACTATATCACCTTGTTGCCCAAACCAGCTCTTACATCTTAGTTTGTTTTATCACTAATAGTTGGATTAGGTTTTACTCCCAGCATTCCTTGAGTTATTTTAAACTTTAAAGTAGAGTCTGCCTTCCTTATAGCTTTGAATATGTAACTTGTAGTTATTGAGGGCCATGTAGAGTAAAAATTAACTTTATTCTGCATGATAGGCCCTCAGACACTGAAAGAGCTGTACAAGCAGCATCATAGAGAAGTGGAAAACCATTGGCTTTGTAGTTAGAGGTTCTGGGTTTGAGTTTTGCCTCTGCTGCCTATTAACCATGGCTTTGGCAAGATGCCATCATTTCCCTGTGCCTCAGTTTCCTCATGCATAAAATTATGGGCCTGTACTAGATGATTTCCAAGTTTTTAAACTATAAATAAATGAATATTTATTAAGTATACATTATGTGCCAGGCACTGTGCTAAACTGGGGATACTAACAAGAAAAAGAGACTGTTTCTGCCTTCAAAGTTTGTAATGTAATGAGGGAAAGACAATACACGAAAGGAAGATGAAAAGGGAAGGAGAAGTTACAGAGGGTATCGGGTGACGGTATAGGTGAAACCAACAGAGCAGCTGGTGACAAATGAAAAGATGGCTGGGATTTTGAGCCCTCTATAAAGGGATGTTACGGGTGGAGTTTTTTGCTTTCCTTGCTCTTCAACCCTGCAGTTCGAAAGGCAGAAGCAACCAAGTGTGCTGATGATTTATGAACAGCAAAGCTGAAGCAAATCTCCATGATGATGATTTTCCCTGCTGATGAGTTTATCCTGGGCAGGGTAGAAGGAAGATGATGATGGAGTGAAACCAAGCAAATCACTTGATGGCAAAAACAAAATAAAACAAAACAAAAACACTACTTTATATTTTGTTAATGCTTTTAATAAATTATGGCATTTAGAATTGAACACAAAGGTCCAGACTAAATGAACTAGCACAGAAGAAAGCCAAATGTTCACACCCCTTATTCTGGACTTTATGGCCCTCTCAATGCTGTATAATAGTGTATTAGCTTTTCCGGCTATTCTTGCTTCATATTGACATTTCATTCCACTAAAATCTGCAGATCTTTTCCATGTGAACAGTTGTCTAACTATGCTTCCCATATCCTGCAGCTGTTCAGTTGATTTTTGAGCCCAGATAAAAGGAGTTAACACTTTTCTCTATTCAATTTCATCTTACTAAGCCTACCCTATTACTATAGCTGGGGAACTAGATTGCGCAGTTGAAAGAGGCTGGGCCTGGAGTCAGGAGGACTCATCTTCCTGAGTTCAAATATGGCCTTAGACACTTATTAGTTGAGTGACCCTGGGAAAGTCACCTAACCCTATTTGCTTTGGTTTTTCATATTTAAGATGAGTCAGAGAAGGAAGTGGCAAATCACTCCAGTATTTTTGTCAAGAAATCATCTCCCTGCACCTCAGTTTCCTCGTGTATAAAATTATTAGCCTGGATTAAATGAATGCTAAGCTTCCAAACTCTAAATAAATGATCCCCAAATGGGGTCCCAAAGAATCAGACATAAGTAAAAAACAACACGTCACCATAGCCTGCTCATGTTTGTTGAAAGATCTAATTTCTCATTAAAATGTTACTTATACTTCCCATGGTTGTGCCATCTTCAAAACTGATGTAAATGTCATTTTCGCCTTCATTTAAAATAGTGCTAAAAATATTGATCAGTACAGGGCCAACGAGATATCATTATAAAAATATGGGGGCAGATCACATCTTCAGTATTATGTTGAATACTGGATGTCATATTTTGATGCAGGACAGATCAAAGTCTTGAAGGTTTTTCTGTCAGTGATCTTTAGATAATAAGGTAGACATGTAGAACAAAGGAATGAAGTAGAGTTCAAATCATTTTTATTCCACCTGGATTTTGTTGCTGGTCTTGGCTTTCCTTCTCCTATTTCCATGGAAAATCTGTAGTATCACATGGGGGCTGAGCAAAGCCATGCATCCTCAAACTCATTGGCAACTGTAGCAGCAAGCCCCCCAGCATCCCCAGGATGGCTGCTAGCACAGGTTCTTAGATCTGCTTTTCTAAAGGAAAGCAACTCAAAATGGGTTAACAATCTTACTTTAATTAATCAAACATATATCATTTACCTCCTTCAGGGGAAAAAGTCAGTACCCTGAACTTCAGAGAATACAAACAGAAGTTACAAGCAGACAAAAATACAGACAGAGAAACAGATCAGCAGACAGGCTCCCAGCTGTCTGACCGTTACATCCATACCTAGTTAGTTACCAGAGAGGGAAGCACCAACATCTGGGTTTTCAAAGCCGGGGGGCTCAATGGCTTCCCAGAGTCTCATCTGGCCAAAGTGAGCCCCAAAGCAAAACCTCACATAAGGGTATGTATAGCCTTCTTCTGGCTCAAAGAATGTCACAACCCTCTTGACCCACTGCCCAATCACAAAGTAACAAGGTGTGGGTATTCCTGAAAAACAAGCCTCCCTCACACTCCATGTGACCACATTCAGCCTATTGGGGGCAGAGTATATTTTCAAATCAGGGAAGGTTCTCAGAATCCCTTAAGCATATCAAAGGGCCAAGGGGGCAAGGAAGATCTTCAGATTCTCATTCCCATGACAGCAACTTGCTCCAAAATCACAGATATGGAATTTTATGGGATGTTAGAGGCCATCGAGTATACTCCCTTCATTTTACATATGTAAAAATGGAGGCACAGAGAGGTGCTATTAACTATCTAAGGAAGGATTTAAACTCATTTCTTCCTGATTCTACACCCAGTGGTATGTTTGTGATGAGGAATTGATGGAAGTTAGAGGGAACTTTCTATATTTAAAACATACAGGAACCATGTTGGAGCCAAGATGGTGGAATAGAGGCACTAACCCAGATAAGGTCTCCCAACATTCCCCTCCAGACAATTTTAAAATAATGCCTCAAATAGAATTCTGGAGTGGCAGAGCCAATAAAAGGTGAGAGTGAAACATTTTCCCAACCTAAGACATATTAGGAAGTCAGTCAGCAGGAGAAGTCTATGACATTGAGGTGGGGATTATCCTGAAGTACATGCAGAAACAGCACCTACAGTGGACTGTGGAAGTGACTATAACAGTGGTGGCAACAGCTTTGGGGACTCTCAGTCCAGAGATGCTAAGTTGGACACCTGGTGAGAAAGAGATTACAGTGGAGACTTTGTTACCACTGGATTCAGGTCCAGGTGCTGTTTGATAACTGTGTTGCCCATATAGCTATTCTGGGTTGCCCTTGGTGGAGAGGTGTGCTTATAGTCAGTCACAAGGGAATAGGGTCCTTGGTCACAGTTCTAGGGTCAAAAGGAGGCCTAACACTTGCAGCTGCAGGAGAGCAAAGGACCTAGTCACAGTTCCAGGACTGAAAGCAGTGCTACCATTTGTAGCTTCCAGAGAACAGGGTGCCTCCTTCGGTATAGACCAGATCACAGACCAGGACAACAGTGACCATACCTTTCCTTGCACCATACCACCCTGGGAGTATGGCACCAAAAATTTCCCAACCCCCAGAAGTACCTTTGAATAGAGCAGCTTAAAAAAACCCAAAGCTTGGGAGAGTGCCTTCACCCTCTCAGGTGAGCAGAGCCTAACTTCAACATCAAGTTCAAAGTCAAAAAATAGGGTGGAAAAATCAACAAACAACAAAAGAACTCGATCATAAAAAGCTTTCTACAGTGGCAGGGAGGACCAAGATCCAAACTCAGAAAAAGACAGTGATGCCAAAACCTCTATATATAAAGCCTCAAAGAAAAATATTAATTGGACACAAGCCCAACAAGAATTCCTGACAAAGTTAAAAAAAGAGATGAGAGGTAGAAGAAAAATTTGGAAAAGAAATGAGAGTGATGCAAAAAAAAAAGTATGAAGAGAATTAAAGGAGACTTCTGGGACAGAAGCCAAGGTGGCAAAGTAGAGGAAGCACTCAAGTGACCTCTGCTAACATTCCCCACCAAACAACTTGAAAATAACACATCAATTCAATTTCTGGAGTCCCAAAGGCGACATAAGGTAAGGGTGAGACATATATCCATCCCAAGATAACTTACGATGTTTGAAGGAGAGATCTGTGCCACAGAAGTAGAAGTTGGCCAGAGCCCACATTTGGAAAGATTCATGAGAAAAATTGCTATCCACATTCAGAATGAGAGAACTAATGAACTCTGAGTGCACATTGAAATATAATTTTCTCACTTTTTTCTGTTTTTACTGAAACATGTCTAATATATAAATAGATTTTGCTTAATTTTTCATGTATGTGTATCATATTGCTTGCTTTCTCAGTGGGTGGAGAGGCTAGAGGGATGAAGAGATATTGTGGTACCAAAAATTTAAAAGAAAAAATATATTGTAAAAAACATATAGGGAATTAGTATGGAAATATTGTTACTGGTGAGTAGGATGAAAGAGGCTTAAAGGCAGATTAAAGCCCTGGAAGCTTCAATTAGCTAAATTCGGGGCCCCACAAAAGCTTTCTAGAGGCTAAAACTCTATTTTAGAGGGAAATATTATACAGGGCTAAGATTCTAGGAACTGATGAAGTTCTTGTCTTATGGAAAGAGAAGAGATGAAAGACTTTCTTTTTGCTAATGTTTTAATCAATATTTTTTCATCAATATTTGTACTGGAGTTATTGCTCCATAACCCTTTTCCCTCCATTTTATCTCTCCACAGATTTGTATTAGGATACTATTTGCCTTCAATAAACATTTTTGTTGGTAGAATAGTTGCTTTATGTTTGAAAAATAGCATGCATTTTGCAGTTAAATGTCCTTTGAATATTTGGTAGAATTCACTTGTAAATCCATCTGGGCTTTGCTTTGTTTTTCACTTGCCCTATCAGAATAAATGAGTCAGTCATGACTCATTCTATATCTTTATTTTTGGATATCTGATTATTTAAATTCCTTTTTTCTTATTCTGATAAACTAAGAATTGCTGTAAACATTTGTTAAGTATATTCACCATAATGTTGTTAGTCATATCAAGGGGGCAAAATAATTTCTAATAGTTTCCTTCATTTCCTTTTAATCTATTTTGAATTCTCCTTTTTCATCTTTGTTTTATGTAGTTTCCTTTAAAAAAAATCAAATTAGCTGGAGGGTGGAGCCAAGATAGTAGAATGAGTCAGAAACCTCTCGCACTATCCCCATTCAACCTCCAAACAAGTATAAAATAACATCGTGAAATTGATTCTGCAGCAACAGAACCAACGAAAGAATGGGGTGAAATAACCTTCCAATCCAAGACAAGTTAGACTGACAGGAAAGGTCTGTCTGACTCAGGTAAAGATGGAGGGCAGTCCTGGGTGGGTGGAAACTGGGAAAGCCAGCAGAAGGCTTTGTCTCAGTAAGTCAGTGGCCCCACAACAGTAAGCCAAATCCTGTACCCTCTGGCACAGAGGTCAGTGGCAAGGCCCCATGTGAAAGTGGAAGCTAACAACTTCATGAGATATCAAGAATCAAACAAAATTAAAAAGAATGAAAAAAAAATAAAAGAAAATGTGAGATTTCTCATTGGAAAAATAACCAACCTAGAAAATAGATCCAGGACAGATAATTTAAGAATTATTGGACTACAAGAAAATCTGTATCCAAAAAGAAAAGTAAAGAAAAGATCCTGGACATATTTCAAAAAAATTGTAATGGAAAACTGTCTTGATATGCTAGAACCAGAGGGTAAAATAGAAAGTGAAAGAATCTATGGATTACCTCCTGAAAGAGATCCCAAAATAAAAACTTCCAGGAAAACCTTCCAGAAATAGCTAAATTTCAGAGCTCCCAGGTCAAGGAGAAAATGCTATAAGCATCCAGAAAGAAATAATTCAAATATCATGGAGCCACAATCAGGATGACATAGGATTTAACAACTTGTAGATTACATAAGTATAATTTGGCGGGGCAAAAGAGGTAGGATTATAACCAAGAATCATTTACCTAGCAAAGCTGAATGAAATACTTCTAAATATATAAAGGGGTAAGAAAAGTGGGGGACAGGGTGGAGGAGAGACTTTTAGAGCAGTCTGTAGGTTGGGATTTGGGAGGGTGGGGGTAGACGTGATATGGCAGTATACTTTTGCACTCAACTAAAAAGCTAGTTGAAATAATTTACAACTTTAGCAAAGTAGCAGAATATAAAAGAAACCCAAATCATTTATCCGCCTTTCTATATATTGCCAACAAAGTCTAGTGGAAAGAAATAGAAAGAGAAATTCCATTTAGAATAACTAGACATTATAAAATATTTTGGAGTCTACAGGCCAAGACAAACCCCGGAACAGTATAAATATAATTACAAAACACTTTTCACAGAAATAAAGTCAATAAATAATCTAAACAATTAGAAAAAATATCAATTGTTCTTGAATAGATTAAGCCAATATAACACAAATGAGATTTCTACCTAAATTAGTTTACTTATTCAATATTATACCAATCAAACTACCAAAAATATTTTATAGAGCAAGAAAAAGTAATAACAAAATTCATCTGGTAGAACAGGTCAAGAAGGAGAACTACCAAAGGACTTATGATGAAAAATGCCATCCACATCCAGAGGAAGAACTGATGGAGTCTGATTACAAATCAAGACATTATTTTTTACTTTACTTTCTTTTCATGGCTTCTTTTTTTAAAAATTTTTATCTGTTTCTTTCACAGCCCAATTAATATAAAAATATGTTTTATGTGATAGATCATATATAATTTGTATTGAATACTTACCATTTCAGAGAGAGAGCATTAAGGAGGAAAGGAGAAAAATTGGAACTCAATATTTTTAAAAAGTCAATGTTAAAATTGTCTCTGTATATAATTATGAAAAATAAAATATTATTAAGAAAGAAAATCAAGGGAATTATTGAAAAATATGTAGAAGGTGGGATAGCATTACCAGATCCCAAATTTATTATAGTTATCAAAACAATTATATTGTAATCATCAAAATAAACTGGTGTTGGCTAAGGAATGGAGTGGTGGATCAGTGAAATCCATTAGGTACACAATACATAGTAGTAAGTGACTTTATAGATCTAGTGTTTGATAAACCCAAAGACCCAAGCTTTGGTACAAGGACTCGTTATGTGACAAAGTTGGAAAACTGGAAAACAATATGGTAGAAACTGGATATAGTCAACTTCTTACATTGTATGCCAAGATAAGTTTAAAATGGTTACATGATTTAGAAATAAAGGTTGATACCATTACAATTTAAGAAAGGAAGGAATAATTTAGCTGTAATAACTCTAAAGATGGGAAAAATTTATGACCAAATGAGAAACAGAGTATTACAAGATATTAAATGGATAATTTTGATTATATTAAATTAAAAAGGTCTTGCACAAACAAAAACAATAGAACCAAGATTAGAAGGAAAGCAGAAAGCTGGGAAAAAATGTCTCACAACAACTCTCTCTGATAAAAAGCCTCATTTCGCATATACATACATACATACACACATGCATACATACATACATATATATATATATATGAACTGAGGTAAATTTATAAGAATACAAATTATTCCTTAATTGATAAATGGTCAATGGATATGAACAGGTAGCTTGCAGATGAAGGAATCAAAGCTTTCTATAGTCATATGAGAAAATGCTCTAAATCACTATTGATCAGAGAAATGCAAATTAAAAGAACTCTGAGGTTCCACCTCACACTTATCAGATTGGCTAATATGACAAAAAAGGAAAATGATAAATGTTAGAGAGGATGTGGGAAAATTGGGACATTAATTCTCTGTTGGTGGAGTTGTGTACTGATCAAATCATTCTCAAGAGTATTTTGGAGTTATGCCCAAAGGGCTATAAAACTGTGTATACCCTTTGATCCAACGATACACTGCAAGATCTGTATCCCAAGAAGTTTTTTAAAAAGAGGGAAAGGACCTATTTGTACACAAATATTTATAGCAGCTCTAGAAATTGAGGGAATCCATTGAGGAGAGGCTGAATAAAATGTGGTATATGATTGTAATGAAATATTACTGTAGTATAAGAAATGATGAGCAAAATGCATTGTTGCATAATGACCAACTGTTAATGACTTAGGTATTCTCAGCAATGGAACAGTCCAAGACAATTCCACAGAAATCATAATGAAAAATGCTATCTACCTCCAGAAAAAGAACTGATGGAATTTGAATGCAGATCAAAGCATGCTATTTTTCAATTCCTTTTCTTTGGTGAGGGGTGCTCTTTTTGCTTTCACAACATGACTAATATGGAAATATGTTTTGTAAGATTTCATATCCATAACCTCTATCAAATTGCTTAGTGTCTCAGGAAAAGGGTAGGGGAGGGAGAGAGAGAAATTAGAGCTCAAAATTTTCAAAAAGTGTAAAAATGTTTTTTTTACATGTAATTGGGGAAAATGAAATATTATTTAAACAATAATTTTAAAGAAAAAATTAAATTTGCTTATTATTTATGAGTATTAATTTAAACTATTTAAATTAAAATGAATTTATTAATTAAAATTATTAAACTATTTTGTTAATTCAACCAGTATTTGTTTTGTTTTGGTTATATCTTATTTGATTTTCAGAATTTCTCTTTTTTATTGTTTATTCATTTTTCAATTTTATGCCATTTATTGATCTATTATTTTTTCTTTTATTGATAAAATAATTTAGAGTTATAATTTTTCCCTAAACATTTGTTTTTTTCGTCATCCCTCAACTTTTGATATACTTTTATAGTTTTTTGGTAATTCAAAGAAACATTGTTTCTATCACTTGTTTTTGACCCTTCTTTGGGATTATATTTTTTTTAGTCACAATAAAAGTCTGAATTCTTTCTTCAAATGTCCTTTACAGATTGCAGTTTTAATATGTTATGATCCATAAAGTATAGTTTAATACTTCCCTTTTAAAATTTTGTTCATGAAGTTTTTTTGCCTTCAAACTTGGCTAATTTTGGTGGGTATATGGGTCAGATGAAGGTGAAAAGTGTTTGTTACTTTCTATCCTCGTTTAGTGATTACCAGATGGCAATGACATTTAATTTTTCTGTGTTCATATTCAGGTTTTAAGTCTTCTCATTTTTCTCTGTTAGATTTCTCTAAGGCTGAAAGAGATACACTGAAGCACTTATAATGACAATTTTTATTTTAATTTCTCCATTTAACTCAATTAACTTTTTCTTTAAAAATTAAGATGCTGTTATTAGCTGCAAGTATTGATATTATTTCATTATCTATGATGTTTTTAAGCATAATGTCATTTCATTGCTTGTATTTTTAGCCATATGTATGTTTATGGTTGCCTTGTTCTAGATCATGATTGCCAAATTCGCTTTTTATGTATATGATGTTTAAATAATTTGGATTTAGCTTCTCATTTTAAGTCTCTGTGAATTTTTATGTTCATATATAGTTATGTTTCACCTATATTTCATATTTATCCTACATCATTTTTGTGTTTCACATAAATAGTTTCATATATGTGTTTCTGTTAGCCCTCTCTATTTATGGCTGAATTCAACACAGTTAAATTAATGGTCATGATTATTAATTTTGTTTTATCTCCATTACATCCTCTTATAAGTATTCCTTCCTTTTCCCTGAACCCCTCTCTTTTCAAACAAAAAATAAAGTGCATAACCATAGAAATGGGATCAACACTATTAGTGGATATTTGGTGGGTTCTGATCATCATTATTTGCATTTACTTTCCTCACCCAGCCCACACAAAGGTGACTAATTCTTAGATTCCTTGCTCTTTGTTTAATCTTTTTTATTTTCATCCCTTCATAATTTCAGTTTCTAAAAATAGCTATTCCGTCTTTGACTTTTTTCTTAGACCTTTCTCTGACTTGCTGAATTTACTGTATTTCTTCGAAAAATTCTTTGCTTGTGTGTGTTTATAAAATCCCAGTTCTGATAAAAGTCAGGTTCACAAGATTCTTGTTTTCCCATCCTGAACTCCAGGTCCCTATATTATTTTTTTCTTGCACCTCTCAATCTTAAAAGTACCAAGAATAGTAAATTCATTTTCTCTTTCTCCTGTTTCTCTTCTTCATCCTACTCCTCGTTCTCTTCATCATGTTTTCTCTTCCTCTTTTTCCTCCTCTCTTCTCCCATTTCCTCCCCCTCCTCTTCTTGCTCCTCCTTGTTCTTGTTCTCCACCTTTGTCTTCTTTTCTTCTCTCCACCTCCCCTTTCATTTTGTTTTTCTTTATTACCTCTGGGACCTAAATTGTTTTTTTCTCCCCCATATAAAAATATGTGTATTTGGTGATCATCTATATATTTATGATTTACTTTTAATAGTTTAAATAGATTTACTTTTCTGGGTGTCTCTCAATTCCCATGTTTATTTCCCAAGGATTCTGTCTAGCTCTGTTTGTCCTCTATTTTATTAAATACTCCCTCTGAACACTTTTCCTTTTTTTGTAGGACGATTTATACTTGGTATAAGATTTATTTTGCCTTTTGGTTTATTGAATCTCAGAGTTTCCCTTCCTTTATGGTAATTGCAGCAGACTTCTTTTTTGGTGATTATTACTGTGATTCTTTGAGCAGATAGTTGGCACAGATGATTGAGTGCTGGACCTGGAATTAGATAGACCTGAATTAAAATTTGGCCTCAGACATCTACTAGTGATGCTAGGCAAGTCAATTAACCTTGTTTGCCTCAGTTTCTTTTTCTGTAAGATGATTTGGAGAAGAAAATGGCAAAGCATTCCAGTATCTTTGCCAAGAAACCCCAAATAGGGTCAGGAAGAGTCAGATATGACTGAAACAATTGACCAGCAACAATGACAAAAATTGTGATTCATTAGTATTTGAAGTCTTAGCTGCTTGCAATATTTTTTTCTGTGATATGGAAACTGCATGTTAACTATGACATTCCTCAGTGTTTTCCATTTGGATATTCTTTTAGAATGTGATAGATGGATTATTTCTATTGTTATGTCACTCTCTGGCTCTAAAAGCTCAGAAAAAGTTGTTATTTTTATTTTGCAATCATGTAAAACCTTTCCATATTAGTTATTTTGAATGAGAGGACTCAAATAAAAGAAAGAAATAAAGGAAGAAAGAAAGGAAGGAAGGAAGGAAGGAAGGAAGGAAGGAAGGAAGGAAGGAAGGAAGGAAG